>NC_133133.1:121650359-121965359 GCF_048418815.1 Hemitrygon akajei
GAGGTCACCGTCTTGTAAAGACACTGCCCAGAAGGTGGCAATGGCAACCCACTTCCATAGAAACATTTGCCAAGAACAATCACTGTCATAGACCATGATCACCCACGTCATATAAAACGACACATAATGATGATGATATATAAATAAAGACTAACAAACAACATACTTGCAAAAGACAGCAAATTATGCAAATAAAAATAAGAAATAACATTGAGAAAATTAGATGTAGAATGCTTGAAAGTGAGTCTGTAGGTTGTGGAATCAGTTGAGAGTTCAAATGAGTGTAGTGGTCTATGCTGATTCAGGAGCTTGCTACGTGCTAGTCCCAGGACAGATCCTCTGATCTGAAAGCACCAAGGAATTTAAAGATCATAACCCTGTCCATCACCATCCTCTTAAAGAAGCCTGGCTCATGGCCCTGTAGCTTCTTCCTCCTGTAATCAATAATCAGCTTTTTGGTTTTGCCAATGTTGAGTTGTTGAGGCACCATTCAGTCAAATTTTCAATCTCCCTCCTATATGCCTATTTGTCACCACTTTTGATTCAGCCAACAACAGTGGTATATCTTCAGCAAACTTAAATATGGCACTGGAGCTGTGCTTAGCCTCACAGTCGTTAGATATAAATGAGTAAAGCAGGGGACAAAGCATACAGTATTCGAGTGTGCTGATGGTGAATGTGGAGGATCTGCAAGCGCTGGAATTGAGGATCCAATGGAGGGCCTGATTTTGGAGCTCAGTAATAAATCTTGAGAGGATAATAGTGCTGAATATTGAGCTGTAGTCAATGAAGAGCATCCATATGTATGCATCTTCACTGTGCAGATGTTCCCGAGCTGAGTGAAGAGCTAATGAAAAGGCATGGTGTTGACCTGCTGTGGTGGTAGACAAATTGTGATGGAGCTTATCGTCTCAACAAAACATATACATCATAGTAACACATAGGAAATACTGGAGGAACTCTGCTGGTCAGACAGCTTCTATGGAAGGGAATAAAGAGATGACATTCCAGCCCAAAACATCAGCTCTTTATTCTTTTCCACAGATGCTGCCTGATCTATCGAGTTTCTCCAGCACTCTGTATATGTTACCTGGATTTCCAACATCTGCAGAATCCCCAATGTTTAAGAAACAAACATTCTCCTCAACTGGTGTATTTATACAAGAGCCTTTTTCTTCATTTAAAGCTTCTCCCTCACATTCTGGCTCGGCCTCTCCTCAAATGGTTCACCTCATCCACCCCCGTGATAGCACATTCACATTCACGCTCTGGGTAAAGCTTCTTCTAAATTCTCTTTTGGGTCTCTTGATGACTGTCTTCAATTTACAGCCTTAAGTTACTTTCTGCTCCAAAAGAAGAAACATTCTCTCTGTACACACACTTTCAGAACCTATCACAATTTTAAAGAGCTCCAAGATTCAAGTTTATTTGTCACATGTATATCAAACCATAGAGTGAAATGTGTCATCTGCCTTAACAACCAACAAACCCAAGGGCGTGCTGGTGGCATCCTGCAAGTGTCGTCACACCTTCCTGCACCAACATAGCATGCCCACCATGCTTGGGAGATCAACAGAGAACACAACAAACTGGGCAGTGACCTCCCTGTCAGATTCACGCTCAGCTCCATCCAATAGGGTTCCGAAGTTTCAGACGTGATAGAGGCAGAGGGATGAAGGGTGAGGGGGTGGGTGGCATTGCTAGTCAGGGAAAATGCTACGGTAGTGCTCAGGCAGGACAGATTAGAGGGCTTGTCTACTGAAGCCATATGGGTGGAGCTGAGAAACAGGAAAGGTATGACCACATTAATGGGGTTGTATTATAGACCACCCAATAGTCAGCAAGAATTGGAGGAGCAAATCTGCAGAGAGATAGCAGACAAATGCAGGAAACATAAAGTTGTGATAGTAGGGTATTATTTTTCCAAGTATTGATTGGGACTCCCATACTGTTAAAGGTCTAGACGGGTTACAGTTTGTAAAATGTGTTCAGGAAAGTTCTCTAAATCTATATATAGAGGTACCAACTAGAGAATTAGATCTCCTATTAGGAAATGAGTTAGGACAGGTGACAGAAGTGTGTGTAGGGGAACACTTTGGTTCCAGTGATCATAACACCATTAGTTTCAACTTGATCATGGATAAAGATAGGTCTGGTCCTCGGGTTGAGGTTCTAAACTGGAAAAAGGCCAAATTTGAAGAAATGAGAAAGGATCTAAAAAGCGTAGATTGGGACAGGTTGTACTCTGGCAAGGATGTTGTTGGTAAGTGGGAGGCCTTCAAAGGAGAAATTTTGACAGTGCAGAGTTTGTATGTTCCTGTCAGGATTAAAGGCAAAGTGAGTAAGAATAAGGAACCTTGGTTCTCTAGGGATACTGGAACTCTGATAAAGAAGAGAGAGATGTATAACATGTATAGGAAACAGGGAGCAAATAAGGTACTTGAGGAGTATAAAAAGTGCAAAAAAGTACTTAAGAAAGAAATCAGGAGGGCTAAAAGAAGACATGAGGTAGCTTTGGCAGTCAAGGTGAAGGATAATCCAAAGGGCTTCTAAAGGTATATTAAGAGCAAAAGGATAGTAAGAGATAAAATTGGTCCTCTTGAAGATCAGAGTGGTCGGCTATGTATGGAACCTAAAGAAATGGGGGAGATCTTAAATGGGTTTTTTTGCATCTGTATTTACTAAGGAAACTAGCATGGAGTCAATGGAAATAAGGCAAACAAGTAGTAAGGTCATGGAACCTATTCAGATTGAAGAGGAGGAGGTGCTTGCTATCTTGAGGTAAATCAGAGTAGATAAATCCCCAGGACCTAACAGGGTATTCCCTTGGACCTTGAAAGAGACCAGCATTGAAATTGCAGGGGCCCTGGCAGATATATTTAAAATGTCAGTATCTACGGGTGAGGTGCTGGAGGGTTGGAGGACAGCTCATGTTGTTCCGTTGTTTAAAACAGGCTCTAAAAGTAATCCGGGAAATTATAGGCCAGTAAGTGTGACGTCGGTAGTAGGTAAATTATTGGAAGGAGTACTAAGAGATAGGATCTACAAGTATTTAGATAGACAGGGACTTACTAGGGAGAGTCAACACGACTGTGCATAGTAGGTCATGTTTAACAAATCTATTAAGAGTTTTTCAAGGAGGTTACAAGGAAAATGGATGAAGGGAAGGCAGTAGATGTTCCTACATGGACTTCAGCAAGGCGTTTGACAAGGTCCCGCTTGGGAGATTAGTTAGGAAGATTCAGTCACCAAGTATACGTGGTGAGGTAGTAAATTGGATTAGACATTAGCTCAATGGGAGAAGTCAGAGGGTGGTAGTGGAGGATTGCTTCTCTGAGTGGAGGCCTGTGACTAGTGGTATGCCACAGGGATCAGTGCTGGGTCCATTGTTATTTGTCATCTATATCAATGATCTGGATAATGTGGTAAATTGGATTACCAGATTTGCTGATAATACAAAGATTGGAGGTATAGTGGACAGTGAGGAAGGTTTTCAAAGCTTGCAGAGGGATTTGGAAAAATGGGCTGAAAATTGGCAGATGGAGTTTAATACAGACAAGTGTGAGGTGTTTGCACTTTGGAAGGAAAAACCAAGGTAGACATACAAGGTAAATGGTAGGGCACTGAGGAGTGCAGTAGAACAGAGGGATCTGGGAATACAGATACAAAATTCCCTAAAAGTGGTGTCACAGGTAGATAGGGTAGTAAAGAGAGCTTTTGGTACATTGGCCTTTATAAATCAAAGTATTGAGTCCCCCTAGTCCTCACCTATCACCCCACCAGCCTACAGATCCAACGCATAATCCTCCGTAACTTCCGCCACCTCCTACGTGATCCCACCATCAACCACATCTTCCCCTCCCCACCACTCTCATCTTTCCGCAGGGATCGCTCCCTATGCGACTCCCTTGTCCATTCATTCCCCCCCCCCCATCCCTCCCCACGGACATCCCTCCGGGCACTCATCCCTGCAAACGGAAGAAGTGCTACACCTGCCCCCACACTTCTTCCCTCACCACCATCCCAGGCCCCAGACAGTCCTTTCAGGTGAGGCACCACTTCACCTGCGAGTCAACTGGGGTGATATACTGTATCCAGTGCTCCCGATGTGGCCATTTATACATTGGGGAGACCCGCCGCAGACTGGGAGGCCATGCCGCCGAACACCGGCAGGATCTCCCTGTGGCCGCACACTTCAATTCCACAGACCACTCCCACTCCGACATGTCTGTCCATGGCCTCCTCTACCGTCAAGATGAGGCCACACGCAGGTCGATGGAGCAATACCTTATCTCCCGCCTAGGTAACCTCCTACCTGCCGGCATGAACATTCAACTCACAGACCTCCGATGATACCCCTGCTCCCCCCTTACACCCCATCCCTATTATTTTAGTCTGGTTCTCTTTCTCTCTCTTTTTTTCCCCCTCACTATAATCTCCCCCCAGCCCTACCTTTCTTTCTCTTTTATTTCCCATAATTCTCCACCTTCCTCCTAGCCCATTTCTTCCTAGCTCTCTACTTTATCCCTCCCCCCCACTTCTTATCCTCCCTCGACCATCCCATGTTACTTCACTCCTGATGAAGGGTTTCGGCCCGAAACGTCGTCACTACCTCCTCCCATAGATGCTGTCTGGCCTGCTGAGTTCTGTCAGCATTTTGTGTTTTTATTGAGTATAAGAGTTGGAATGTTATGGTGAGGTTGTATAAAGCATTGGTGAGGCCATATTTGGAGTATTGTGTACAGTTTTGGTCACCGAATTACAGGAAGGATATTAATAAGGTTGAAAGAGTGCAGAGAAGGTTTACAAGGATGTTACCGAGACTTGAGAAACTGAGTTACAGAGAAAGGTTGAATAGGTTAGGACTTTAATCCCTGGAGCGTAGAAGAATGAGGGGTGAATTGATAGAGGTGTATAAAATTCTTATGGGTATAGATAGAGTGAATGCAAGCAGGCTTTTTCCACTGAGGCTAGGGGAGAAAAAAAACCAGAGGCCATCGGTTAAAGGGTGAAGGGGGAAAAGTTTAAAGGGGACATTGGGGGGGGGCTTCTTCACACAGAGAGTGGTGGGAGTGTGGAATGAGCTGCCAGATGAAGTGGTAAATGCAGGCTCACTTTTAACATTTAAGAAAAACCTGGACAGGTACATGGATGAGAGGTTATGGAGGGATATTATCCAGGTGCAGGTCAGTGGGACTAGGCAGAAAAATGGTTCGGCACAGCCAAGAAGGGCCAAAAGGCTTGTTTCTATGCTGCAATGTTCTATGGTTCTAATAGGCCCTGACTTCTATCACCCCTCAATCCTCTCATCCTTTTGATTAGGCAATTCCATTAGGCTTTCAATAGGCCAAATGGCCTAATTCTGCTTCTTTGTCTTATGTTCTTTCCTGATATGCACACTTTTGGTTTCCAGGTACTGTCCATTAAAATCTTCTCCACATCATATCCAGATATTGTATATCCTTTCCATAATAAAAATAACCAGAATGGGTTTTGCTGCTCTAAGTCTGACCTAATTCATGTTCATTAAAAGCTAAGTACAACTTCCTCACTTTCGAATTCTATACCTGTACATCCAGAAACAATGCTAAGCCATTCAGCACAGACTAGATGGGCCGAATAGTTTGTGTGGTTGCAGTGCTCTATGACTCTCAACATCAGTGACTGGGGTACTTGTATTCCTAGATCTCTCTGTTCTTCTAATCCACAGAGACTCATATATTCCAAATAGAGGCCCCTCTCTTCTTCCTTCCAAAGCTACTAAATCATTTAAATGCATTGAACTTCATTTGTTACTTGAGTGAGATCATTCTTTTACTGAATGATGGGTAAATATTGAGTGGTAAGTAGTGACAAAAGCACCAAAGAGAATTTTGTTCTTTCTCAATGTAGTGCCAAAAGCTCATTTGCATCCATCTACTTTGCAGACAAGGACACATCTTGTTTGAATGATGACTCCTCAAAAAATACAACAATCACTCACCAGCAATAGTCAATGCTGCTTTTTGTTACACAATAACCCAAAGGGATTCAAATCTGAAAACCTCTCAATCAGGGCCAATAATGCTACTGTAGTGCCAATGCTGCAAAATGGTTATCCCTAAAAACTTGATCAATGCTTGTCCATCAGCTGATATTACCTCAAATAATTGGCCGTTATCACAGAAGTGTCAAATCGTCCACAAACAAAACGCGCTGCTCATAACAGGAGGAGGGGTAAAGGAGGTGCAAGGCGCTCCTTCCCTCCACCAGAGTGCAGGTCATCCTGGGGTAAGGTGTACCATTTGCTTAGAACTCCCCGTGACCAAGGTCATGTAAAGCCATGGGAACAAGTGGTGGTGGATGTTCTCTTCCCGCCATGACGGACATTTACACTACACACTGCATCCACTAAGGAAACAGCATTATGAAGGACCCCATGCACCCCTCATACAATCTCTTCTCCCTCCTGCCGTCTGGGAAAAGACTCCAAAGCATTCGGGCTCTCACGACCAGACTATGTAACAGCTTCTTCCCCCAAGCTATCAGACTCCTCAATACCCACAGCCTGGACTGACACCTTGCCCTATTGTCCTGTTTATTATTTATTGTAATGCCTGCACTGTTTTGTGTACTTTATGCAGTCCTGTGTAGGTCTGCAGTCTAGTGTAGCTTTCTCTGTGTTGTTGTTTTTACGTAGTTCAGTCTAGTTTTTGTACTGTGTATTGTAACACCATGGTCCTGAAAAATGTCTCATTTTTACTATGTACTGTACAAGCAATTATGGTCGAAATGACAATAAAAGTGACTTGACTTGACTTGATATGAGCAGCTGGTGCATATCACAAGTCCTGGATATGTGACCACTGATGCCAGGTTGACAATCTCTGAAGAATACACATAATGGATGGGATCGTGCATCTTGTAAACACAGTGTCCAGAAGAAGTTAATGGTAAAAGGAGGAGAAGCAGCTTACAAGAACGATGGCGCCTAATGGCAACTGTTGCTAGCTTCTTCAGAAACAGCTCTATTTCTATTTTTAATATCTCTATTTTTCCCTTTCAGGGTTCTTTTGAACACCCTGACCTGGAGTTAGACGCTGACTTCGGTTCTTTGTGGGAATGGGACCTACTCTCAGGGTCTCACGACTGGCCGCTATTCGATATGCAACAATTATACCAGTGCTAAGAAGAATAATGTGATCTACCTTAATGATGATTGCTCGGGAGCACTCACAATGACAGTGATGAAATGCTTTGAGAGGTTGGTATGACTAGTCTGAACTCCTGCCTTAGCAAGGACCTGGACCCATTGCAATTTGCCTATCACCACAATAGGTCAAGGACAGACACAATCTCAATGGTTCTCCACATGGCTTTAGACCACCCGAACAACACAAACACCTATATCAGAATGCTGTTCATTGACTAGAGCTCAGCATTTAAACCATCATTCCTACAATCCTGATTGAGAAGTTGCAGAACCTGGGCCTCTCTATCTCCCTCTGCAATTGGATGCTCGACTTCCTAACCAGAAGACCACAATCTGTGCGGATTGGTGGTAGCTTATCCTCCTCACTGACGATCAACACAGGCACACCTCAGGGGTGTGTGCTTCGCCCACTGCTCTATTCCCTGTATACACACGACTGTGTGGCTAGGCATAGCTTAAATACCATCTATAAATTTGCTGATGATACAACCATTGTTGGTAGAATCTCAGGTGGTGACAAGAAGGCGTACAGGAGTGAGATATGCCAACGCTTGGAGTGGTGCCGCAGAAACAACCTGGCACGCAACATCAGTAAGACGAAAGTTGATTGTGGACTTCAGGAAGGGTAAGAAGAGGAACATACCAATCCTCATAGAGGATCTAACCTGGTCCCAACATATCGATGTAGTCATAAAGAAGGCAAGACATAAAGTAGTCATAAAGCAGCTATACTTTATTAGGAGTTTGAAGAGATTTGGCATGTTAACAACTACAATCAAAAACTTCTACAGTTGTATCATGGACACACCGCATCACTGTCTGGTATGGAGGAGCTACTGCACAGGACCAAAATAAACTGCAGAAGGTTATAAATCTAGTCAGCTCCATCTTGAGCACTAGCCTACAAATTACCTAGGACATCTTTAGGGAGCGGTGTCTCAGAAAGGAAGTGTCCATTACTAAGGATCTCCAGCACCCAGGGCATGCCCTTTTCTCACTGTTACCATCAGGTAGGGGATACAGAAGCCTGAAGGGACACATTCAGTGATTCAGGAACAGCTTCTTCCCCTCTGCCACCTGATTCCTAAATGGACATTGAATCTTTGGACACTTCACTTTTAAAAAAAAATACAGTATTTCTGTTTTTGCACTTAAAAAAATATATTCAATATACATAATTGATTTACTTGCTTATTATTATTTTTAATTAATTATTTTTTTTCGCTCTGCTAGATTATGCATTGCATTGAACTGCTGCTGCTAAGTTAACAAATTTCACGTCACATGCCAGTGATAATAAATCTGATTCTGATATGCCAAGGACACAGCCTAGAAGACGAATGCGCCTTCAGGGTTCTGGAATTTCGGGCGGCCTGGAGGAAAGCGCCAAGGTTTTTTTGTTGGTGGGGGAGGGGATGTCGTTGCTCTGCTGCTGCTCATGTGAGGGGGGAGCTGGGGGTGGCTTTGGGGTTCTAACATTTAACTGTCATTCATTCTTTGGGGCTCTCCCCTGTTTTCGTGGATGTTTGCGAAGAAAAAGAATTTCAGGATAATAATTGTATCCTTTCTCTGACAGTAAATGCACCTTTGAAACCACTTCTGTAGAAAACTTTGCTAAGAACAATCATGGTCACCTACATCATACGACAAGGCATATACGAATGAACGAGGTATTCATAATATGCTTAGTGCAGATGCGACTTAGCAGTGGATTAATTATCCTATCATCCATCTGCTGCTAATTCTTACATGATTCTATGCAACATTACTCCAAGATTTTTTTGATGTGTGACAATGATATGAATGATATGCATCGTCACCAACAGCTTCCTCCATCTATTCATGAAGTTGTTCACCTGACATGCAAGCACTGGAAGAGAAGAAAATTCCTCCCATTAAAATTGAAAAGCCAGCTCAAAACACTCATCCTTCACTTTGTCCATAATTAGTAGACTTATGAATGCTCGCAACCTTGAGTTAGTTGAATGAAGTTGAGTTTTGGAAAATGATGTTTGCTCTCCTACCCCACCTTATGAAACCACATACGTCTAATTATGTAGTGTTTCCATCGCAGTCTTACCTCAACTTCTGCTAAAATCTCACATCACATTTTGTTACATCCAGGCACAATTACGGTAGTCTAATACCAAATTGACCAGCTTTCCTCCAAACCAGTGGTTCCCAAACTTTGAGTTACTGCCCCCCCTGGCTTCCAGACCATATCCCTGGCATCCACCTCTCCCCTTCCACCCATTACATAAAAGATATTTAAAAATTGTATTTACAATGCACAGCAAAAGAAAATAGGAACTACAAATTCAAAGCAGTGGCAAATAACCGCAAAAATTATTCAGATCTATTTAAAGCTACAAATAAAATGATTTCACAAACAAAAGAAAATCTGCAGTAAATCAAATACACACAAAATGCTGGAGAAACTCGGCAGGCCAAGCAGCATATATGGAAAATAATAAACAGTCCACATTTTGGGCTGAGACCCTTCAACAGGACTGGAAAAAAAGAGATGAGGAGTCAGAGTAGGAAAGTGGGAGAGGGGAGGAAGAAGTACAAGATGGTAGGTGATAAGTGAAATCAGGAGGAGGAAGGGATGAAGTAAAGAGCTGAGAAGTCAATTCGTGAAAGAGATAAAGGGCTGGAGAAGGGGGAATCTGATACGAGAGGTCAGAAGGACATGGAAGAAAGGGAAGAGGGAGGAGCACCAGAGGGAGGTGATGGGCAGCTAAGGAGGATAAGGTGAGAGAAGGAAATGGGAATGAGGAATGGTGAAGGCAGGTGGGTGCAGTTAAATGAAGTTCGAGAAATCGATGTTTGTGCCATCAGGTTGGAGGCTACCCAGGCGGAATATCAGGTGTTTCTTTTCCAACCCTGAGGATGGCATCATCTTGGAACAAGAGGAAGCCAGGGCCTGAGATGTCGGAACGGGAAGTAGAATTGAAATGGGTGACCACTGGAAGATCCCACTTTTTCTGACAGACGGAGCATTGGTGCACAGCAAAGTGGTCTCCCATCTACGTCAGGTGTCACCGATGTAGAGGAGCCAAACTGGGAGCACCAGATACAGTAGATAACCCCAACAGACTCACAAAGGAAGTGTCCCCTCACCTGGAAGGATTGTTTGAGGTCCTGAATAGTAGTGAGGGAGGTAGTGTAGGGGCAGGTATGGCATTTGTTCCCCTTGCAATGATAAGTGCCAGGATGGAGATCAATGGGGAGTGATCAGTGTTTTAGAACAATTCTGCATTGTACAAAAATTGATAGCCTATGCAACCAGTTTTAATGGTGTCTTGATTTATTTCTTGTTGGTTACAGAATTCATTCCTCATTGGTTACAGAATTAATATTTCCTGCTGTCACCTGGTGAGTGATACACCACTGAATTCTGCCATCAATACCACACATCATTAAATATTAAGTTCATGCATACATAAACTTGCTACCCTGCCAACATCATCATTTCCAAGGGGTGCTAATTAGACTACAACTCCCATTTTCCATTCTGTGATATTGATATAATTTGTCAAGACTGGCAAATGGTCTCTGCCTAATAGGATTAGACTGCCTAACAAGCTGGTCATTAAGGGACTGAACAAACTGCAGGAGAAAGAACAAACGGTGAATCTCTGTAGCATTTTTCATTTCACTCAAGGCCAGCTAACAGTAGAATTCCACACCTATACCTTCAAGTAGTGTTATGACATGTCAATGACATAACTATGAGGGCAAATTTTTTTATATGGTCACACTGGGAAAGCATATTCCAATCCAGAACGTTTACCCTTACACAAATCAACACCAGCTTAGCTAGAAACTCCATGCCACAGGTGAAAAGGTAGAAGCATCTTGCTCTTTTATAACTTTCTGTGCATCTGTGTACTCTTAACACATGAAAAACTCGTAACGTATTTAGAATATACAGTGCAGAAACAAGCCATTCTCGGCACAACTGGCCTGGTATTTATACTTTACACAAGACTCAACCCACCAACTTTCTTTAACATAAAGAAAACATTTCATAGTCCTTCAAAAACTATCAAACAAGATTTGACACCAAGCGCCAAAGACAGTGTGGCATTTGACCAGTAGCTCAGTTGCTCAAGTTAAAAAAGGAAACAGATGCAGATAGGAAGAAGAGTTTGGGGCAGGAATTCAAGAATACAGACCCTCGACAATTAAAGAGTGATGGAGTGCTGTAATTCAGTGATGCTCCCAAGGTCTGATTCATGTCACTTCCATAGCGGACTTACATAGGCAATTGTAGGCAAGGCCTTCTCCACCACTGAGCACATTTGCGAGGAATGCTGCCACAAAAAAAGCAACCAGCAAAGACCCCCACCATCCAAGTCATGACTCCTCACTACCACAATCGAACAGGAGGTACAGAAGCCTTAGATCCCACACCACCAAGTTCCAGAACAGTTATTACTCTATAACAATCAGGGTCCTAATGGCATGGATAATTTCACTCACCTCAATCTTGAACTGATTCCACAACCAAAACACCCACTTTGAAGGACTCATGTTCTTCAAATATATTTGCTCATCGATTGTTTGTCATTCTGTCTGTAATACATAGTCTGGTTTTTGTAAAAGTCCATAAATTCTATAATATTTATTTTTCCTTTAAATGCCTGCAAGAAAGTTAACCTCAAGGCACTATATGGCAACATATATACTTTGATAATAAATTTACTTTGAACATTGTTTGGAAATGTAGCGATATGTTGGTTGAATTATTTGAATATGGTGCCTATGTCTTTGTAGAAGGTAGGGTGGGGAGTTCTGGGAGAGATGTAGAATACCATTATACTGCACAATGGTTCTGGAAAGGACCTTCCAGCCCTTGGGACATATGCTGATAAGTAGACAGAAGTTTGTAAAAACATAATACTGAGTTTGAAACGTTAACATCTGAGATATGACAGAAGACAAGCACCATACTTGGTAGCTCCAGTGTGTTCAAAAATCACATATCTGTCTGACATTAAATGTTTGTAATTAACAAACAGTGTGCTCATTTTTTTCAACATATTGTGAGCAAGTGAGTTATTTTAGGGACCCATGGTTGAGCTCTACAGTATTTCTCCAGCTGCCACTTAGAATTATCACATAAAATTTGACTCTATGCTCATTACTCATTGGACACAGGTACCGAAAATGGATTCAGATTTGTTTATCACATGTACATCAAAACATACAGTGACATGCATCACTTGCATTAACAAGCAACGCACCCAAGGATGTGCCGGGGGCAGTCTGCAAGTGTCACCACACATTCCAGCGCTAACATAACTTGCTCAGTGTTCAGCAGAACAACACAAGCAATAACAACAGAACACCAGTGGCAAAACAAGCCTCTTTCCCATCCACATAAAGAGGCCTTCAGCTCCAGGACAGGACACCTCCAGGGCTCCAGTCATTGGCCCAGCCTCTCCAACATCGGTACTCTGATATGTTGGCATGTCGATTTTGGTCTTTGACCTTCTACCTCTGGACTTGTCAACTTCAATCTTCGACCTCCTACCTCCAGACTTGACAAGCTTTGGACTTCACATTACTTTCACGTTCTAGCTTCAATTCATTAGGACTGACTTGCACAGCTATGGGTTTTATTACGAGAGATAAAATGGCTGATAAGATACTGTCTGCTTTAACAACAAGCAAAAATTGCCTGGGGCAGGCAGGAGTTACAAATTTCAAGGAGCGGGGAAGAGAAAAATCAGTTAACATCAGCACCAGTACATGAAGCTGTTTGGGCAGAAGTTGGATGGGAACATGTCAAGGAAACAGACCATGGATCTCATGGACAAGATGAGCCTGCAGAAATCTGATAGGAGAAAGAAAAGCTACAGAAAAGCACAAGTTCAGAATCATTTGTCATGTCAGTCACAATAAACCTGATTCTGAGAGAATTAATTCCCAGCTTCTGAGAGAAAATTTGAAAGTTTCCTTGAACATTAATTATATGTACCTCTGCTTTTAATATCAAACCAAAAAGCAATGCATTTTATATGGTCTCACTGGGAAATAGGAGTCCAATCTAAAAACCTTTCTCCCTACACAAGGGCAAAACAAGGAAATTGGAAAATAATAATCTAAAAACTGCAAAGGTTTGCAGCTTTCTCTCTCCCAGTTCTGATGAAAGGTCTTTGACTTGGAACATAAATTCTTTATGTAGCTGAGTGTTTCCAATTTTTTTCTGTAACAGAAGAATGAGGGAGATAAATACAAGTTACGTCTGAAATCATTTCACAATCTAGTTTGAGTGGCTTTTCCTTTTTAAATGATATCCATGCGATTAGAACAATTAATCCAGCTTTACCATGCATACAGTAACTTGCTAATTCAGAATGATGAACCGCAGCATCTAGACAATTAAGGAACAGAAAGTGAATCTGTTAGAAGTGTTTAGAAGAAATTGAAAAAGGATTAAGAATGGATCCCTTGGGGGTTCGTACATTAACTCGGTGGAAAAACAAGTCTACAAAATGGAAAGTCAGCCTGCAACAAAGTAATTTGGTACATGCATCACCTAAGCCTTTAGGAAATTTCTATAGATGTACTGAGAGCATCCTGACTGGTTGCATCACTGTCTGGTAGGAAGGCTCCGATTCACAGGATCAGAAAATACTGCAGACGGTTGAAAACTCATTTCTGAACACTAATTCGCAATTCTGCTCTCTTTTTATACTACTCATTTATTGTAATTTATGTTCATGTTTATGTATTGGATTGTACTGCTGCCGCAAAACAAATTTCATTACACGTTAGTGATAATAAACCTGATTCTGATAAATGCGAACGGCCAAAAATCAATTATGAACAAGCCTTTAAAAGGCTGTTGTAATTAGAAATGATTCAAAGGTTTGAATAATAAGAGAAGCCTAGGCATCCCATTGCACAGAACACAAGACACAACACATATCAAACTACTGAAGTGTCCTTCATAATGCCAAAGGATACTGAACGGATGAACATGGTCTTGGCATTCAGACTGCCCGATACATCAGGATTGTCAAGAGCATTTCAGTTTCTACTTCAGCATCCAATGGCATGTTTAGCAAAGATGCTTATATAACATCTTCCATTGTCTCAGGATGCCTCGATCACTTTAAAACTAAAGTAGCAATTTATCTTCACATTCACTCGAGATGGAAGATGAAGCCATGATTTACCATCACTGTCTGGTTTGATGCAGCATCCTCTCACAATGTACGAAAAACAGACAATCGAGGCTCGCTGGGAAAACAGAGGCACCTCCTTCTCCCTTATTAGGGGGAGAGAGAGAGCCTGTAGTATGTCATATACTGGGTAAAACGTGAAGTCTTTGGCGTAACTGCAAGTCTGTGTCTTTGCTATTGCTTTGCTCACTCGAGTGCTCGGTGGCGGGTGCTGATGCTTTTCTTTTGACAGTGGGGGGGAGGGGGATTGTTGCTTGCTGCCGCTTACTCGTGGGAGGGAGGGGAGCTGGAGGGGGACTTTGGGGTTCTAACATTCAACTGTCATTCATTCTTTGGGGCACTCCTCTGATTTTGTGGATAGTTACAAAGAAAAAGCATTTCAGGATGTATATTGTATACATTTCTCTGACATTAAATTGGACCTTTGAACTACAGTGAACTCAGGTCATTGGTTGCCCACCCAGCAAACTGCCTTTTCCAAAAGCTCCCTCTGGAAAGCACTATAAAGCTACTTAAAACAAAAACTTCACACTATCATAAAAAGTTTCTTCTTCCAGGCAGCCATTTTAGTTAGCTCCTCACCCCTCATCAATTACCTCAGTCACTGCACTGCAAACACTTTTTATAATGCTATCTACATTGCTGGCATTGATGTATTTCGGCACTTTTTATTCCACATCCATAATTTAACCTTAAAATACATGAAAGTTATATATTTTATATAATCCTGTTGTTCATTATGTGCCTGTCATATGACATGGGTGATCAAGGTCTTTCCACGACCATGACAGTCCTTGGCAAATTTTTCAACAGAAGCAGTTTCCCATTGCCTTCTTCTGGGCAGTGTCTTTACAAGACGAGTGACCCCAGCCGTTATCAATACTCTTCAGAGATTGTCCTGCCTGGTGTCAGTGGTCACATAACCAGCACTTGTGATATGCACCAGCTGCTCACTTGGCCATCCACCACCTGCTCCCATGGGTTCACGTGATGCTAAGCAGGTGCTACACCTTGCTCAGGTGTAATCCTTTCTTCTTTATCAATGTTGAATGTTGCTTTCGTTGTGTGCCACACCAACAAACCACAGCAAATTCCTAATACACGTAAACATATATGGTGATTAAAGTTGATTCTTGATCCTAACGTCTCATAAAAGTATGTCTGTCAACTCTACATTTCCCTCAACACTATAATGGTAGCCAAAATATGCGCAGATTTCTTAGGTGGCTTTGAATCCTCAGTGCTCTCAGAGACGATAATTAAATCATAGAGCAAATGAAAGTCTACCATCTAGACAAATTTGACAGTGACATTACAGAGACAATGTAGCTCTCAAAGGCAGCACAGAACTGTTAATCAAAGCCAAACAACTGTAATTTATAACTGCTGTTCCCAGTCAGACGATCAATAGAAGAGGAGACAATAGCATTATAAAATGAACCACAACTCTATTCTCAAAACTATATGATGAAATTATTCTTTTCTTTCTGGAGAGTCGATTTCATTTGCTACACTATAAGCATCAAAAAGCTATCCTTCCCGGAATTAGAAAACTTAATCAAAGCTATCACTATTCTGTGTACCAGAATAGTGGACCCCACCACCCAGAGCAGGCCTACTACCATCAGGGAGGAGATAGCAGCAGCCTGAAGACACACACTCAATGTTTTAGGAACAGCTTCTTCCCATCTGCCATCAGATTTCTAATCCCATGAACACTACCTCACTAATTTTGCTCTCTTTTGGCACTACTTTTTAAAAATGATATACATTTCTTACTGCAATTTATAGTATACAGTGGATTCCAGTTAATTGGGACACATCAGGACCAGTACATTTTGGCCCAAATAAGCAACAGAACTAAATAGCTGAAATTTCAAATTAATAGTTAAAAAGGTATAAGAAAGAAAATCTACCATTTAACTGAGTACAAATTATGTATTTAAATGAAATACAGAAGAAATTAGTATGCTACCAAAACTACTACAGTACTATAAAATTGTGTACTAGCTCCTAATACATTGTCAATGGAGGAATTCATCCACATCACATTCTTTTAGCCACTAACCTGATGGCATGAACATCGGTTTCTCAAACTTCCAGTGATTGGCACCCCCTTCACTATTCCCATTCCCTTTTCCCCTTCTCACATCATCTTCTTACCTACCCCTCACCTTCCCCTGGTGCTCTTCGCCCTTCCCTTTCTTCCATGGTCTTCTACCCTCTCCTATCAGATTCCCCCTTCTCCAGCCCCTTATCTCTTTCAGCTATCAGCTTCCCAGCCCTTTACTTCACCGCTCCCCCCTCCCAGTTTCACCTATCACCTACTACCTTGTACTTCTTCCTCCCCTCTTCCCACTTTCTTGCTCTAACTTCTCATCTGTTTTTCCAGTCCTGAAGAATGGTCTCAGCCTGAAATATTGGCTGTTACTCTTTTCCATAGATGCTGTCTGGCCTGCTCAGTTCCTCCAGCATTTTGTGTATGTTGCTTGGACTTCCAGCATCTGCAGATTTTCGTCTTCCAAATCAACATTTTCATTATAAGATTCAAGATGATTGCCAGTACCTATTTTTCGTAGTGCCTAACTTGTTGAAATAGTGAAATTATTTCATTTTCACTCCCAGCCATTTGTGGCCCCAAACCTGAATGCTTGAAACCACAGTGAACAGTTCTGAATTGTCTTACTGTTTATTACTCACCAATAATCAGACTGGTTTTTGAACCCAACTGCACAAGTGACACTAATTAAAAACTGCTTGCTCCAAACACAGTGTAAGGTCTAACAATCACACAATGCGCACATGAGTGATGTTAGTTAAGGAACTGTTCTGCAACAGCCTCCTGCCCCAATTAAGTGACATAGTACCCCAAATAAATGAAGGAATCCTGGCTATTTTCTCCATCTGTTTTTGTTCTTTAAGAGTTGTCCCAAACAAATAGCTGTCCCGATTAACTGACATTCCAGTTAACCAGAATCTAGTGTATTTTATGTGTTGCACTATAACCGCTGCCACAAAAACAAATTTTATGAAATATGTCAGTGATAATAAACCTGATTCTGAGCCATCACTGGCCTCAGCAAGAAAGATGCAGTAATAAGCTCAACTCCAGATGTGCAGCCACATCTGTTTCACTTGTCGAAGCACATTACACCCACTGAACTCTCATTCCACTTGCAACAGGATCCACTCAATGTGGTCATTATTCTATGGATTTATTGAATATGTCTGCAAGACAATGAATCTCAGGATTGTATAGGGTGACATATGTGTACTTAGCCAATAAATTTACTTTGAACCTTGAACAACAGCACCTCATCAGCTGTTAATTAGAAAAAAATTGACAGCATAATCTGCATCATATTTCACACAAATAAACACTAAGCACCTTTAGGCTGCAGCATTTCCTCCATTACTGCTGCAAGGATTACAATTCAGAATTAAGGCTTTGGGAAATCTCCAAACTGCATATGGTGCTTGAGAAATGCAACTCTCTCTTAAAATACCACATACATATGTCAGCCATTTAAGTCCATTTTGCACATTTTAACTTCCTTTTTGGACATTCCAATTATACTCGTTAAACATTAAATTGGTACAAGGATCTATCTGCCCTCTTCCCTCCTCACCTTGGCAAAGCAGCCACTTCAGAAAGTAAAAACTAGTAAGATTGCCACAAGATGTTCATAAGTAATTTCCTGGACATCTTAAGCTCCAGTTACCAAACATCCTCTGCAACCCACTTCACACCCTCTTGGTCTGTCTCATACATCTCTTCTCCACCTTCTCATGCCCACCAATTTTCCTTTAGTTTCCATCTAGGCCAGACTCATCAGATCAAAGATTTAAAGATAAGATTAGCTTTATTCGTCCATCTCCAGCCAAACCCGTACTCCTATCAGGTGTCCTCTTACCAAGCTTTTCACTCTTCCCAACTCCTGTCCCAGATTGCCTGCCTGTACTGAGGCATCGTTAACCAAACTCCACTTCCCTCCAATTCTACACCTGCCCCAACTATCTCCCACTGAGAATGTGAAGAGGGTAAGGGGTATGTGCAGAAGGGGTGGGCGAGGGGTAAGTGTAGCAAACTACGTAGACAGGACCAAGGAGAGGATACATCATTGGGGAAGTGTCACAGGGGTGTCAAACTCATTTTAGGTCACGGGCCGGATAGAGCAAAATGCAGCTTCATGCGGGCCGGATCAGTCGGACGCGTGCGAACGCAGCTTTCGTTGCCTCCGTTTTTTCAGCCTGCTCTCATGTGTCTCAGTCTCTGCTATAACTACAAAGTGTTTCACTTTACAAATTCTGTTTCTTATGAAGAAGACTGCCGAGCAAGACTGCCGAATAAACACTAAAAACCCTGAAAACCTGGTACCTGAATAAACTCAGCATTAGCCATATCATACGCCATAGGCGCTTTGATTACTGGGGCCAGCTTTAATAGTAATTAGATATTATCTCGCGGGCCAAAGATAATTCCACCGCGGGCCAAATTTGGCCCGCGGGCCTTGAGTTTGACATATATGGTGTAGGAGAACAGGAAAGAGGTAGCTAAATTAAGGTGCCAGACAGCATGTGGCCACCACAAAGAAGAGGAACCTTGCGACCACCAGACAATGTGTTCGACCAAGTATTTTGAGCTATATACCCATTTCGAGTGTTTTGCTTGCGTCCATACCCATTCCAAGTATTACGCTTGCATCTATGCTTATTCCGAGTATTTTGCGCGCTTAGCTATGCAATAGCCAATCAATCGAGGGATCTGAATCGGTAACCATATTTGCGAATGTAGTACCCTGCTTTTGGGTATAGTATGACCTTTGTAAACCAACAAATTGGGAGTTGGCTACCTTACCCCTGAAGTGCGTGAGGCTGCGAAGTCCTCTCTGAATAAAAACCATTTCAGAGGTAATTTTGTGTCTCTGGTGTTTTTCCTCAACTGAGCAGGTTAATAATTTCAGGTAAAATACTCTCTACACTCCAATGTACCAAGCACCCACCCACACATGGCTCTAACCATCTCCCTCCTGAACCACCCATCACACAGTCATCCTTCCTCACATACTCAACCTTACTTTCTCGTTTCACCCCAAATGAGATGCCTCACCCCCTCCCTGACATGCAATCCTAAGTGCAACCCTACATAGCTCTCAATCACATACTACTCTATAGACCTGCACCCATCACAAACTATCACCCATTCCCTTACTTGACACCTATTCCAACTCCCTGCTGCTGCTTCCCTGCCCTCAACCTCCCCACCTCACTTTCTGGTCCCCTCACTTTCCCACCCACATCAATCTCTCTCCTATCAAATCAAAACTTGCCTTCTCTTTTAGCACCTTCAGGCCCAGTCCCTCCTCTCCCCTATCTAATCAACCATACACCTCCTAACCCTACTCAGTCGCTTAAAATGGACTTTTGGCCTCAAATTCAACCTTGGTATGATCTCACACTTTATTGTTTACCTGCACTGCAGATTTTACACTTTATTCTACATCCTTATTGTTTTACCTTGTTCAAGCTCAATATACTGTAAGGATATAATCTGTGTAAACAGTGCATATCTCAGAACATGTGACAATAATAAACTAACGCCAGTACCCACTTCATCTCCCCTACTTGATCTACCACACACTTCCCAACTCTCACCACTCCTTCTCCCCTCTTTCTCCTCTACCTGATCCACAGCACACGTTATCACCTCCAGACTCATCCTTCCCTACCCCTTCTCCTCCCTGATCTACAACATACCTTCTCACCCCACCACTTCCTCCCCATACCTTACCACCCTCAGTCCCTCCTCTCCCCTACGTGATCCACTATTCCCTATCCTTAGCCCACCCCCACTCTGTTCTTTACCCCTACCTGGTCCTCTCACCGTCCCCCTTCACTAGACGCTCCTTCCCCACTCTCACCACCCCTCCTCAGTCTCTCTTCTTCCCTACCTGATCAATCACACATCTCCCGACCCTCTCACTCCTTCCTCCCGTCTCCCCAACCTGATGCACAATACAGTTTCCCATCCTCAACAGCTACCACTCCCTCCCCCTAACCCATACTTAATCTACAACACGCTTCCCCATCCTCCTCTCCCCTACCTGATCGACTAGACGCCACTTCCAACTTCTCCCTCGGCCTTTTCCAGCGGCATCACAGACCCGAGCCCCCCACCTCACTTCCGGTCCGTGCCGATCCCGTCCGCCCACACGGCCCGGGCTGCAGCAACAGCTGCGAGTATGACGTCCGGGCCACGAATCATCCGCAGCCCAACTGCGCTGCATCTCACCAAAAACTACTCCAATGTTCAAAAGTGACGACTGGAAATCAATAATACGCAGAAAATCAAGAAAAATAACATAGACACATAGAAAATAGGTGCAGGAGTTGGCCATTCGGCCCTTCGAGCCTGCACCGCCATTCAGTATGATCATGGCTGATCATCCACCTCAGAACCCTGTACCTGCTTTCTCTCCATCCCACCTGATCCCTTTAGCCACAAGGGCCATATCTAACTTCCTCTTAAATATAGCCAATGAACCGGACTCAACTGTTTCCTGTGGCAGAGAATTCCACAGATTCACCACTCTCTGTGTGAAGGAAGTTTTTCCTCATCTTGGTCCTAAAAGGCTTCCCCTTTATCCTTAAACTGTGACCCCTCGTTCTGGACTTCCCCAACATCAGAAACAATCTTCCTGTCCTGTCCAATCCCTTTAGAATTGTATACGTTTCAATAAGATCCCCCATCAATCTTCTAAATTCCAGTGAGTATAAGCCTAGTCCATCCAGTCTTTCTTCAAATGAAAGTCCTGCCATCCCAGGAATCAATCTGGTGAACCTTCTATGTACTCCCTCTATTGCAAGAATGTCTTTCCTCAGATTAGGGGACCAAAACTGCACACAATATTCTAGGTGTGGTCTCACCAAGGCCTCGTATAACTGCAGTAGAACCTCCCTGCTCCTGTACTCAAATCCTCTTGCTATAAATGCCAACATACCATTTGCCTTTTTCACCGCCTGCTGTACCTGCATGCCCACCTTCAATGACAGGTGAACAGTGACACCCAGGTCTCGTTGCACCTCCCAATTTCCTAATCGGCCACCGTTCAGTTAATAATCTGTTTTCCTGTTCTTGCAACCAAAGTGGATAACCTCACATTTATCCACATTAAATTGCATCTACCATGAATTTGCCCACTCACCTAACCTATCCAAGTCACCCTGCATCCTTAGCATCCTCCTCACAGCTAACACCGCCGCCCAGCTTCGTGTCATCCGCAAACTTGGAGATGCTGCATTTAATTCCCTCATCTAAATCATTAATATGTATTGTAAACAAATGGGGTCCCAGCACTGAGCCTTGCGGTACCCCACTAGTCACTGCCTGCCATTCTGAAAAGGTCCCGTTTACTCCCACTCTTTGCTTCCTGTCTGCCCACCAATTCTCTATCCACATCAATACCATACCCCCAATGCCGTGTGTTTAAGTTTGCACACTAATCTCCTGTGTGGGACCTTGTCAAAAGCCTTTTGAAAATCTAAATATACCATATCCACTGGCTCTCCCCCATCCACTCTACTAGTTACATCTTCAAAAAATTCTATAAGATTTGTCAGACATAATTTTCCTTTCACAAATCCATGCTGACTTTGTCCGATGATTTCACCTCTTTCCAAATGTGCTGTTATCACATCTTTGATGACCGACTCTAGCATTTTCCCCACCACCGATGTCAGTTTATAAATTTTAGTAAAACAGCTAAAACGTACCAGTGTGAAATAAATAATAATTAAAATGTGTGCAGGGTTGCTATATATTGAGATGAAAAAATAGATTCAATTTATTCGGTGATCCTTTGGAAGAACATTACACTTTTTATGAAGTGTAACAACTTGTAAGATGCACAGCCATCAGAACTGCCTTGTTACCCACGTGTGGGGACAGGAGGACAAACCAGCAACCTCAGAGACATGGCCATTATCAGGAGAGCCAACAGATCCACTTGTACTGAGAATTGTCATACAAAGCTACCACTAGGCTCCCCTTGAATAATCTCTCCTAGCAGTCAGAGTTGCTCTCCAAATCAGGCAGCATGGGAGTGTGGTGGTTAGCATGAGGCTTTACAGTAGACAGCTGCAAGTTTGGGGTTGAATTCCTCCCGCTTTCTGTAAGGGGTTTGTACATTCTCCACGTAACTCTGTAGGTCTACTCCGGGTGATCAAGTTTTCTTTCTCATTCCAAAGATGTACAATAGTAGGTTAATTTGTCAGATGGCTGTATTTATTTAGGCAGCAAGAGCTTCTGGAGTCAGAATGGCCAGTTACTGAGCTGTATCTCTCAGTGATGAGAAGTTCACAGTTCTGTTCATCTGTAAGCATGCCAGCCAGATGTGATCCTCGCTATACGGTAACTCAGAATCATAGAGTACATAGAAGTAATCCCTTCATCCCACATTCAGGCACTTATCAAGAATAATCCCATTTACTATTATTTGGTGGAAGCCTACTGAGGCCCTCTGTTGTTAGGGATTGGCAACGGGTGTTGCATCCCAGCTGTCTACATGATACACAAGCCAGGGCAGTACAACATGGAGAGCAAGCTGTTGCCCGTGGAGCAGGCTCCCCTCTCCACACAGCTGATGAATCCAAAGGAACAGCAGAGATTGATACAGTTTGGTACCAGCAGCTTTGCAGGAGTTGCCAGTCAACATTGAACTCAATGTAGTACTGCCTTAGGGACTCCAGCTCTGGATCTTTCTTGGGGTTTACTCCTGAAGCCTTCCCCATAAGTGGATATACCGCAAGACAGCGGAGGTTTGAGATCAGATTTTTCCTTCTGCTAGATGAGCTGCCAACCACGGCTGATGAGCCCCATCTTCCCAAAGTGACTGATTTTAAGGCACCAATAACCCACCTTTGCCCCTTCTCCTGTCAGTAGAAACGGTTTTGCCAGGCTTAGTAGCTAAGCCTATATAAAGGCTAAGAGCTGGACTTGGTTGTCAGAGGCAATTTGAGATACAAACCATTGGGAGCATTTAATAGGTAGTGGGAACTCACCCCCATTACCAACCCCAGCTATAACAACCTTAAGGAACCTAGGAAGCCTAATATACATAGATGATTCAGGTACTCTTTAAGAGAAGCATCTTACAAGAAATGCAAGAGTCAACATTAACACAACATATGACCCTTTCTGACTGTAAGTTCTTTAATTCTACCACCCATGAGGGAGCATCCTTCTTAAATCTGGCTGCCTGCAGAAATCCGTCTCCATTTCACATCTGTGTCATGATGATATGCAGGAAGTGATCTTTGTTATGAAGGATGAACAGCTCTGATGGGCAGAAGAGTGCAGAGTTGCCCATGTTCCCCCCCCCCCCCCCCCGGGAGAATCACAAACCATTACTGTTGCTATGCTGCTCATGAGAGAGAGAGATGAGGAGGAAACATGCAAGAACATCTGCTACTGATAAGAGAGGGGAGAGAGACTTGTTGATTCACCGTATTATGTCTTCTGAGAGGGTTATTTATCTTGTACCATTCTGTTCATTAACATTCCTCAGTTGGCAGCCGGAGTGGGCTGGTTTGATGGACACAGCCATTCAAAAGTGATTGATAGCTGAGACCCTGTGAGTAGGGATAAAAGTCAGGTCTGGAGAGACACCCTTGAGACACACCAGGAGACACACTAGTGGACATTGATTGAGTGTTGGAATCCATGGGAAGGTGTGGGGCATCGGAGACCGGACAAGGAGACTGGTCAGTTAAACTCACAGTGTTATAGCAGGGCCGGTGGGGACTTGTGTGTGTGTCCACTCATGCCAGAGTGACGAGTCCACCACAGAAGAATGGTCTAGCTGAAGGACAGAGGGGTCATAACTGAATGGCCACAACAAAACGACGGATCAAGAACGCAAAGGAAGGTTTGCCTGACTGTAGCTGTTACATCTCGCTCGCTCTCTCTCTCTCTCCAACGATTACAACACAACAACCAATATCTACCTCAGCACGCATGAACTGAACTGAACTTTATACTTTTCTATGTCAATTCATTATCCCCTAGACATCGATAGAGCTTGTTTATTATTGCTTATTATTATTCCCACACTTTTAGGTTTATTATTGCTAACGTGTGTTATCTATATATTTGCATTATTGGTATTGATTTGCTTATTTTACTAATAAACACTTTGAATATAGTACCACCAGACTCCAACAGATTCTTCTTTCTCTGCTGGTCAGACACCCAGTTACGGGGTACGTAACATCTTAATGCAGCAGACCCAGTCACATTGCATTCTGGTGTCAAGGAAGGCTGCATCATCTGCTGGCATTTTTTCTCAGTCTTTCTTCTTACTGCAATTTTGCACAGAAACCCTAATCAGCTCCCCAATGGTGTGGAGCTCATGACTTACCATGATAAAACTTGCCACAGAATGTCTAGCATTCAGGCGCATGGTGTTTAAAGGTTAAAGGTTTGCTTGACTTATCGCATGTAAGTAGAAACAGTGAAATTTGTCGTTTGCATCATCAACAGTCCAAGATGTGCCAGGGTCAGACTGCAAGAATTGCCACACTTGGAGTGCCAATGTAGCATCCCCACAATTCACTAATCCCACTCATAAATCTTTGGAATGTAAAAGGAGACCGGAGTACCCAAAGGAAACTCAAATGGTCACATGGAGAACGTACAAACTCCTTACAGAGAATGGCTGGAATTGAACTCTGACCTTACAGCTGGCACTGTAACGCGTTAAGCTAACCACTATATTGCCCACTGAATTGTGCCACAGAAGAGCCTGGAGCAGAGTATCCATTTTGAGGATCTAGTGACTGACTTTTTATTGGCTCGATCTGTTCATCAAAGCAGAGCCAAGCCAACTGAAATCACAAGAAATTCCATCAATGCTGGAAATCCAGAATGATACACACAAAATTCTGGAGGAACTCAGCAGGTCAGGCAGCATCTATGGAAATGAATAAACAGTCGACGTTTTGGGCTGAGATCCTTTTTCAGGACTGGAAAGGAAGGGGGAAGATGTCGGAATAAGAGGTAAGGGGAGGGAAAGAGGAATAGCTAGAAGGTGAAGCTTGGTGGGTGGAAATGGTAAAGGACAGGAGAAAAAGGAATCTGATAGGAGAGGAGAGTGGACCATGGGAGAAAGGAGGGGTACTAGGGACAGGTGATAGGCGGGTGAGAAGAAGAGGTAAGAGGCAAGAGTGGGGAATACAAGAAGAGGGAAGCGGGAAGGAAAAATATTTACTGAAAGATTGATGCTTCTGACATCAGGTTGGAGGCTTCCTCAACAGAATATGTTGTTCCTCCTCCGCCCTGAAAGTGGATTTGAAGGGGTTCTCCATCAGGAAATTCAGCTTTTGGCAGATGGAGTGGAGGTGCGCGACAAAGCAGCCCCCAGTTTACAGCAAGTCTCACCAACGAGGAGGTTGTATCTGGAGCATTGGAAATAATAGACAACCCCAACAGATTGAAGTTTGCCTCACAGGGAACGAAGATAGGAGGTGAATGGGCAGGTGTAGCCCAGTCTGCTATCCTGTCCATCTCCTTAAGAACTGTATGCTTTGATAAGAGCACACCTCATCTGTCTAAAAGGGCCCAGCCTATTTAATCTTTCTTCTTTGTTGTTTGCTGTGCCTGATCCAGGAGTCGTTGTGCCAGCAAGCAGACAAATGGAAACACTGTTTACAGATTAAAAAGGTCGGATTGGAGATGGGATTTTAAAGGCTTAATGTCAGTGAGGTATAACTCCATGTGCATGCCCCAAACCCCATTAAAAGCACAAGAGATTCTGCAGCTGCTGGAAATCCAGATTAAGCCAAAAGAAATGCTGGAGGAACTGAGCAGGTCACAAAGGAACTTCGGGCTGAGACCCTTAATCAGGACTGGAGAGGAAGGGGGTAGAAGCTAGTGGACTGGGTGGTGAAGAATGAGGAGTGACCTATTGAAGTTTATAAAGTCGTGAGGGTTCTGGATGGTCATAGATGGACCCTCCTGAGAAAGGAGAGCCCTATCACCACCCTCATTACCAATGCCCCTGCAACCCTCCCCTCCCAGGCCCCGCCTTCTTTGACGCCGAGTGTCGCGAGCGCGCTCACTTTGCCGTAAAGCGGATTGCCAGCTGCCGCGAAGAGCTTGAGCGGTCGCCTAGCAGCAGCCGGTACCGGGCCCGCTTCCTTCCCCGCGCAGACCCAAACTCCGGCCCGAGGGAGGTGAGAGCATCTCTGGGTGGGGTCCTGCTAATCGCAGGCTCGGGGCGTCCTGTACGGCCCCGGGAAGGAGGCTGGCAAGCGGGGCGGGGAGTGGTGTGTTGGCGCTCGTACGGTCCCGGGCTGCGGGCAGAAGGTAAGGGGGAGGGGATGGAGGGTGACCCGTAAGGCCCTAGTGGCAGGGTGAAGGCAGAGCGGGTGGTACCCTGTAATGCCCTGGAGGGGTATGGCAGGTCGAGGACCCGTCCGGCCTCGATGGGAGACCATACAGTCGTTAAAGATTCTTTGGAAATGTCTACTCCAGTGGTTCCTTGCGATCGAGGGTGACTTGCTCCCATTCTAGTTTCTTTTCATTTGTGGGGACCACAGATTCTCCAAGAGGAAGATGGGCGGGGGGGGGGGGGGTGGGTAGCAGATAGGATAGGTGATTTGTGAAGTAGGATATCCGTTCTATCAAATCAAAGGGTTCTACATCCTCACTTTTGCTTGGACTTGCAGTTTTCAGTACAGGTTAAGTTCTCCTTATCTGAAATGCTTGGGTCTGGGAGTATTTTGGATTTTAGAATACGATGAGATATTTTGAGAGCGCCAAAATTTCCAACTCGGAACCTAACGTGCTACTGGTAAGCAGTCTTGTTCATCACTACTGATGTAGCCGTTCAGTGTGTTAGATTTTCATCAGCACCAATCTCCGCAAACTCATCAATGAATTTCTCTGCTGCTTCATGATGCTTTATCACCACAAATCTTTAAAAATAAATAATGCCATGCCTTTTCTTAAGTTTCTGCAGCCAGCCTGCTGAATATTCACAATAACCTTCAATTTTCCAGTTCTTTGTGTAGATTTTTGCTTGTTTTATGGCCAGCATACAGTTAAGTGGCAAATGTTCACTCCGGCACTGATGAATCCACTCTTTCAGTACACATCAAGATCTTCATTTTTCACTTTACGTGGTTTTTTCTATTTCTCATGAACTTCTGTTCATTACATTTGTGAGGTCACATCTCAGAACTGTCTGTGGTGCTGAGAGACTGCGCATCACCTGGGAACCTTCCCAGCACTTAGTGGAATTTTCCATTTGTGACGTCATGTCAACATTAAATTTTTTTTTAGGGATTTTGGAGGTTTTTGGATTTTGAAATTTTGGTTAAGGATTACAAAACCTGTACCATCCTGAATGTTGCTTTTCCACTTTGAGCAGCCTTGGGGCAAAGAGTCGTCGGAGTTAGTCAGAATGTTGTATTTCTTGAAGGAAGATCTGAGCAGCTCTGTGAATTTCTGTTTTATACATCTGGTTATCTAATCCCATGCCAGTGCTTGAAATAACGTGTCAGGGATCAGTGATGTAGTCAGAATAATGCATTCAGTCCAATAGTACTAACTGAGCCAATGGTTTCAACGCAGGGAGCCTGGACTGGGAGAGGATGCTGGACATTGGATCTTTATCCTTCCAGTTAATAGAGGCCATTTGGCCCTTCGAGCCAGCACCGCCATTCAATGTGATGATGGCTGATCATCCACAATCAGTACCCCATTCCTGCCTTCTCCCCATATCCCTTGACTCTGTTATCTTTAAGAGCTCTATCTAACTCTTTCTTGAAAGCATCTAGAGAATTGACCTCCACTGCCTTCTGAGGCAGAGCATTCCATAGATCCACAACTCTCTGGGTGAAAAAGTTTTTCCTGATCTCTGTTCTAAATGGCCTACCCCTTATTCTTAAACTGTGGCCTCTGCTTCTGGACTCCCCCAACATTGGGAACATATTTCCTGCCTCTGGTGTGTCCAATCCCTTAATAATCTTATATGTTTCAATCAGATCCCCTCTCATCCTTCTAAATTCCAGTGTATACAAGCCCAGTCGCTCCAATCTTTCAACATATGGCAGTCCCGCCATCCCGGGAATCAACCTCATGAAACTAGCTGCACTCCCTCAATAGCAAGAATGTCCTTCCTCAAATTTGGAGACCAAAACCGAACACAATACTCCAGGTGTGGTCTCACCAGTGCCCTGTACAACTGCAGAAGGATCTCTTTGCTCTTGTATTTAACTCTCCTTGTTATGAAGGGCAACATGCCATTAGCTTTCTTCATTGCCTGCTGTACCTTCATGCTTACTTTCAGTGACTGATGAACAAGGACAGTAGATCTAGTTAACTTGGAGTGTTGCAGGCAAGTGTCTGTGATATACTGGTCCAATGTTCCCTCTAATTTGTAATGACCAGTATGCGTAAAAATCTTGTTCTGTGCAATCTTTTACTCAGTGGCAACATATGCGCACTGAATTTTATATATAGAGATAATCACTTAACTAGCTAGCAAAACACTATCAATAAGAACTTTGATCTCCTCTGGGTTTGATTGCTTTCACTCTCATCCATCTACACTCTCACAAAACATGCGTAGCAGATCTGTCACAGATAATGAAGGATTTTCCCACTAGAGCTTTTGGACACCGTCCATATGTGATCTGCTTAATAAATGGTGCTTTAAAAGTCAAATTTCCAAATATCACTCCACTTCTTCCCACTTGCAAATTCTCCAGCAACTTTTGCATTGTGACAATACACACAGGTAACACCAGTTGCTGTATTGTACATAAATATTTTTCAGAGCTGCACATTCCTGACCTCATGAGCTTTCAGTGTAGCAGTTTATACTGTCTTATTAAGCCATTCCGCTTTAAATGAACTAGCAGTTATTTTGTGCATCGCATCCTTTGCTTCTTTAGAATTAACATAATGAATCAATAATTTCTTCAATAAAAAAGTATAATAAGCCAGTTCTAAAATCTGCAAACAAATCATCGCAAACTCCACGTTGTCAACACAGTTGATTGTGAAATATACTTAACATACCAAAGATGTAGAGGGTGACAACCTATTGTGCGTAGCTTAAATTCCTTTGTGCACTAGTAGTAAAAGATGTGTGTGTGTGTGTGTGTGCGCGCGCGCGCATACCTTAGAGGGAACATTGCACAGGTCTTATGTTAGCAAATGGCTTTTACCCACTGGATTGCAGTGATGTCAACAAATGGGTGTTTGGAAATGTCTGTTAATTAGTTGCATGATTTAGGCAAGTGTGTAACATTGTGTTTTAATACTGTTTGCTGATAGCCAATGTATTTCCTTTTGGCTATGATTTGGAGGTGTAGTTATCAAATATACTCACTTTTGATATTATGGGACTGCTGTGTGCATAAGAGACACAAATGAAGATAGGATCAGAGTTAGGCCATTTGGGTCTGCTCCACCATTCAATCATGATTGATTTACTGTGGATTCCAGCTAATTAGTCCATTGGTTAATCGAGGCAGCTATTATTTGAGACAATTATTAAAGGTCAAAAACTAGTCAAGAAAGTAGCCAGGATTCCCTTTGTTTATTTGGAACACTATGTGGCTTAATTGGGTCAGGAGACTGTTGCCGAACAGTTTCTAACTGGTGTCAGTCAAATTCATTTGTGTGGCTGTTGGACACCACTCTGTACTTAGAGTTTTTAAGTGGTGTCAGTTGTGTGTGTGTTCAAAAAGCAGTAATTTTTGCACTGAGAGTTAGTGAGAAATGAGCAGGAAGACAATTTAGAATTGTTTTGCTCACTGCAATTTCAAGGATTCAGGCTTGGAGATGCCAGAAATGGCCAGGAGTGAAAACAAAACAATTACTCCAACAAGTTAAGAGGTATGGAGAATGTGAAGGTATCAACAGTCATCTTGAATGTTACAATGAAGGTGAAGGTTTGGAGGATGCAACCGTTGAAAGAATTGTATGAAAGCAGTCCATTATTTGCATTATGTGTCTGCACTATATTGTTCATTTACAGTCAATCAAAAGAACACAGTAGTGTGTTGGGTGTCTGACAGTGACAGTGAAACCTGTGCAGGAGAGTTTTTAAAGTGAAAAAACCATTGCACTGGGACAGTTCCATTCTCTCAAACTCGGAAGACTGCGTTGTCACAAGCTGGTGTCTTCCTTGGTTGCAGCGGTTCTTCTGTGTCTTATCGTGCCCTTCACTCTCCATGAAGCATTGAAGAACTGCCTTCTTGGCCATTAGCTCTCACTTTTGATCTTATCTGCTCAGTCCACCAAAGGTGACTTCACATACTAGGACAGGGATGTCCCTATTTCACTGAGTTCAGCCTGTTTGTTGAAACAGTTATACCAGGGTATGACTGCTATTGCATGCAAGTAGCTACTTAGAGACACAGGTAAGAACAGAATAGGGACCAAAGGTGAGTGAGCTTCCCCAGAATGGACCGAACAGCACCTTTACCAGAGGTGCTACCCCTCCCTGGACACCCCATACACAGCACATACACCCGATGAATTGCCCATTGATAACTATTAGTAACTAATACACAGTTTTATAGTACTGTAGTACTATTGGTAGTGTTCTAAATTGTTCTGTATTTCACTTAAATACATAATTTGTTACTCAGTTAAACTAATTTGTCTTTTTTATACCTTTTTAACTATTTCCATGAAACTTAGGCTAATTGGAGCAGCTGCTTAATTGGGTGAAAATGTACTGGTCCTGATGTGTCCCAATTAACTGGAATCCACTATATTTTCTGTCTCAACCACATTCTTGTGCCTACTCCCCATAACCTTTGATACCCTTACTATTTACATACCTATCAACCTCTGCTTTAAATAAATTCAATGACTTGACCTCTATAGCCACCTATGGCAATGAATTCCACAAATTCACTAGCCCCTGGATAAAGAAATTCCTCCTCATCTCTAAAGGGGGCGTCCTTTTATTCTTTGCCCTCTGATCCTAAACACTACTGAAAACGTCCTCTGCACTTCCCCTCTATCTTGGCTTTTCAATATTTGGCAAGGTTAGAAAAATATGAAGTCATGTTAGAAAATGTAAGTCTTGAAATAAAAACTAAGTGCTGATATGAAGTTTGCTGGTAGTCAAGAAAATAAAATCCTGGTTAATGTTTGGATAAAGATAATTGGGCCATAGGAATTGTACTCCGCCTTTGCCTTTCCCTTACCCTGGAAAAAAAATCTGAGAGTATCTGTTCTGATGAAGGGTCTGTGACCTGTGTTTTTATACCTAGATGCCGCCTGACCTAATGAGTGTACGCAACATTTTCTGTTTTGAATTCAGGTTTTCAGGTTGAGAGAGCATTGAATTAATCATGGAAACTTGCAGCACAGATGGAAACCAGTGAGTGCATCCTATCCATGCTGAATGAAAATGGAGGCAGTATGTACTGCTTTCCTGCTTGGGGAGCTGGTATGGGTGATGGCTCAAATACCTGCCACTCATGCTTCCAAGATTGTGTGATTCCATGATTCTGCTATGATGTAGCACAAATGAAGTGATGTTTCGAACAATAAATATGATGTTTGTCACATTTGTGACAATGCGATATACCATATGTTATAAACATGGACAGTTTATTTTGTGTATGTAGTACGTATTTCATTCTGGGTGAATCAATTTTTAGCTAATTGAATTGATTTATTATTATGACATGTATCAAGATACTGAAAAAGCTTGTCTGGCATACTGCTCATACAAATCAGTTCATTACACTGCATTGAGGTAGTACAAGGTAAGAGTAATTGAATGCAGAATAAAGTGTAGCAGCTGCAGAGAAAACGGGAAGACAATAAGCTGCAAGAATATGCAGAAGCAAATTTCAATGTTAATCATCTAAGCTTTATCTGCCTTCAGCATCAGTCTTACCTATTGTAATATGCAGATCTCACTGCAGATTTTCTTCTTGTTCTGAATTTCTTATTAGTTTGTTGGGAGATTGGATTTGATGCAGGCAATATGTCCCTGCAGTTTTATTTGCTATTGATGATAAAATATTGAAATTATGTGAGACAGGTGGACTTCTCTTACGGATACCTTAGTTGAGTGTTTTGTTCAATCAAATTCCTCATTTTTCAGGGAATTTTAATTTGATACTTTGAACATATCTCATCCATTTTTAGCAGTGTGGAGGAACAGAGAGATTGGCGCCCAGATCCATAGATCCCTTAAAGTTGCTGCTCAAGTTGATAGGGTTATTAAGAAAGTGTATGGTATGTTGGCCTTTGTTAGTTGAGGTACTGAGTTCAAGAGCTGCAAGGTAGTAGTACTTATTTATAAACAGCTGGTTAGACCACACTTGAAGCATTGTGTTCAGTTCTGGTCATCTCATTGTAAGAAGAATGTGTATGTTTTAGAGAGGATATAGAGGAGATTTACCAGGGTGCTGCCTGGATTAGAGTTCGTGTCTTCTGGGAATTGGTTGATTGAGCTAAGGATTTTCTCTTTGGAGCACAGAAGGATGAAACTGACTTGCTAGACATGTATAAAATGGAAAAAAGGCATAGATAGAGTGGACATAGCACCTTTTCCCATGGGAGAAATTACTGATACCAGAGGACATCCTTTTCAGATGTAGTTTTTAAAAAAAATATATGCACAAAAGTGATAAGTGCCTGGAATACACTGCCGGGGTGATGGTTGAGGTAGATGCATTAGGGACATTTACGAGACTGTTAGATAGGCACATGGATGTAAGAAAAATATAGGGTTATGGGTGATGGAAGAGGGAGGAGTTGGACTGATTATGGCGGGGTGTCAAACTCATTTTAGGTCACGGGCCGGATTGAGCAAGATGCAGCTTCATGCGGGCCGGATCAGTCGGACGCGTGCAAACGCACCTTTCGTTGCCTCCGTTTTTTCAGCCTGCTCTCATGTGTCTCAGTCTCTGCTATAACTACAAAGTGTTTCACTTTACAAATTCCGTTTCTTATGAAGAAGACTGCCGAATAAACACTAAAAACCCTGAAAACCTGGTACCTGAATAAACTCAGCATTAGCCATATCATATGCCATAGGCGCTTCGATTACTGGGGCCAGCTTTAATAGTAATTAGATATTAATTTGCGGGCCAAAGATAATTCCACCGCGGGCCGGATTTGGCCCGCGGGCCTTGAGTTTGACATATATGGACTATGGAGTTGGTTAATATAAGTCAGCAGAGCACCATGGGCTGAAGGGCCAGTACTGTTCTGTACTATTTTATGTTCTCTGGTCCATCTTAAAGTAATCCAAGTTTAATAAGCAATAAAATCCAACCTTCCTAGAGTTAATTATGCAGATCTAATTGTCTCCTTTAAGTAAACAAACCTCTTTCCAGAAAGATTCATTGCTAATAGCTGGTGAGCAATATATATCAGTCTGTTTATCAGCAGTGAGAAAATGGACATTATTCCAAAAACTCGTGGTTGCTTTTTAATACAGAGCAAATCTATGAAGAGGAGATGGTTTAAATTTTAGTGTGGTGAAGTATTTGCAGGAAAAAAATCTACAGGCAATCAATGGATCCCACATGTATGTTGTTATGGTATCATTTACATGGGAAATATGGATCAATATATGCATTGTGATTATTGCAGATAAGGAGCCACTTGAGAGTTGTTCGATTCTGGGTACCAATCACCCAGCATGTTGGTCTTGGACTGAGGTGTGGATTGTCCATGGTCAATCCAATCCAGTCTAGTACAAAGATGAGGAAGGTTTTTTTTTAGTAAGTATGTGGTTAAACTGTGGAGTTCATTGCCACAGATGGCTTTGCAGGCCAAGTCATTGGATATATTTAAAGCAGAGGTTGATTGGTAAGGACGTCAAATGTTATGGGGAGAAGGCAGGAGAATGGGGTTGAAGAAGAAGATATATAAGCCATGATAAATGCTGTTACCTCACCAAAGAAAACAAACTTAGCCTATCCTATCCTAATAAGAAATGTTCCTTACAAGCAACATCCTGATGAACCTCATCTGCACCCTTTCCAATGCCATCATGTCCTAAATCTCATGAAAATCTCTAATGGTTATGCTTGCCATTTAAAGTAACGGACTATGAACTATCTGTCAGCTCTGATGAGCTGCTTCTGATGGAGATTAATATAAAGATTATTCTTAATTTTAATTTATGGTACCAGCTGTTGATTAATTCCTGTGCTTTGTGGTCATATATAATGAGGGAATAGATGGCAAACTATTGATTTGGTCCTGACTACAAATTTGCGATGCTAGCAAAAAGGAGGATGTTTAAACCCAGGATCTCCTGGGACATTTGGAAAGAAATAAAACAGGTTTATCTAGTTTGCAGTCCTTCCCAATAGTAATATAATGAAGTCAATCTCCATCAATTACTCAACATGAGAAAGAAATGCTTTCCTAAACCATTCATCTCATGAGAAGTGCATCTCAGCTACATTCTTAGTGCATTCTACATATCTTTTCTTAGATTGTTCAAACTCTACTTCCTTCAAAAGAAAAATTTGGGATGGAATGAAATCAGATGTCAAATAAGTTGATAATTCATTAAAACTGTTAACAATTGAGCCCAGTAGTGATACTTGCAACTAGAAGCAAATGTTTGTAATTGGTAAATGTAATTATTGGAAAGGACTGCAAATTTCACTTAGATGATTAATTTTTTTTTTATTGAGATAAAGTGCGGAATAGGCCTTCCCGCCCTTCAAGCCACACCGCCCAGCAAACATATGTGGTCACAGAGAGAACATACAAACTCCTTACGGGCAGCGGGTGTGAATTGAATCTGGTCGCTTGTAATATAAAGTGTTGTGCTCACCACTACACTACTGTGCTTTCCCAAAGAGTTGTTAGAGGGTGGCCCAATACAAAGAACTATATAGTCATTACCCAACACCTATGCACATCAGAAGTTCATCCAATGACTAGAGGAAAGAAATTTTATTGATTCAGATTTACAATCATATTATTTTATCGTCACATACACCAGGGTGCAATGAAATTCCTTGCTGACATGAAGCTCAGAGAAAATAGTGACCATGGTAGTAATAAATACCGCAATAAGAGCAAAACAGCAGAATGATGAAAAGATTGTAGTGCAAAACAAACAGTGAATTGCGTCATGTGCATCAATGACCAACTCAGTCCGAGGTTATACTGCGGTAGTCCACAAATTTCACCATACTTCTGGTACTAACACAGCAAGCCCACAACTTAGTAATGTTTAATAACCCGTTCTTCTTTGTAGTGTGGGGAAAATTGGAGCACCGGGAAGAAGTCTTGGTTTTCAGAGTGGTTTGATCCATTGACATTCTCTCTTTTATTTCCCCATCAGCTCTCCACCAACATGGCTCCTATTCTGGATTGGGAGAAGTTAATGAAAGTTGATCCGGATTCTTTGCCAAGTCGAGAGAAACTAGCAGATAAACTGTTAGACTCTATATCTAAGGTATTCCTTTTCACTTCCATTGAGCTTCAGTTTTGATTTTTTTTCTCCCCATTTGATAGTTTTAAGCATTAACATTATTTCTCTTCATAGGTTGAAGGAAATGAATTGAAAGCAGAAGAGCCTGAGAAACTGATTCAACTTTTCTGCATCACTCAGTCCCTGATGAAGGTATGTGTGTGTGGGCTGGGTTCCTGATTCATGTACAAGGTTAATGATTATTAACAAAAGTAGTGATGGAAGCATATCCATGTTTTGTTATTAATAAGCCATAAAGCATGTGGAACACTTAAGTGGATAAGTAATTAACTACATGGATATTAATATTAAGTCTGTTTCAATCTTTTATAGCTAGGCAATGTTAATAAAATTAATGACCTTGGGCATTAGAATAGCATTGTTTTGGCAAGGGGAATTAAGAATGAGTTTGGATATTGTGGCACGTAAGTTCTGTTGCACAGTTTAATTTATTTTGTGACCAGGATGATTCAGCATATAGGAGAGATTAAAAATTTGGCTGAGTGATGCCACAACAACTTAATGTCAGCAAGACCAAGGAGCTGATAATTGACTCCAGGAGGAGGAAACCAGAGGTCCGTGAACCAGTCCTCATTAGGGGATCAGAGGGGGTGAGGATCAGCAACTTTAAATTCCTCAGTATTATCATTTCAGAGGACCTGTCCTGGACCAAACATGCAAGTGGAATTATGAAGAAAGCACGGCAGCACTTCTTCTACTTTAGAGGTTTATGCAGATACTGCATGACATCTAAAACTTCAACAAACTTGTGCAGATGTGTTTTGGGAAGTATTGACTGACTGCATCACAGCCTGGTGTGGAAGCACCAATGTCCTTGAATGGAAAATCTTACTAAAGGTAGTGGATACAGCCCAGTTCATCATGGGTAAAGCCCTCGCCATCATTGAGCACATCTGCACGGAGCATTGTTATAGAAAAGCAGCATCCATCATCAGGAACCCTCGCCACCCAAGACATGTTCTCTTCTCGCACCTGCAGTCAGGTACAGGAGCCTCAGGACTCGCACTATCAGTTTCAGGAATAGTTATTACCCCTCAACCATCAGGATCCTGAATCAGAAGTGAAAACTTCACTGACTTCACTTGCCCCACCTCTGTACTGTTCCCACAACATGCAGACTCATTTTCAAGGATTCTTCATCTTGTTCTTCATACTTTTTTTCTTTTGTGTTTGCACAGTTTGTGTCTCTTGCACACTTGTTGTCTTCCCTGTTGGTGCAGTCTTTCACTGATTCTATTATGGTTATTGGATTTACTGAATATGCCCACAAGAAAACTAATCTCAGGCTTGTATATGGTGACATATATGTACTTTGATAATAAATTTATGTTACTTTGAAATTTGATTAAATTCTATCAAAATTATTCATTAATTCAGATACCCATGGAAACTTATTCCAGGTTCTCCATGTGAAGGATGATGTAAGCAGAGTGGCTTGATGCATGCACTGTGATTGCATGCATGTTAACGTTTGTGCTATTTTCCTTTCAAAATTAATATGTTTGTCTCTTAAAATATATGGATAGATGAAAGCTCAAGAGGTTGAGTTGGCTCTAGAGGAAGTTGAAAAGGCTGGAGAAGAGCAAGCTAAAACAGGTCAGTAGTCGGCGATTTGTTTGGTGCCAAATATACAGATCATAATGTTTTATATGTTGTAGTTACGGTATATTTTGTTTATTTCTTTTCCCACAGAAAGTCAGCTGAAAGCAAAAGTTCTTAAGCTTGAAAATGAACTGGAGGTGAGTGCAAAAGTCTTGAGAGGTCCATATAATTTTTATGTTCTGCTCAAACTTCTGTTTACCTCTCTTCATCTTGATCAATCTAGAACCACCAAACTAAGCTGAATAATTTTTATCTTACACTTAGTACATTCTAACTGGGTTTAAATAAAGAACCCATAAGTCCTAGCTGGCATTCTAATGCAATACTGAGGAGGTGGTCCATTATCCAATGTGTCATGATTCAAAGGAGATATTAGACCAAAGCTGTATCTAGGAAGTTAATAAAAGTTCCAATGCTCCATTCAAGGAAAAGTAGGATATTTCTCCTGATATTCTGTCTAGCAGTTTCCTTGCCAATGCTGCTCATCTATATAACATGCTACAGTGGATCATTATGTAGGGAGAAAAATGTTGCTATATTGGTGTTGCTTCATGCATCTCTGCTGAGTTTGTCAATTTCATCAGCTTTGCTTCCAACTTCCACCCTACCCTTAAATTCACTTGCTCCATTTCTGACATCTCTCTTCTGCCTCTCAATCTCTCTGTCTCCACCTCTGGGGATAACTGTCTATTAATATCTTTTATAAACCTACCGATTCCCATGGTTATCTCACCTATACCTTGTTCCACCTGTCTCCTGTAAAAATGCCTTTCCCTTTTCTCAGTTCCTTTGTCTCTGCTGCATCTATTCCCAGGATGAACCCTTCCTTTCCAGAACATCAGAGCTATCCTTCTTCAAAGACAGTTTTTCCCTTCCTCCACCACTTTGCTGCCCTCACCTGCATCTCCTCCATTTGCTGTGCATCCACCCTCATCTCACCTTCTCACGACCTTAACAGGAGTAAAGTTATGTTTATTCTTACTTACTACCCCATGAACATCCTTGCATCCAGGACATCATTCTGCCTTGTTCAATGGGATCCTACTACCAAACACATCTTTATTTTCCCTCCCCAGCACTCTTCACTTTCCGCAGGGATCGCTCCCTCCATGATTTTCTTGTCCATTTGTTCCTCTCCACCAATTCCCTCCTGGTACTTATCCCTGTATGTGGAAGAAGTGCTACACCTGCCCATTTAACCTCCTCCCTCATCTCCATTCAGGGCCCCAAAGAGTCCTTCCAAGTGAGGCCACACTTTACCTGTATATCTGTTGGGGTCCTCTATTGTACCAGTGCTCCTGATTTGGCCTCCTTTATATTGGTGAGACCCGATGTAGATTGGGGGCCACTTTATCAATCACCTTTGCTCTATTCGCAAAAAGCAAGAATTCCTGATGGACAACCATTTTAATTCCAGTCCCCAGTCCCATTCAGACATGTTGATCTGTTGTCAGATGAGGCCACTCTAAGCTTGGAGGTGCAGCACCTCATTCTGTCTGGGTAGCCTCCAACCTGATGGCAATAACATTAATATCTCTAACTTTCGATAATTTTCCCCCTCTCCCATTCTTCTTCTTTCATTCCCTGCTCTGGTTCCCTTCTTACCTCTTCTCCTCATGTGCCTATAACCTCCCCTTGGTGCCCCTCCTCCTTTCCTTTCTTCCTTGGTTAACTCTCCTCTCCAATCAGATTACTTCTTCAACAGCCCTTTATCTGTCCCACCCGTCACCTCCCAGCTTATCACTTCATTCCCCCTCTCTCACCTATCACCATCTAGCTTGTACTCCTCCTCTTCCCCCGCCTTCTTATTCTGACTTCTTCCCACCTTCCTTTCCATTCCTGATGAAAGGTCTTGGCCCAAAACATAGACTATTTTCATTTCCATAGAAGCTGCCTGATCTGCTGAGCTGCTCCAGCTTTTTCTATGTGTTACTCTGGATTTCCAGCATCAGCAGAATCTGGTATTTGTGCTATATTGGTGCTATTTTGCAAAAACAGTTAAGAACTGTACATTGTAGAAACAGTCCCTTTGACCCACAATATCCACACCAACCTTTTTGCCCATCCACTCTAATCCTGTTTGCCTACATGAGGTCTCTTAAGTGTAGTGATTGTATCTGACCCTATGAACTGTTTTGGCAGCAATTTGCAGATGTTAACCACTCTGTAAAATAAAACTCTCCCTCAAAAATCCTATTAAAACCCTTTCTCCTTCCTCTTAGCTTAAACCTATGGTTTCCTGTTTTTGGTGAAGACTGTTCTAACTATCTATCCTATTTGTGCCTTTATATACCTGTATCAGGTCATCACCTGTGTCCTCCTTCACACCAGGAAAATGAACAGTCCTCATGACAAAGGTCCTCCAATCCAGACAGCATTCTGGTGAATCTCCCCAGCACTTTTTAGTGCTATCACTTCCATATAGTGCAGTCTGAACAGTGTTTCCTGAAGTTGCAACATAACACCCTAAGTTTTGAGTTCTGTACCCCAACCTATGAAGGAATCTTGCTGTTTGCCCTTTTCTCTACTCTACCCACCTGCAATGCCTTATTTTCATGGAACTATGAACTTGAACGCTAAGGTCCCTCTGTTCATCAACATTATGGTAGCGTAATGGTTAGAGTTACACTATGCAAACCCAACAACCTAGGATCAATTCCACTGCTTTCTGTAAGGAGTTTGTATGCTCCCCCTGTGACCACATGAGTTTCCTCCAAGTGTTCTGGTTTCCTCCCGATATTCCCATGACACATGGGTGAAAAGGGCAATTAGTCACATGGGTGTAATTGGGTGGCACGGGATCATTAGGCAGAAAGGGCCTGCTACCATGCTGTATCTCTAAGTAAATAATAAATAAATAACAGAACAGACAAGAGTGGGGACCAACAAAAGATTTAGAAGGATGTTACCAGGAAAAGGGAGTTAATTTTTCTTTTTCAATCTTTTTATTAATATCAACATGATAAGATTAATACAGTTATTGGGATTACAAAATTAAAATGAACATAAAAGGATACACAAGCAATAAGTACAATATAGTTAAGTCTTCCCAAATCATGAATGATACAACTATCATATAAACGAAACAACAACAAAAAACTAGGTATATCATGTTGAGAAAAAAAGAGAAAAAGAGAAAAAAAAATATTGCTTAAAAACTAATCTAACAAACTAACGACTAACTAATAGAGAGGAAAAAAGGGAAGTTTTTTTTAAAAAATGGGCTGTTTATAGTATCTATAAAAAGACAAAGAATCATCAGTGTCCCCAACTCGATCCTCTCAACATACATATAATCAAAACCAGAAAAACAAATAGGATTGGAACAGGGTCGAATTACATCATGTGAAAATATTGAATAAATGGCCTCCAAGTCTTTTCAAATTTAATAGAAGGGTCATATATGACACTTCTAATTTTTTCCAAATTTAGACATAACATAGTTTGAGAAAACCAATGAAATATGGTAGGGGGATTAATTTCTTTGCAATTCAACAAAATAGATCTAGCCATTAATGTAAGGAATGTAATCATCCGACAAGCAGAAGAAGATAAATGAATTGACTCTTATCATTGGTAAACCAAAGATTACAGTAATAGGATGAGGTTGTAAATCAATGTTCAATACTGTGGAAATAATATCGAAAATGTCTTTCCAATATTTTTTCAAAAGCGGACATGACCAAAACGTATGAGTTAAAGAAGCTATCTCAGAATGACATCTGTCACATATAGGATTTATATGGGAATAAAAACGAGCCAATTTATCCTTGGACATATGAGCCCTGTGCACTACTTTAAACTGTATCAATGAATGTTTAGCACATATAGAGGATAAATTAACTAACTGAAGAATTTTATCCCAATTCTCAATAGGGATAGTAAGGTTAAGTTCTCTTTCCCAATCATTTTTAATCTTATAAAAGGCCTCTGAATGTATTTTCATAATTATATTGTAAACATTTGCTATTACACCTTTCTGAAAAGGATTTAGTTCTAACAATTTCTCCAAAATACCCGAAGAAACAAGATTTGGAAAGGTAGGAAGTACAGTGTTTAAAAAATTCCTAATCTGTAAATATCTAAAAAAAAAAATGAGATCTAGGCAAATTATATTTATTAGATAATTGTTCAAAAGACATAAAACAATTATCCAAAAATAAATCAGAAAATTGTAGTATACCTTTAGTCTTCCAAGCTGAATAAGCTTGGTCCATAATAGAGGGATGAAAAAAGAAATTGGATACAATAGGAATTGCTAAAACAAACTGATTCAACCCAAAAAATTTCCGAAATTGAAACCATATACGTAAAGTGTACTTAACTATCGGATTGTCAATTTGTTTATGCAATTTAGAAAGAGCAAAGGGAAGAGAAGTCCCTAAAATAGAACCCAAAGAAAATCCTTGTACAGATTTAGTTTCCAGATTTACCCAATGAGGGCTAGGAGATAAATCCAGATCCCTGAACCAACAATTCAAATATCGAATATTAATTGCCCAATAATAAAATCTAAAATTAGGCAATGCCAATCCACCTTCCTTCTTTGACTTCTGTAAATATCTTTTACCCAATCTAGGATTTTTATTCTGCCATATATATATGAGGAAATTTTTGAATCAACATTGTCAAAAAAGGATTTTGGAATAAAAATTGGTACCACTTGAAATATATATAACTTGGGTAAAATAATCATCTTAATAGCATTAATCCGACCTATCAGAGATAAAGACAATGGTGACCATTTAGTAAACAAACATTTAATCTGATCAATTAAGGGTAAAAAATTAACCTTGAATAACTCCTTATGATTTTTTGTAATTTTAATCCCTAAGTATATAAAAAAGTCATTAACTAATTTAAAAGGTAAATTTCCATAAATTGGAACCTGTCTATTTAAGGGGAACAATTCACTCTTATTAAGATTCAATTTATACCTGAAAAAATTACTAAACTGAGCCAGTAATGATATAACTGCAGGAATGGATTTCTCAGGATCAGAAATGTATAATAGCAGATCATTTGCATATAATGATAACTTATGTATATCTATCCCTCGAGTAATGCCAAAAATGTTAGGTGATTCTCTAATAGCAATTGCCAAAGGTTCCACAGCAATATCAAATAATAATGGACTAAGAGGACAGCCTTGCCTGGTACCCCGAAATAAACGAAAAAAGGGAGATCTTTGATTATTAGTAAAAACCGAGGCTACTGGAGTATGATATATCAATTTAATCCAGGATGTCGGACTAAAATTAAACTTCTCAAGCACAGTAAATAAATATGGCCATTCAACTCTATCAAATGCTTTCTCCGCATCTAATGAAATGATACATTCTGAGGTACTGCGTGAAGGAGTATAAACAATATTCAATAATCTCCTAATATTGAAAAAAGAATAACGATTTTTAATAAAACCAGTTTGATCTTCCGAGATAATTTGATGTAATACCTTCTCCAGCCTGGTCGCTAATAACTTGGGAAAGATCTTGGAATCTACATTCAATAGAGATATTGGTCTATAGGATGCACAGTCAGTAGGGTCTTTATCTTTTTTCAATATTAAAGAAATGGAAGCTCTATAAAAAGATTGTGGTAGTTTACCTAGTCTAATTGCTTCTTCAAAAACCCTGCATAACCAAGGAGAAAGGTAGAGGAAAAAAAACCTAAAAATTCCACTGTATACCCATCTGGACCTGGTGCTTTCCTGGAATTCATAGAGGAAATAACACCTTTAATTTCTGCATTCGTAATAGGAGTTTCTAATATTAAAAGTTCTTCAGATGATAATTTTGGAAAATTCAATTTCCCTAAAAAATCATGCATGGTATTATGATCATGAGGAAATTCAGAATGATACAGGGAGGTATAAAAATCTTGAAAAGATTTATTTATCTCATCATGATTAACTGTCAATTCACCATTCTGTTGGTGAATCTTAATAATTTGACGTTTAACCGAAGCATTCTTCAATTGGTTAGCTAACAGTTTATCCGATTTATCACTATGTATATAAAAATCACTTCTGGTTTTCATTAATTGATTTTCAATTGAAGATGTAAGTAACAAACTGTGTTCCATTTGAAGCTCAACCCTTTGTTTGTAAAGCTCCTTACTAGGAGCAATCAAATATTTCTTGTCAATTCCTTTAATCTTATCAACCAATAAAAGAGTTTTCTTCTTAATACGTTTTCTCAAACCAACAGAATAGGAGATAATCTGTCCACGTATATATGCTTTAAAAGTGTCCCAAAGTGTTCCGCAGGAGATTTCATCCGTGGAATTAGTTGAAAAGAAGAAATCAATCTGTTCCTTTATAAATTTAATGAAATCCGGATCTTGTGGTAAGGTAGAATCAAATCGCCGTTGCTTAGTACTAGAAGCTGTATCCATTAATTTAATAGAAAGTTTCATTGGAGCATGATCAGAGATGGCTATAACGCCATAATTACAACCAATTACAGATGGAATAAAACGAGAGTCAATGAAAAAGTAGTCAATTCTCAAGTAAGAATGATAGACTTGTGAGAAAAATGAAAACTCTTTGTCCTTAGGATGTAGAAATCTCCAAATATCGAAAATTCCATTATCAGTCAAAAAAGAATTGATATAAGTGGCCAACTTATTTGGTAAAGTCTGAATGGATATAGATCTATCCAGCAAAGGATTTAAGCAACAATTGAAGTCACCACCCATTATTAACATATATTCATTTAGATTAGGTAGAGAAGTAAATAAAGACTTAGAGAAATCAGGATAATCCACGTTTGGAGCGTAAACATTAACCATAGTAACCTTCTTATTAAAAAGTAACCCAGTAATTAACAAAAATCTACCATTCGGATCCGAAATAATATCGTGTTGAACAAATGTAATAGAGGATCCAATAAAAATTGAAACTGCTTTTACTTTGGCATTTGAATTCGAATGGTACTGTTGATCCCTCCAAAACCTAAAAAAACATTGATTGTTCTCTTTCCTCACATGAGTTTCTTGTGCAAAAATAATATGTGCTTTCAGTCTTTGGAATACTTTAGAAATCTTTTTCTGTTTAATTGGATGGTTTAAGCCATCAGTATTCCAAGAGACAAAATTAATGGTCTGAGCCATATTTCTAAAATCAACCCTTTGGTATATAAAGAGCTAACCAAAGTGTGAACTCATGCACCCGGAAGAGGAACAAAAATAAGTGGAGGAACCGGAAATGACGACACATCAGACATTTTAGTAGTTTGAAGTCAGCCCAAATGAAAAAACTAGAAAAACTAATAAAAAGACCAATAGAATTAGAAAGAAACCCTCCACCCACCATCCACGAAAAAGAGACCCTCCTGAGCTTAAAGGAGGCCAGGAAAAAAAAACGTGACACTAAATCTATCCCCATATCTCCAGAAGGCGACTCCAAAATATATAAAGGAGAAAAAAAAATCCACCCAAAATCCTAAAAAGTAATTAACACTATCTAAAACAGACTTCTTAATATAATTGCTAGTAAAAAGAAAACAAAAAGAATATGAACACTGGTAACTTATAAATCGGGTTAAAACCCAAACAAATAAAAGTTAGGATGTGATAAGAAAGGCATTATAGGAAGAAGAAGACAAAAAAAATGGCGAAATAAAAAAAAGCAAGAAGTATTTTAAAAAAGAAACTGCCATCTTAGTTACACAAAAAATGAAAAAAAGATATATATCAAAACATTAAAAAGATTCACCTTCAGAGAATTAATAATAATGACCAAAAAATAAAATACAGTGGTCACAGTAAGTAAATTAAAAAGATTAGTACGTCGATAAAGAAAAGCTTTAATAGGAATATAAAATGTAAAATAAACCTACACCAATAACCAGAAACAAAATCTGGTTTTGGAAACAAAAATTATCTTGTAACGATCAAAACCAAACATTTATTAGAGACGAGAAACCGAAGCAGTAGGATAATTCTCATCCAGAAAGCTTCGAGCATCAGATGTGGAGAAAAAAACACGTCGTGGTGCATTCGAAGGCAAGATTCTAAGTTGCGCAGGGTATAAAAGCGCTGGTTTTAGGTTTTTCTTGTAACATTCAGACATCAAAGGTTTAAAAGCGAGCCGCGTCTTCGTCACTTCTGGGCTAAAATCCTCCACAAGCCGGAATTGGAATTCTCGCAATTTAACCATCCCTAAACGACGAGCCGAATGAATAAGGTGCTCTTTAACATGCACATAGTGAAATCGAACAATTACAACAGTTGGTTTAGATGAAGAACTTGGTGATCGGCGCATAATTCTATGGGCACAATCAAGTAACGGAGGACTATCTGGGAAAACAGAAGGGAATGCATCCTTTAAAAATTGAGTGAAATACTTCTAGGGGTCTCCTTGTTCGATACCTTCCGGGAGACCAAGTATGCGTAAGTTCTGTCTTCTAGATCGATTTTCAAAATCGACATTCTTGGCTTTAAGTATTTCCAACTGTTTAATCGCCAAAGATAATTTCTGCTCCAGTTTCTCGATTTTCAAGTCTCGCTTCCGAGCGTCCTCTTGCAGAGTTGCGATTAAAGTTTGATGCTGTTTAACTTCATGACCAGTCTTATCCAGAGAATCCTGGAAAGCCTTTAAATCTTCTTTGAAAGTTTGTCATTGTTCTTCATATTTTTCATTTAAGAGCTCCGATAACATATCATAAGTCAATTCAGTACGTTTAGGATCAGTCTTTTTTTTCTTTCCATTGCCATTAGAATCTTTCCCAGACTCTCGCCCTTTAGATCTTAAAGCCATTTCTGTACTCATTTCTTCAAAATTCACAGTACACTCCTAAAGGTAAGTCCAAGAAAGTAACAAGAATCTTCTGGTGTAGGTAAAAATAAGTTAAATAAGGGTGATCATAGGTTAAAAAAGTAAAGGTTATGGAGCGAATCTAAAATAGTGCTCACTCCATGAGCGTCTCCTGGTGCGGGAGTTAATTTTAATGTTCAATTTGTTCTCTAAGTGAGAACGTTGTTTGGGAATGGATATATTTCTTTTGCAACAGAATCAGATTTTGGTGTTTTTGTAATTAGTTGAGGTATACAGGTATAGGTTCTTTTGTATGTATGTCGATTTTAGTTACCTTGAAGTAACTTTCAATTGGATTTTTTTTCTCTGTCCCTTCCTTAAAATACTGGTGAATTCAGAGGGTGAGTAGTGTTCCATTTTCTTTTGGTCTAGATGGCTCAAGTGACTGCTGGAGGGCGTGATACCAGATTCCTGCGAGAAGAACTTCGCCAACTGGAAAACCAGCTACAGTTTAAGGACCGTGAGGTTTCTGAAATGGAAAAGGAGCTGAACAAGGAAAAGAAACTCGTTGAGCAAGTAAGGAGTTCAGAACAGAAATAACTCTGGAAGTAAACAACTTGCGCATTCCTTTCTATTAAATTTTTGTTAAATAATCCTTTTGGCTTATTTAATCAATAAAAGCTGTAGGAATGATTGAATTGTATAGAGTATGTAGAATGGAAGCACACCAGTCAGCCAGATTTCATGATGTTTCATATCATCCTCCTGGGGGCCAGCTGGCCTATTCCTGTGCTATATTCTACAATTACACAAAGTACTGAAAGAATAATTTCATAATTCAGTTTAGTTTTAATTATATTTTAAAACGTTATCTGTTTTGTTACTGTTTTTAAATTGTATATTTCTTGTTTGTAGCATTATATACTTTGCTCTTCTTTCAGGTGGGAATTCGGATCAAGGAAATAGAAAATGAAAACAACAAGCTAAGAAGAGAGGTCAGTGGTGGAATCTGATATCATTCAGATTTGAATAAATGTTAAATAAAATTTAAGTACTTAAAGCTTTATTTTAGTTTCTATTCATTTCTAGCCCTGCCTGGCTAATTTTATTTGCTGTCAAATTAGCATTTTTTCTCACTAAAACATTTGTTCTTGTTCTTCAGTATCTTAGTCTTTTCTTTCTCCCATTCACATTATTCTCTTTACTTTGTCAAAGAAAAAAGGACTTAAAAGAAAGGTAAGAACTTTATCCAACTAGAGCTAAATAATCAATGATCTCCATCAATAGTGCACGTGCACTTCAGTCATTTACTTAGTCTTCAGATTTTCTGGATTGTTTAATTGTTGGATCAATTCTGATTTTCTATTTTTTTTGCAGAATGATCAACTGCGCCAAGATGTTGTGGATTATCAGAAGCAAATTGATTCTCAGCGTGAGACTCTTCTTAGCAGGAGGGGTGATGAATCGGACTACAGAACTCAACTCTCCAAAAAGAACATGGAGCTTGCACAGTACTTAGATGAAATTCAGGTATTTTAAATATTCTTTATATTTTACTACTAAGTACCTTTGGGAATAAATATTGCCGCTGCTCTCTGTAAGGATTTTGTGCATTCTTCCCATGACCATGTGGGTTTCTCTCATATTCCAAAGATAAATGGTTAGGGTTAGTGAGTTGTGGGTTACTTTTTTGGCACTAGAAGCATAATGACAGTTGTGGGTTGCCACAGCACAATCCTCGCTGACTTGATTTGATGCAACAAGAAATTTCACTGAATGTTTCAATGTACCTATGACAAATAAAAAAAAATCTTAATTAAATTATTTTCCTTCCAATGCTCTCTAGAATTTGTCTGAAGCCAATGAAAAGCTGGAAGCAGAGAACAAAGAGATGCAGAGCAATCTGAAGGAGTCTGCGCAAGAGATGGAGCAGATGACTGATGAATACAACAGAATGAAGATGATTGTCCAGCAAACTGATAAGACCATGGATCAGTTCAAAAGGGAAAAGGAACAGCTGTTATTTCAGGCAAGGCCCTGGGTTAATTCCAATAACCAAATCTAACTGAATAATATGTGTCAGTGGTCTATAATGCCAGGGCACTTGAATTTGGAAATACACCTAGAGTTCTATCTGTGACAGATGTTCATGCACTGATATCTGCAAGCTTCCATCTTTGTGGGGAATTTTAGACATGTCCAGTGTGATAAGGAAGGAGATTGTATAGGAAGTGAGCATGGTCCACAGTGATCTCCAGAGAGAAAAGTTCTCTCAACACAGGTTACTTGATGTGAGAGTTTAGTTGGAGAAATAGGAAAAGCAGTTAATCTGAGAAAGAAAAACTAACAGCAAGAATTGGTAATTGAGACATAAATTAAGGAAAAAATGTTCTTTTTACTAAATCCTAATAGCATTGATTTTGTCTTGTTTCGATTTTTACTTCTCATTCCAAAATCAAAAGTTAATATTTGATAAAAGCAAGTTTAGCTTCAAATAGTTTAGGACAGTTTTGACAGATTATAGTACAACAATGCAAAAATGCATAAATACAAGAGAAAAAGAGGAATTTCTTTCGCCAGAGGCTGATGAATCTGTGAAATTTGTAGCCATAGGGGGCTGTGGGGTCCATTTATTAGTTGTAGTTGAGGCTGAGATTGACAGGTTCTTGATTTGTAAGAGGATTAAGAGTCACAGGGAGGAAGAGGAGGGGTGGGAATAGGGTTGCAAAAGAACAGCCATGATAGAATGATGGAGTAGAATCAATGGGCTGAACTGCCTTGCTCTTGTCCTATGTCTTCTGGTCTTAAAAGAGTGTGTTCTTATCATCTAATGATAATGTTCTTATTTCCTTATGGATCCAGCTTAAAATGTTAAAGAATTACTGATCAGATGGTGTGCCAAGATAAGAAATATCATTCGGCTTTTGTTAAATCAGGGAAGAGGAGCTTTGTCATAATTTGTTAAAGCTTATACTGGTATTTACTAATAGAAATGGAAATATAGAAAAAATGGTAAACATAAGAGGTTCTGTAGATTTGAAATCTTGAGCAACACACAAAATGCTGAAGGAACTCAGCAATTCAGGCAGCATTAATGGAAGGGAATAAATAGTAAGCCAAGAACTTTATCAGGACTGGGAAGGAAGGGGGCTAAACCAGAATAAGAAGGTGGGAGGAGGAGCTGGAGTACAAGCTGTTGGGTGATAGTTGAGTGCAGGTGAGGGGGGAGCTGAGTGGGTGGGCAAAGTGGGGGATGAAGTAAGTAGCCAGGATATAATAGGTGGAAGAGGTATTGCTGAGTTCCTCCAGATTTTTGTGTGTGTTACTGTAAATAAAATGATATCACCAATGCAGAAGTGATGGAGCACATCAATGATGTGGATTTTTAAGCTTTTGTTAATTGTCTGTAATGTTGAATTACTCATCTTAAAATAATACTTTCTAAACATAGCAAATTTGTGGCTGCCCCAGAGCCATTATATGACCCACTGACATATACAGCCAGGCTAAGTAATAACAGAAATTGAGTTACCTGAATGGAAGAATTAAACAACTTCAAAATAAGTTGACCCTTATAATTATTTGAAGCAACTTGGGCAGAAGTTTCTCAAAAGACCATTAGAGTCTGCAAAGACTGTTTTCTTAATTTTTTTTTCATGTGTATGATTATTATTACTACTTCCATGCTGTCCATCTATCATGTAACCATCTTGGCCTAAATATAGTGGTCAAACATTATTTGACCTTCTTGGATCAACTTGCCATGTAATTGGTTAGAGCAGGCCAACTGCTTCATAACAAATATGAAAGAAATAAATGTTAGTTTATAGTCCATTTGAAGAAGACGCTTGTATGGTTTGCACATGCTAAATGTGTGATAAGTGTATTGAATTATGGTTCTCAAATTTGGTTCCAATGACTTCATGCTACATTATATGGGAAGTTTAATGTGACTAGAGGCTAATTTCTTCCCCTGTGGTCTGCTTGTCATCATTCTTTAGGCCACAAACAAATGTTGGGAGAAATTCCATATCTGTATATATATATATATATATAAAAAAACTTTTGAGATAGTGAATCTAAGCTTGTAGTTTGACATTTAGAAGGTTTTCAGACTGAGAGATTTAGAAATATGTACGATAAACTTGAATCAGGTGTCATAAGTAGTCATCAACTATAGGAGCAAGGCACTAAATATGTTTGAGAGTTGGTGTTTGTTTTTAATGAACATTGAACAAAACAGTGGAGCACAATACAGATCCTTTAAGCAACAATGTTGTGCTGACCTTTTAACCTACTCTAACATCCCTCCATTTTTTTCTTTCATCCTAGTGCCTATCTAAGAACCTTTTAAATATCCCTAATATATGTGCCTCTACTACAGCCCTGGCAGTGTGTTCCACTCATCCACCACTCTCTCTAATATATTTTTTAAAAACTGCCTCTACATTCCTGCCCCACCCCCCATACTTTTCCCCAATCACTTTAAAATGATATCCCTTCATAGTAGGGAAAAAATCTCAGGCTGTACACTCTATCTATGCTTCTTGTAATCTTGTACACCTCTATCAAGTCACCTCTCATCCTTGTCCCCAAAGGGAAAAGCCCTGACTCAACCTATCGTCATAAAAGATAAACTCTAATCCTGGTAAATTTCCTCTGCACCCTCTAAAACTTCCTCTAATGAAGCGATCAGAACTGAACACAATACTTCAAGTCTGGTCAACCAGAGTTTTATAAAGACCCTTGCGGGTCTTTAACACAATGCACTGATTAATGAACATGCATGCTGTACCATACCAGCCCAACATACCATACACCTTCTTAACCACCCCATCCACCAAAAAAAAACTGTTGGGAGGGGCAATCATTGAGTCTTGTGCTTGGAGATACTTATTTTCAGCAGACTTTAAATTAAGAGAAAAGCCATCTTCATCTTGAGCACACTTTGTGAAATTTGACTGTTTCTGCCAGCAATGTCATACTATCATTTCAGGTACAAGATCTTACTGACCGGCTCCAAGCAGTAACAGAAGAGGAGGATCCTGTAATGATGGCAGTAAATGCAAAAATTGAGGAGTGGAAGGTAAATTGTACACCCTACTCAGAAATGTTTTATTTGTTCCTACTGTATAAAACTTAAATAATGATTTAAACAATTGTTGTTAAACACTCTTTCAGAAAGTGTTGTTTGCCAAGGATAATGAAATCAGAGAATATCAGGAGAAGCTGCAAGATCTCCGATCTAAACTTGTATTTGCTGAGTTAGACAGTGACAAGAACAGCGTCATTAATCTCCAACAGGTAAAAGAGCCGGACAGATTGGAATTTCCTCTTGAAGTTTTAGATTTTTGATTTTTTTTTTGTGTCATGCTTTGTTTCTTGCCAGATTTATTTTGCATCTGTTATAACTAAATAGATCTCACAACCTCTTATGTTCATCCTTTCCCATTGCTTTCCATTTTTCATGATCATCATTAGGCTATAGAACTCTTAATCGTAAGTATTTTGCTTTAATGTTCATTATAAAGTTGCTTCACTAACTTTGCGTAATTTTATATTTTCTCTCACTGCCTTTCTTTCCAAGAGAATCTCTTCACTCAGCCTAACAGGAATTTTCTGATCATCTTATACCTTGCACAAATTCCAGTGACAGTTACTGGCATTGAAATTAGTTATGACGATGCTGCCTTTGATAATTTGAAATGTTATTTAAGAAGATACATTAGATTTCAAACAAAAACACCCTTTTTATTTGCTGAAATTGAAATCTGAATTGGTTTATTATTGTCTTTCTTTACCGAGGTATGGTCCAAAGTTTATCTTGCATACTGTTCATAAAAAAGTGGTTAGGATTGTATCGTACTTATATACTTTGCCAATTAAAAGAACCTTTGATTTTAGTCCCTGGAGCCTAGGAGAATGTGGGGTGATTTGATGTTGCTGTTCAGTCGTTATGTCGAGTCTGACTCTTCATGACCTCATGGACTCCTGCACACCAAGCCTTCTTGTTGGAAAATGCCTCTAGATTTGATGGAGGTATACAAAATGATGAGTATAGATAGGGTAAATGCAATCAGGCTTTTTCCACTGAGGTTGGCTGAGACTAGAACTAGTTAAGTGTGAAAGATAAAACATTTAAGGGGAACATGAGGGGGAACAACTTCACTCAGGGTGTTGAAAGTGTGAATGATTTGCCAGTGGAGGTGGTGGATGCAGGCTCTCTTTCAACATTAAGTACATGAGTGGGAGTGATATGGAAGGCTATGGTTCAGGTGTGGGTTGATGAGGCTTGGCGGAATAACGGTTCGGCATGGCCTAGCTAGGATGAAGGCATATTTCTGTGTAATAGTGCTCTAGAACTATAAATTGATTACACAGTGCATTGAGGTATACAAGGAAAACAATTACAGAAGGTAGGATGAAGTGTAACAGCTACAGAGAAAGTGTAATGCAAGTAGACAGTAAGTTGCAAGATCATAACAAATTAGATTGTGACGTAAAGAGTCCATCTTACCATACTAGGGAACCATTCAATAGGTTTGTAAGAGCAGGGTGGAAGCTGTCCTTGAGCCTAGAGGCATGTACCTTTCAAGTTTTCATCTTCCGCCCATGGGTGAGCAGAGGAGAGAATGTCCGGAGTGAGTGGGCTCTTTAATTGTGCTGGCTGCTTCACTGAAGCAGTAAGAAGTTTAGGCAGAGCCCATGGAGGGGAGAATGGTTTCCATGAAATTGCAGTTTGTCTTTTGCACATTGGTTGATTGCCAGTCTTTTTAGTTTCGCATTCCATTATATTTCTTTGTGTATGTCTGCAAGAAAATGAATATCATGGTGCATATATGTACTTTAATAATAAATTTACTTTGAACTTTGAATCCATATATCTGTCCAAAAGTCTTTTGAAAGTTGTTATTGTACCAGCCTTGACCTTTCCTCTGACAGCTACTTCTACATACGTATCACCCTTTGAATCAGAATCAGGGTTATCATCACCGACATGTGACATGAAATTTGTTAACTTAGCAGCAGTTCAATGCAATACATAATATAGAAGAGAAAAAAATTAAATAAAGTAATAATAATGAATCAATGACAGTATACGTATATTGAATAGCTTTAAAAAAATGCAAAAACACCCAGAAATACTGTATATTTTAAAAAAAGGTAGTGTCCAAGGGTTCAAAGTCCATTTAGGACCATAATATGATAAGTTTTTATCTGCAATTTGAGAGGGATAGGGGCAGATCGGAGGTGTCAGTGTGCAGTTGAACAAAGGAGACTATGGAGCCATGAGGGAGGAGCTGGCCAAAGTTAAATGGACTGATATCCTAGCAGAAAAGACAGTGGAACAGCAATGGCAGGTATTCTTGGGAATAATGCACAAGGTGCAAAATCAGTTCATCCCCCTGAGAAGGAAGGATTTAAAGGGGGGGGGGAAGGGGCCACAGTGGTTGACAAAGGAAGTCAGAGATTGCATAGTATTTTTTAAAAAAAGAAGTATGACAGAGCTAAGGTGAGTGGGAAGACAGCTGATTGGGAAATTTTTAAGGAACAACAGAACTTAACTAAAAAGGCAATACGGGGAGAAAAAATGAGGTACGAACGCAAGCTAGCCAGGAATATAAAGGAGGATAGCAAAAGCTTTTCTAGGTATGTGAAGAGAAAGAAGATAGTTAAGAACAATGTTGGGCCCTTGAAGAATGAATTGGGTGAAATTGTTATGGGAAACAGAGAAATGGCAGAAGAATTTAATAAGTACTTTAGATCTGTCTTCACTAGGGAAGACACAAGCAATCTCCCAGATGTACTGATGGGCCAAGGACATAGGGGAACAGAGGAACTGAAACTGATTGACATTAGGAAGGAAACGGTGATGAGTAGACTAATGGGACTGAAGGTTAACAAGTCCCCAGGTCCAGATGGTCTGCATCCTAGGGTACTAAAGGAGGTGGCTCTGGAAATTGTGGATGCATTGGTAATCATTTTCCAATGTTCCTTAGATTCAGGATCAGTTCCTGAGGATTGGAGAATGGCTAATGTTATACCACTTTTTAAGAAAGGAGGGAGGGAGAAAACAGAGAACTAACGTCAGTAGTGGGGAAGATGCTAGAGTCCATTATTAAAGATGAAATAGTGGCATATCTAGATAGCAGTGACAGGATTGGGCCGACCCAGCATGGATTTACTAAGGGCAAATCATGCTTGACCAATCTATTGGAGTTTTTCGAGGATGTAACCAGGAAGTTAGACAAGGGAGATCCAGCGGATGTAGTGTACCTCAATTTTCAGAAGGCATTTGATAAGGTCCCACATAGGAGATTGGTGGGTAAAATCAGAGCTCATGGCATTGGGGGGAAGATATTGACATGGATAGAAAACTGGTTGGCAGATAGAAAGCAAAGGGTAGCGGTGAATGGGTGTTTCTCGGAATGGCAGGTGGTGACTATTGGGATGCCACAGGACTCGGTATTGGGACCACAGCTGTTTACAATTTACATCAAGGATTTAGATGAAGGCATTGAGAATAACATCAGCAAGTTTGCTGATGATACTAAGCTGGGTGGCAGTGTGACGTGATGAGGATGTTAGGAGAATTCAGGGTGACTTGGATAGGCTGGGTGAGTGGGCAGATACTTGGCAGATGACGTTTAATGTGAATAAGTGTGAGGTTATCCACTTTGGGAGCAAGAACAGGAAGGCAGACTATTATCTGAACAGTGTAGAGTTAGGTAAAGGAGAAATACAAAGAGATCTAGGAGTCCTTGTTCATCAGTCACTGAAGGTGAATGAGCAAGTGCAGCAGGCAGTGAAGAAAGCTAATGGAATGTTGGCCTTTATTACAAAGAGAATTGAGTACAAGAGCAAGGAAATCCTTTTGCATTTGTACAGGGCCCTGGTGAGACCACACCTGGAGTATTGTGTACAGTTTTGGTCTCCAGGGTTAAGGAAGGACATCCTGGCTGTAGAGGAAGTGCAGTGTAGATTCACAAGGTTAATTCCTGGGATGTCCAGACTGTCTTATGCAGAGAGGTCAGAGAGACTGGGCTTGTACACGCTGGAATTGAGATTGAGAGGGGATCTGATTGCAACATATAAGATTATTAAGGGATTGGACAAGATAGAGGCAGAAAATATGTTCCAGATGCTGGGAGAGTCCAGTACCAGAGGGCATGGTTTAAGAATAAGGGGTAGGTCATTTAGGACAGAGTTAAGGGAAAACTTCTTCTCCCAGAGAGTTGTGGAGGTGTGGAATGCACTGCCTCGGAAGGTAGTGGAGGCCAATTCTCTGGATGCTTTCAAGAAGGAGCTAGATAGGTATCTTATGGATAGGGGAATCAAGAGATATGGGGACAAGGCAGGAACCGGGTGTTGATAGTAGATGATCAGCCATGATCTCAGAATGGCAGTGTAGGCTCGAAGGGCCGAATGGTCTACTTCTGCACCTATTGTCTATTGTCTAATCGTATGGCAAGGGGAAGAAGCTGTTCTTGAATCGCTGAGTGTGTGCTTTCAGGCTTCTGTACCTCCTGACTGATGGTAACAGTGAGAAAAGGGCATGCCCTTGGTCCTGAAGGTCCTTAATAATGGACACTGCCTTTCTGAGACACCGCTCCCTCAGGATGTCCTGGGTACTTTGTAGCCTAGTACCCAAGATGGAGCTGACTAGATTTACAACCTTCTGCAGCTTCTTTTGGATCTGTGCAGTAGCCCCTCCATACCACACAGTGATGCAGCCTGTCAGAATGATCTTCATGGTACATCTATAGAAGTTTTTGAGTGTATTTGTTGACGTGCCAAATCTCTTCAAACTCCTAATGAAATATAGCTGCTGTCTTGCCTTCTTTATAACTACGTCGATATGTTGGGACCAGGTTAGATCCTCAAAGATCTTGACAAACAGGAACTTGAAACTGCTCACTCTCTCCACTTCTGATCCCTCTATGAGGATTGGTATATGTTCCTTTGTTTTGCCCTTCCTGAAGTCTACAATCAGCTCTTTTGTCTTACTGACATTGAGAGCCAGGTTGTTGCTGCGGCACCACTCCACTAGTTGGCATAGCTCACTCCTGTACACCCTCGCATCATCACCTGAGATTCTACCAACAATGGCTCTATCATCAGCAAATTTATAGATGGCATTTGAGCTATGCCTAGCCACACAGTCATGTGTACATACAGAATAGAGCAGTGGGCTAAGCACACACCCCTGAGGTGCGCCAGTGTTGATCATCAATGAGGAGGATATGTTATAACCAATCTGCACAGATTGTGGTCTTCCGGTTAGGAAGTTGAGGATCCAATTGCAGAGGGAGGTACAGAGACCCAGGTTCTGCAACTTCTCAATCAGGATTGCGGGAATGATGGTTTAAATGCTGAGCTATAGTTGATGAATAGCATCCTGACATAGGTGTTTGTGTTGCCTAGGTGGTCTAAAGCCATGTGGAGAGCCATTGTGATTGCGCCTGCTGTTCACCTATTGTGGTGATAGGCAAATTGCAATGGGTCCAGGTCCTTGCTAAGGCAGGAGTTCAGTCTAGTCATAACCAACCTCTCAAAACATTTCATCGCTGTAGATATAAGTGCTACCGGGCAATAGCCATGAAGGCAGCTCACATTTTCCTTCTTAGGCACTGGTATAATTGTTGCCTTTCTGAAGCAAGTGGGAACTTGTGCCCATAGCAGTGAGAGGTTGAAAATGTCCTTGAATACTCCTGCTAGTTGGTTGGCACAGGTTTTCAGAGCCTTACCAGGTACTCCATTAGGACCTTCCACTTCCAAGGGTTCACTGTCTTTAAAGTCAGCCTGACATCGGCCTCTGAAATAGAGATCACAGGGTCATCAGGTGTAGCAGGGATCTTCACAGCTGTAGTTGAGTTCTCCCTTTCAAAGCGGGTGTAGAAGGCATTGAGTCCATCTGGTAGTGAAACATCATTGCCATTCGTACTATTGGGTTTCACTTTGTGTAAAAACAATTTTTTTAAAAAGCTGTCCTTCAGGCTCCTGTTAAATCTTTCTCATCTTAACTTAAATCTATGGCTGCAAGTTCTTGATTTCCCAACCCTCTGAAAAATACTGTGTGTGTTCACCCTCTCTAAACCCCTTATGATTTTACACAGCTCTATAAGACCACTTCTCCTGTCTCCTACAGTCCAAGAAATAAATTTCTAGCCTGTGCAACTTCTCCCTGTAGCTCAATCCCTCAAGTCCTTGTGAATCTTTTCTGCACAATTTTCAGTTTAATCACATCTTTCGTAAAGCAGGACATCCAAAACTGAACATAACACAGTCTCACCAGCATCCTGACATCATGACACCCCCCCGCCCCCGTGCCGACGTTTATGCTCAAATTTTGGAGACAGTTATTTGAGAGAGGATAAAGACCATTGGCAAATACACATCATACACTGAGCTTTGTAAATGTTCAAAGGTTAATTTATAATCAAAGTATACTACTCTGAAATTATTCTTCTCCAGATAACCACAAAACCAAGAGAGAAAAGAACGGCAGCATGATCATCAACCCCCAAAACCCCCTCCCACGCAAAAAAATGGAACAAAAACAGAACAGGTACATCAACCCCCAAATCCCCTCCCCCCCCCACACAAAAATGAAGAAGATCAGGGGAAAAACACAACATAGAAAAACTAAGACTCTTGCTTCTGTTAATGCTTAGATTAGATTTCTCATTTGTTATTATTACCATTGATTTTGAAAAGGTCCCCTTTTAAGGCACAGTAATGTAGCTGTTGGCATAGCACTATTATAGTTGCAAGGACCTGGGTTCATTTCCACCGTTGTCTGTAAGAAGTGCAGGTTCATTGGGCCAGAAGGGCCTGTTACCATGCTGTATATCTAAATAAATAAGAAGTGAATACAATTTTTCTTTTTCTTTTTTTGCAGATTCTGCAAGAGCGAGACAACCAAATTAAGGTTCTGTTGGAGCAAATAGAACAGTACACCAATGAGATGAATACAAATGCTCAAATCATTGAAGATTTAAAATTGCAGCTCGAGAAGGAATCAAGTACTTGTTATTTTTTATATATTATGAAGCAAGTAAATTATATAAATGTATTCAAAACATCCTATATGATTGAAGTTGTTGAAATATTATGGTGAGATAGAAAATGAAGGAGGTAAATGGCCAAATTTATTAAAAACAGGTTTAAAGATGCTGTAGTAGGACATTACCAGAGGAATTTGTGGATCTTAAGGAAGAGGTACTAGTATATGATTGGTTTGTTCTAAGGACCCTGAGGGAAATTGAGGAGATAGAGGATGCTACTTAAAAAAACAAATTTAGTTGAGTGTGGAAATGTGTTTATTAGTGGCCTTTACAGCAGCTGTGTTCAAAAGCAAAGGCAGCCATCTGGGGTTGATTTTTCCCATAGTTGTTTAGCAACTTCTGGAACCTTTAAGTAAAAAAGAAATTAATAACTGGCTGAATTTAAAAAGAAGTGAAATGTAAATCTGGAAAGTAAACTCAACTGGACTTTGAAATTAGTGAATGGTGGCTCTGGTGGAAATCTACTTTAAGAAAACGGGTTACAAGAAGGTTAAGGCACTTAAGGGATTAGGGAGAAAATAACAAATTAGACATCAACTTGTAAACACAACGGATTCTGCAAATGCTGCAAATCCAGAACAACAAACACAGAATGCTGGAAGAACTCAGCAGCATCTATGGAGAGAAATAGACAGTCAATGTTTTGGACCAAGACTCTTCATAAGGACCGGAAAGGAAGGGGAAAGAAGCTAGAATAAGAAGGTGGGCGAGGGGAAGGAGTATAAGCTGACAGGTGATAGGTGAAACCAGATTCAGGTGAGGGGGGGGGAAGAGATTGTTGAGGATGGTGGGGGGTGGAATGAGGTAGGAGCCAGGAGCTGATGGTTGAAAAACAAGGAATCTGAAAGGAGAGGGGACCATGGGAGAAAGGGAAGGAGGATGGTCACTGGAGAGAATTGATGGGCAGCTGACAAGAAGAGATGGGCTAAAAGGGGAGCAGAAGAGAGAATGGAAAACGAGGGAGGGAGAAGGTGGAGAAATCACCAGAAGTTAGAGAAATTGATGTTCGTACTGTCAGATTGGATGCTACCCAGCTGGAAAAAGAGGTGTTGCTCCTTCAACCTGAGAATGGCCTCTATGTTGCAGTAGAGGAGGCCATAACTGACAGAAAAATGGTTATGTACCAGGAAAATTGAGGAGGAATTAAGAGCAGCAGCTTAGCAGAGGGAAGTTATGGCACTATTTTTGTTTCTTAAGAACATCAATTATTTGGAAATTTCAAAGCTGGGTGATGCATAACCACAAAAGGATTTGAGGGTTTGACTTTGAATTAATGTAGACATTTACAGGTTTCTCCCGCAATCCAAAGGTAGAGCGTTCCTATGAAACCGTTTGTAAGCCGAAATGTCGAAGAAGCAATTACCATTAATTTATATGGGAAAAATTTTTGAGCATTCTCAGACCCCAAAAAAAACCTACCAAATCATACCAAATAACACATAAAGCCTAAAATAACATTAACATATAGTAAAAGCATGAAAGATATGATAAATATACACCCTATACAAAGTAGAAATATTGTAGGTATGGTGTAGTTTCGCTTATCAATAATGGGAAGACAGCGAGCCAAAATCGATTTGGAGAAAAAAAATTGGCACGTACATGCCTATGCACATACTCGCATACGTATGCACATGTGTGCGCACGTACATACATACGCACGTACACGCATGCACAAACAACTGCCCGCACAAGGCTTCACGGTTATTGTAGTCTTTCTCAGGGTAAACCCACGTATAAAGCAGGCGTCTTTTTTTCGTAAAAGCGAAAATCCTCTTTGGTTAGCAAAAACAGGTACTAATGTAGGTCTTTCGTAACAGCGAGTTGTCATAAAGCGAATGTTCGAAAAACGGGACACCTGTACAAAATCTAAATGTAAAGTAATTTATGAGTAGGTGTGGATCAATTCGGCACTGTAACACAATTCTGGCTTCTTCAAGGTTTTCCAGCTCTTAATCAGCAATCCAGAATTGGGGCCCTACAGGAGAAGCTACGGGCAACGGAGAAAACGACCATTGAAGCAAAACGAATTGCGGAGATTGCGGAGAAAGATGCAAAAGAAAAAGACAAGGAACTGGGGGAGTCACTAATTCGTTTGAGGGCTTATGAATCTGTAAGTGATCATTTCTTTTAGAACATAAAGAATATAAGAAATAGGAGCAGCAGTAGGCCATCCGGCCCATCGAGCCTGCCCCACCATTCAATAAGATCATGGCTTATCTGTCTGTAAACTCAGCTTCATATACCTGCCTTTTCTCCATAACCCTTAATTTCCTTACTATGTAAAAACTATCTAACTGTTTCTTAAATATATTTAGTGAAGAAGCTTCAACTGCTTCCCTGGGCAGAGAATTCCACAGATGAACTACTCTCTGGGAAAAAACAGTTTCTCCTCATCTCTGTCCTACAACTTTCCTTATCCATCTTATCTATCCCTTTCAAAATTTTGTATGTTTCTATAAGATCTCCTCTCGTTCTTCTGAACTCCAGAGAGTATAGTCCCAGGCGACTCAATCGCTCCTCATAGGTTAACCCCTTCATCCCTGGAATCAACCTGGTGAACCTCCTCTGCGCTGCCTCCAAATCCACCATAGCATAGCCTTAAGTATGGAGACCAGAACTGCACACAGTACTCCAGGTGCGGTCTCACCAGTACCCTGTATAGTTGTAGCATGACCTACCTGCTCTTGAATTCAATCCCTCTAGCAATGAAGGCCAACATTCCGTTTGCCTTCTTAATGACCTGTTGTACCTGCAAGCCAACTTTTTGTGATTCATGCACAAGCCCTCCCAAGGCCCTCTGCACAACAGCATGCTACAGTCTTTCACCATTTAAATAATAATCTGCTCTTATTATACCTTCCAAAGTGGATGTTGTTATATTGTTATATGGATGATCTTGCATTTAGCAATGTTGTATTCCATCTGCCAGACCTTGGCCCACTCAGTTAACCTATCTATATCCCTCTGCAGACTCTTCACATCCTCTGTACAATTTGCTTTTCCACTTAGTTTAGTGTCATCGGCAAATTTTGCTATGCTACGCTCAGTCCCCTCTTCTAAATCATCAATGTAAATGATGAACAGCTGCGGGCCCAGCACTGACCCCTGCAGCATCCCACTCACCACCGACTGCCAACTGGAGAAACACCCATTTATACCAACTCTCTGCCTTCTATCGGTTAACCAATCCACTATCCATGCCAGTACACTTCCTCCGACTTCATGCATCTGTATCTTATTTATAAGTCTCTTGTATGGCACCTTATCGAATGCCTTCATGAAATCCAAATATACGACATTCACCTGTTCCCCTCTATCCACTGCACTCATTATGTCCTCCAAGAACTCCAGTAAGTTTGTTAAACAGGACCTGCCCTTTCTGAATCCATGCTGTGTCTGTCTAATGGAATAACTTTTTGTTTTAATTTCACAGTTAAAATATTCAGTTAACTACCCTATAAGGGGAAAATCACTAATTCTGAGTTTTCAGGGTGAGGTGAGGGCAAAATGGGTTAGAGATGGTGTCCAATCTTTTTCTTTCTCTTATCTGAGTCAAAATTGCTGCCAAGAATTATCTACAATAGTCACATTGTCACTTTCTGTACGTGCATTATTGACAGCTTTACTTGACCAGTCTTTGAATATCCAGTAAAACAATGGCAGAAGTTCCTTCAGCAAATATTGTGATATCTTAAATCCCTGGCAGAAACTATTCTGTAACAATGAATGCCATATCTCCTTCTGACAACTGATCTACAAACGTACAATGCTGATGGCCTTATCTGTCTGTGCTTCTCTCTGCAAACCATGCTGTCTATAAGACCATCTCTTGTCATCTCATAACATTGCCCAATTCTAGTTTATCTTGGCTCATCTGCTCCTGAAACCCTCATCCTTGTTTTTGTTAGTTCCAAATTTGACAATCCTAATGCATGCCTGGCTGGCCTTAATCTCTTTGCTCTCTGTTAGGCTGAAATCATTCAAAATCCTGTTGTTTATATTTTAGTCCCCACCAAGTCCCATTCACCACCACCATTTTGCTTACTTACCTTTACTATATTTCATAGGAATACAAGAAAGTAAGAACAGGAGGAGGCTACCTGGACCCTTAAGCCTGCCCTGCTGTTGATGACATGAACTTCTGTGCCAGTTCACCATAGTTCTCAGCTCCCTAATGTTTCAAAAAGTTGTCTACCTTTCCCATGAATACTTTGAATGGGGTTTGAATAGGGCTTCTGGGGCTGAGAATTCCAAATTTGTATCATCTGTGTTTTAAATGACCAGCCCCTTATCTTGCAACTATGTCTCATTGTTAAAGACTCTTCCAGCAGCGAAAATAAATCCTAGTTATAGGTCACAGACCCGAAGCATTTACTATTTGTATTTCCACTAACGCTGCCTGATCTGCCAAACTTTTTTCCAGCATTTCCTGTTTTTATTTCACATTTCCAACATGTGTGTTTATTTTTTTTAATCTTCCAGTTAAGTTATGATTCTGTTTAGAATTATTTCTTGTTTCTGAATCCTTTTCATGGTTTTACCTCTTCATAATCTTCTCCAGTCCTGATATTCACTCTCAAAACTTCCCTGCTTGTCAACCTCTCTCTTCTCCTTATGTTCCCGAAAACCTACTTCTTTGAGCAAACTTTTTGTTGTCATAGAGTCATAGAAAAGTGCAGTAGAGAAACAGGCCCTTCAGACCATCTAGTCTGTGTTGACAATGTTCATGTTTTGTTTAGTTGAGTATCATCATTCTTTAATAATACTCTAGTGAAATACATTACTGAGTTAAAAGTTCTATGTAGATGAGTGATGTATATCATAAGAAAAAATGCATAAAATCCATTGTTATAAAAATGACTATCTAGCCTTATACTCACAACACTCTCTAACAAGTGCATTGTTTTTGCCTTGTTTTCCTAATTTTTTTCATTTGCATAACAGTGAATATTTTTGAAACAAGTGTGCTTTATAAAGAAGTAAAATAAGTCATTAGTTTCTCGTTTATAAATATAAGCTAGGGAGCTCTTTTCCTTAATTTTTCACCAAACCTTCTATCTTTACTTAATCAAAAGACTTGTTGTATTTTAAATAATCATGGTGTATTTTTTAGCTTTGGCTTGATAAGGTTAACTCGTTGAGAGCTGTCAGAAGAGTATAAAGTTCTACCACTTAAGTTTGAGCACATAATCCAGATGGTCCATTGGAGCACTGAGAAAAGTGCCACACTGTTGGAAATGTACCTTCTAGCCCTATTAGTTGTCTGTAAGATAGCAAGGCACTATAAAGAACAGGAACATTTTATGGCCAAAATTTTTACCTAACACAATTTCATTTAAAAAAATACTTTGTGTTCATTACCTCATTTTTGCAGATATACCATATATCAGCAATTGAATGATTGGTTATTAATTCCTGCATCAAACAGTGTTAAAACTACCATACAACATTTAAACAATATAGAGTCATAGAATAGTGCAATACAGAAGTAGACCCTTTGGTACCTCTAGTCTGTGTTGATCTGACCTTCTGCCTAGTCCCATTTACCTGCACATGGACCACTCCATACCCCTATCATCCATATACTTATCCGAGCTTCCCTTAAATGTTACAATTGAACTTGCATTTACCACTTCCGCTGGCAGCTTGTTCACACTGTCATCACCCTGTGAGTGATGAAGATCATTGTACCTAAATTAGCTCTTTGAAAGAACAATCCAATGAACTACATTCTCTTGCTCTTTCATCAGTATCTTTTATTTTCATTTCCAGTTACATATCCTATTAAAATTTGTCAGGCACTATTGAATCATCTTTTATTCAGAGGGTTCCAATTTATAAAAGTATGTCATTTTATTACCATTCCTCCTTTTAAAGTAAACAGTTTGCCCTTAATGAATCAAAATTCTTCAGAATCTTTTACACTTCTTTTAAAATTTACCATGACCCCTCGTTCCATTAAACAGCAATCCCAGATCTTTGTATCTTTATAGGATGGTGCTGGGACTTGAGCACCTGAGTCATAGGGAAAGGTTGGATAGGTTAAGACTTTATTCCCTGGAGTGTAGGAAATGAAGGAAGATTTAATAGAGATATACAAAATGATGAAAGGTATAGGTATGATAAATGCAAGCAGGCTTTTTCCACTGAGATTGGGTGAGACTAGAAATAGAGGACATTGGTTAAGGGGAACCTGAGGGAAGACTTCTTTGCTCAGAAGGTGTTAAGAGTGTGGAACGAGCTGCCAGAGGAAGTGGTGGATGTGAGTTCGATTACAACATTTAGGTAAGTTTGGATAAGTATGTAGATTAGAGGAGTATAGATAGATAGATAGATACTTTATTCATCCCCATGGGGAAATTCAACTTTTTTCCAATGTCCCATACACTTGTTGTAGCAAAACTAATTACATACAATACTTAACTCAGTAAAAAATATGATATGCAACTAAATCACTATCTCAAAAAGCATTAATAATAGCTTTTAAAAAGTTCTTAAGTCCTGGCGGTTGAATTGTAAAGCCTAATGGCATTGGGGAGTATTGACCTCTTCATCCTGTCTGAGGAGCATTGCATCGATAGTAACCTGTCGCTGAAACTGCTTCTCTGTCTCTGGATGGTGCTATGTAGAGGATGTTCAGAGTTTTCCATAATCGACCGTAGCCTACTCAGCGCCCTTTGCTCAGCTACCGATGTTAAACTCTCCAGTACTTTGCCCACGACAGAGCCCGCCTTCCTTACCAGCTTATTAAGACGTGAGGCGTCCCTCTTCTTAATGCTTCCTCCCCAACACGCCACCACAGAGAAGAGGGCGCTCTCCACAACTGACCTATAGAACATCTTCAGCATCTCACTACAGACATTGAATGATGCCAACCTTCTAAGGAAGTACAGTCGACTCTGTGCCTTCCTGCACAAGGCATCTGTGTTGGCAGTCTAGTCTAGCTTCTCGTCTAACTGTACTCCCAGATACTTGTAGGTCTTAACCTGCTCCACACATTCTCCATTAATGATCACTGGCTCCATATGAGGCCTAGATCTCCTAAAGTCCACCACCATCTCCTTGGTCTTGGTGATATTGAGACGCAGGTAGTTTGAGTTGCACCATATCACAAAGTCCTGTATCAGTTTCCTATACTCCTCCTCCTGTCCATTCCTGACACACCCCACTATGGCCGTGTCATCAGCGAACTTCTGCACATGGCAGGACTCCGAGTTATGTTGGAACTAAGGTCCAGGTGTAGGTCAATAGGACTAGGCAGAATAACAGTTTTGCACTGACTAAATAGGCCAAAGGCCTGTTTCTGCACTGTAACACTCTATGACTTGCATTAATGAAGTATCATTTTTGCAAATCCTTTCTGCTCTTTTTGAGGTAGTTTTGGTTTTTAGAGATCAAATGGATATTATGGGAAATAACATGGGACATAGGTTTTACAGGGCTTCTTTCACTGTTCATTGAGATCATGGTTTATTTGTGTCTTAACTCCAATAATACACAGCCACATCTCATCATCATCATATAACAAAAAGAAACCATTCACGCTGTTGACTCTCATCCTGTTCTAGGGTATATATGGATTGGAAAATGCCGTTGCTGAAATAAAAGAATGCAAGAACAATATCAGAATTCGAGATCGTCAAATTGAAGCAATGACCAAAGACATCAATATGCTTGAATTGAAGATAAATGATCTTTTGGATGAAAACGAGAGCATGCGAGAACAGTTGGGTGCGTAAGCATATCAGAGCTCTAACTCTCAGTGGAGTGCAGCTCTAGGTTGGCTTGAAGTTATTATCATAGGTAGCTTAGATTAACATTTACCAATGCTCTCCTATGATGGAGGATTGGTGTTGCTTGAAGCATTCACATTTTTAATCTTGTTAGTCAATGATGGAAATTGTAGGTGAGTTATGAATTGCTTTTGCTGCCTGATTTGCAAAACATAACTGGCACGAAACAGAAATCATTCAACTAGTAATGCTCATTTAACACTTGATAATGAACTTGGAGTTGAATTCAGATACATTATTTATCACATTGAAATATACAGTGAAATGCTTTGTTTGCATTAACAACCAACACAACTTAACATTCAGATTCAGATTTATTTATTAAATGTACATGGAAACATGCAGTGAAATGTGTCATTTGCAGTAACGACTGACACACCAATGGATGTGTTGGAGACAGCCGCAAATGTCACTTCACTTTCGGTTGCCAACGTAGCATGCCAACATTGCTCAGCAGAACACCACAACACAGAACATACCAAGTAACAAAGCAACAACAATGAAACACGTCTTGTTTCATCCACCAACTCATTCACATACATGGTCCTCTAACCCCAGGGCAGTGGTGATGGGAGAGTGAGTAGATGCAGGAAGAGTAGGTGTCTGCCAGTCTCACTGACTCAATGAGTCTGCTTGTCATTTCCAGCTCTGCTTGGCTCTTCCCAGCCCCCGATTGTGGTAGTTCTGGAAGAGGAGTGGGGAAGAGAAGGCATCTGGAAATGCCCAGTTCCCAGCCGGTAGAATGTGCCAGGTTCCTCACAGCTTTTCATCACTATCCATTCCCAAACACTGATTGTTAAAGGCCCTTGGCATCTGCAATGTGTCTTCTCATTGCTACTATTTGGGAGGGGGTACAAGAGACTGAAGACCCACATTCTACATTTTATGAACACCTTCTTCCCCTCAGCCAACATATTTCCGAACAGTCCATTTAATTCAATTGTATATTGCGTACACGAGTGTCAAGGAGCTAAGAACGCTGCATCATTATTCCTCTTTTGCGCTATTTAGTTTATTTTATAGTGTAACATAATGTTTTTGTCTTGCACTGTACTGCTACCACCAATCAGCAAATTTCATGACACATGTCAGTGATAATAAACCTGATTCTGATAAGTTGGGCATTTGTAACCTGGGGAGTCCCTGTGCAGTCGTTTTATTTCCTATACACAGGCACAATATTTGATAATGATTTCAGTTCAGTTTTGAAAATTCTTATGCAACCTGTTGTGCTGACAATTCCAAATAAACACATTGCAGTGTTTAGATTCAGATTCATTTACTTGTCACATGTTGAAAGGTAAGAACAGACTCAGTGAAACAAATTGGCTATGTCTTATGGTCATATAGTGAAATGCATTGTTTGCGTTAACAACCAACACAACCTAAGGACAGGCTGGGAGCAGCCCGCAAGTGTTACCACACATTCCAGCATCAACATAGCATGCTGACATTGTTCAGTGACAAACCAACAACAGCAAAGCAAGTCCCTTTCCTCCATCCCTCCCAGCCAGCCCACCCACCCACCCGCTCACACACACAATTGTGGCTTATGGTCACCAACCTCCACAGTAGCTGTATGGTATCCTTGTTGATCTTTCAGCTCACCATGATCAATGTCACGGAGATCAAATGTTTCTTTTTTGATTCTTTAGATATTACAAGCAAGTAAAATTGATCAAGAAAGGTGTTTGTGTATTTTTTACAGTGTATCACACTAAAAGTAAAGTGCAGGTGTACTTAAAAATATACCCAAAATTTAACATTGTCACTGGAATTAATTCAGTGAAGAGTATTCTGCCAGTTATTTCTCTGTGGCTTCTGTTGTTGAAGAATGCTGATATGAAAGTTTTGTTTTTCCACACTCATGGAAAATAATTTGCATCTAGGCCTTGAAACAAAAGAATTAATTGATTTGACTGAATTTAAACAGAGGAAGCACTTGAAGCAGCAGCAGTTTCAAGCCGAGAACCAGATCCTGCTAAAAGAGGTTGGTTATTTATACTAGCCTGCCATGTGCCTGCTTGGCTTTGGTAGTTTGTTTCATTTATAAATCCAAATGCTCACAACACTCCCAATTTCAGATTGAATGCCTAGAGGAAGAAAGACTAGTGTTAAAGAGGCAAATTCGCAAGATGGCCCAAGATAAAAGCACACGTATAAGTTCTATAGGTATGTTTAAGTTTCATTTTAGTACATTATTAAGATTTATTGGAATCTTGCATGAAATACAGAAATTTAACAAACAATAAAAGTTGATTTTAAAAAGTATGCTGATGCTGGATACCAAAAAGAAAAATATATTGCAATGAACATTGTTCTGTGAGGTTCGCTAAATTCAGTCCTGGGGTGACAGAGTTGGCTAATGAGGAAAGGTAAGCAAATTGGGCCAGTACACATTACAGTCTAGATGAATGGTATTTGAAAATAAAAGATGTTGAGTGGATTTGACATACTCAGTGTAGGGGAATCTAGAACTATGTGGTATAGTTTAAGAGTAAACATTTACCCATTTAATATGTAGGTGTACAATACATTGGTGCGGCCATATTTGGAATATTGTGCTCAGTTTTGATCATCATTCTGTAGGAAAGAGTTCAAAGGTTTATGATGATCTGAAGGATTGGGTCACAGGGAGAGGTTGGACAGTTTATTTCTTAAAGTGAGGTTGAGGGATGTGGAAAATCACGATGGGCGTAGATGGGGATAAATGCACACAGTCTTTTATTCCAGGGATGTGGAATCAAGAACCAGAGGGCATATGTTTAAGGAGAGAGGGAAAAGATATAATATGAACCTGAGGTCTAACTTGTCACACAGAGTGGGATATATATATGGTATGCGCTGCCAAAGGAAATGGTTGAGACAGATACAATAACAAGATTTAAAAGGTATTTTAATGAATAGTTAAGTTTTAGAGAGATATGGGTCAAACACAGTCAGAAAGGATGAGCTCAAATGGGCATCTCGGTCTGCAGAGATGAGTTGGGCCAAAGGGTCTGTCTTCAGGCTGTACGACACTGTGACCCTACCACACCTCATACCATCGTATACTGCAGTGTTACCAATAAATACTGTTAAATAAAAGCGGTAGTTAACATACTGTACTTTTTTAGCATTTTCACCAGATGATTTGGGGTTGTTCGATGGATTTACTGATGGGGAAGCAACAGCTAAAACATCGTCGGGTATATCCGCCTCGGATTTAAAGAGTAAGGTAATGCCTTGCTTTGTCTTGATTTTTAAATTCTATCAACTTTATTGAAACTGCAGGTGTGCAAATCACTCCCCTACCCATGAGCTGAGAAGCTGACTGGCCATTTCAGTGATCACATTCCTGCATGTTTCTGTGAAGACACATAACAAAATACAAAAGTATGAGGGGTGTAACCCTTCTGGTTTTTGTTGGTACAGCTGAAGATAGCAGCAGTTTACTGGTGGTTCATAAAGCAAGAAATATAACCAAATACTTTTATTAGTAACACTTTTTGTGGAAAATTGTGGTAAATGATCACTGCAAACAATGAGGCGAGTGAAGGTGAGGCTGACTTGAGGGTTGAAGTGTGTGTGTGTGTGTGTGTGTGCGTGATGCAAAGTAGGAGTGAGGTCTACACATAGTCAAGGGGCGAGATTGAGACAGAGTTGGGCCGTGCGAAGCAGAAAGGAGTCGGAGCAGAGGAGCTTTGGAGACTGTCCACCTAAATCAATAGCAAGGTTGGATCGATCTAAGTGCTGTGTTCATTTGGAAAGGTCAGGTAAAGGCCGGAACGTGGCAGCGGGATCCAGACCCAAAGTGTACTGATGACTCGTTGTTTGGACAATTTAAGTGCCAGGCTGGTTGGATTGAAAAGGCTGGTTGTTGGGACCAGAGGCTAGGATCGAGCCAGTTCTGCTCACTGCTCTGCAACGTTTACTCCACTCTCTGCGGCACTGACTCTAAGACTGAGGCTGTGGCCTGCTCTGGGTACTCTGGGCTTCATGTCTACGGACTCACTTTGGTTGTGTGAGCTCGGTTTTGCTCCACTGTGTGATGAGCTGAGGCTAAGGCTTTGGGCCTGCTCCAGGTACTCTGAGCTTCATGTCAATGGACTCACTTTAGTTCTAAATGCTGTTGCTTTCTTTTACTGTTTGAATGATTTTGTGTTTTTTTTCTCTGTGCATTAGATCTTTGTTAGTCTGTATTTTTTAATGGGTTCTTTCTGGTTTCTAGTTTTGTGGCTGCCAGTAAGGAGATGAATCTCAAGCTTGTATAATTTATGCATACTTTGATAATAAACGTACTTGAACTTTGTATAGTTAGGATAAATGCAAGCAGGTTTTTTTTCCCAGTGAGGTTGGGTGAGATTTGAACTAGTGATTAAGGGTGAAAGGTGAAGTTTTTAAGGGGAACTTCTTCACTCGCTGGATGGTGTGACTGTGGAACAAGCAACCAGAGTACGTGTTGGATGCGGGTCTAATAGCATTATTTAAGAGGAGATTAGATAAGAACATGGATGGAGGGATAAGGAGATCTATGGTCCAGGAGCAGGTGATAAGTCTAGGCAGAATAATAGTTTGGCATGGACTAGATGGGCCAAAGAATCTGTTTGTGCTCAAAATGGCAGATTTCCTTCTCTGGCAACTGAATAATTTTCATTACACCATTACCAATACTGGAAATTTTTCATTACAGAATTTACTGGCTAAATTCCCTGACTGCCTGGGTGTGATTTAAATTGTGTTTGTTTTTTGTTCACTTATTTTTTTCCAAACTAACCACAGTTCCTATCTATGGGACTCCCTGAGAAAGGCAAAGACCTTAAATCTGAGGATTGAATCCTGATTGCTGACATTGCAAAGTATTATGTTAATGCAACACTACCATGCTGCCCCATGCATTAAGGTTATGCTGGCTGCTATACAGAGTCACGGAGGGGAGGCTGCTTTCCATGATATGCTGAAATGTGTCCACAGTTCTCTGATTCTTGATGATTATAATTAATCATACATTAAAGTAAAAAAGTTATTTCAAAGATGGTTATGTCTCATACAATGTAACAGCCATCTCTCCAGTTGTGCAGACATTTGCATTAGCCAGTGTGACTAGGGCCAATTGAGATGGCATTTCTGAAATGAGCCAGCCTACAATATATGACCTACTGAATGAGAAAGATTTTCTCAACATTTAATTCCAAATTAACACGAGAAATTTTGTTGGCAATGCTACTCAGATGATGAGCTATAAATAATTTTTGATGATTCATTTAAGGTAATTTTGTAGCAGTTTTCTCTCCTCTTTGAAATTATTTACCTTTTTCTAGCTTAGAGTATTTACAATGCTACAATAGGGTGTTGAGAGGAAATAACATAATTAAATGTAGAATTGGATCTGCTCTATTTTAATACAGGCCAGCGGTAGAAACATTGATAGCGATGACAAAGTACGAAGAGGCTTTGCTGATGGATCTTATAATGCTGAAGACTATAGGGCCCTGACATTGAGGAAAATGTCTGATCAGATTTCAAATATTCTTCGGCGGTCAATAGTGCAGTCAGAAAGGCCACAAAAGCATTCGAGGAATTCTAAAAGGGAATCCGTACAATGGGACAGTTCTTTATCTTCCCAGGGAGCAAGACAGCCTTTCTCCTTACCAAGAGTGATAGAACGTTTTGAAAAGGAACAATCTGTACAAACTGATGAGTATGAACATAAAGCAACGACCAGGTCTCAGTCATCAGAGGGCTTTTTGGCAGAGACACAAACGAATAATGCAGCCATGCCACTTGTGGAAGAAGGTGTCCACAAGTCTGAGAGTATTCAACCAGTGCAGGCAATCAGTTCTACTGAGGCAGCTGAGAACCTAGCGAGAAGCCACGAACCATTAGACGATCTTATAGAGCAGCTAAGGGTAGAACTATCGAGTCTTAAATCACAGGTTAGATTCTTTCAACTTTTTGTCAAAGGTTTCTAATTCAGATAATGCTATACAACTTGTTTAATATTACCTTTACCTATGTTCTATAACAGACAGACCTAGCATAAGTTTACAGCTTAGATGTGTCTTCTAAAGCTACACTATTATTAAATTATTCTTTGTTAAATATGCACAGACAAATTGACAGAACAAATCTAATGATCATAAGTTCTCAACCTTTGGTTAATTTATTCTTCACAGCCATGGTTTTTCCCACTTCTGCCCAGTTGTTTTTTTTGTAATAGATGCCTTAATTTTTATTTTGAAAAATGAATCGTTGTTTAGAAGAAACATTACAATCTGCCACAGTTAAAAAGCTGAGAAATTCACAGAACTTGTAACTCATAACTGGCCAAGTAGTCAATGTTCATGTTTTTGGTATTCACATCACTTACAATCACCCCTTAAGCTTTGCATTTCAAGTAACCCTTGCCTCTTGTGATCTCTGTCTTTGTCTTCTCCCTCTGCCCTCGGTTCCATTCGTCTCTTCTCACATGTCTTATCCTCCAGATTCTCTCCACATCTCATTCCACATTCTACAGTATTTCATCTTTCCTTTGATATTTCCCCTTATCAACTTCTTTACTTACTTCGTCCCAGCAGTGGTAGTCTTTGCGTTCTACAGTGGCTGCCTCCATCTTCATTCTCTTCTCCTGTCCACCTGGTTCCCTTAACTCTGTCTCCTCACCCCTTCCCTGCCTGGCTCCATCTGTTTACCGTCCATTGCCCTCCCTTGGTCCACCTATTTCTTGTCCCTGTCTCACACTTCCCCATCCCTTTTTAGACCATCAGACATAGGAGCTGAATTAGGCCACTTGGCCTATCGAGTCTGCTCTACCATTCCATCATGGCTGATTTATTATCTTTTTCAACCACACTTTCCTGCCTTCTCCTCTTAACTTTTGACACCTTGACTAATCAAGAAGTTCCACTTTAAATATACCGAATGGATTGTCCTCCACAGCTGTCTGAATTCAACAGATTCCACACCCTCTGGCTAAATAAATTGCACCTCATCTCTGTTTGTATCTGTACCCTTTGCTCCCTTTGCCTGTTTTCCAACAATCCTCTTCTTATTTTTCCTGTCAAATTGGAACCTTTAAACCAATGTTGTAGGATCTGTGCAACCTGGGAAAAGGAGGGAAAATAAAGCATCCTTCCAAAGGTGTCACAAGTCAAGCTATTGGCTTAAATTCTATACTAAGAAATCTCAGCTGTCATTCCAGTTCAGAGTACTGAGGAAGTGCAATAGTCTTTCAGATGAGGGGTTAAACCAAGGCTTTCATCTACTCTCAATAGTGGACATAAAAGATCCCTGCCTCAAAATTGAACACAAAAGATTCTGCAGATGCTGGAAATCCAGAGTAACACACACAAAATATCTGAGGAACTCAGAAGATCAGGCAGCGTCATGATCCTAAGACATAGGAGCAGAATTAAAGCATGCAGCCCAGCGAATCTGCTCAGTCATTCCATTGTGACTGATTTATTATCCCTCTCAACCACATGCTCCTGCCATCTCCCTGTTACCTTTGATGCCCTTTCTAATTGAGAACTTATCAGCCACCACTTTAATAATGCTTTAATTATGGCCTCCACACTCATATGACAATGAATTCCACACATTCACCACCTTCCAAAAGAAATTCCTCCATCTCTGTTCTAATTGGACATCCCTCTCATCTGATCTGATCTTCTGGTCCTAGACTTGCCCAATTTAGGAAACATCTCTGCCACATCCACGCTAGTTAGGCCTTTCAATATTCAATATGTTTCAACCATATCCAACCTCCCCCCCCCTCCCCCCATTCTTCCTCTAAACTCCAGTGGGTATAGGCCCAAAGCCATCAAATGCTCTTTATACATTAACCCTTTTCATTCCTGGAATTATTCTCTTGAGCCTCCTCTGGACCCTCTCCATTGCCAGCATTAGGAGCCCAAAATGCTCACAATAGTCTGACCAATGCCTCATTGAAGCCTCAGCATTACATCCTTTTAAATTCTAGATCTTTTGAAATGAATGCTAGCATTGTATTTGCTTTTATTTCCACTGACACATCCTGCAAGTTAACCTTTAAGGAATACTGCAAAAGGACTTCCAAGTCCCTTTGCACCTCAGATTTCTGAATTTTCTCAACATTTAGAAAATAGTCAATGCTTTCATTCCTTCTACCAAAGTGCATGACCATACATTTCCCTAAACTATATTCTATCTTCCACTACTTTGCCCATTCTCTCAATCCAAGTCTTTCTGCAGGCTCCCTGTTCCCTCGACACTACCTGCCCTTCCAGCTATCTTCGTATTGTCTGCAAATTTGGGTGTAAAGCCATCAATTCTGTCATCCAAATCGTTGATGTATAATGTGAAAAGAAGCAGTCCCGATACCGACCGCTGCGGAACACCAATAATCATTGGTAGCCAGACAGAATAGGCCCCCTTTGTTCCCATTCTTTGCTTCCTGCTAATCAGCTGAAGTTATCCATGACTGTATCTTTCCTGTAATAGCATGGGCTCTTGTTAAGCAGCTCAAGTGAGGCACCTTGCCTCCTGAAAATCCATGTAAGCAACATGCACTGACTCTTCCTTTGTCTATCCCGCCTGTTATTTACTCAAAAAATTCCTACATGCTGTATTTGTTAGACCAAATTTTCCCTTAAGGAAACCATGCTGACTTTGACCTACCTACTTTATCATGCGCCTCCAAACTTCACCATTAATAATGGACTCCCAGCATCTTCGTAACCACTGAAATCAGGCTAAACTGGCCAAGAATGATGAAGGGACTAAGCTCACAACATCGACTGTTCATTCCTCTCCATAGATGCAGCCTGACCTGCTGAATTCCTCCAGCATTTTGTGTTTGTGCTCAAAATTTAATTGCACATCAGCGCACCAGCATGGTGTTGCTTTCAACACCATAGCCACACCAGGTTCCTCACCATTGTCTGATATCATAGTCAACTTATACGAGTGTACATTCAGAGCAAACTTCAGAACAAACATATAGGACTCACAAAAGAGCTGGATCTGTTATTAAAATTAATTTATTAATATAGGGATTTTTTTTAGAGATTTAAATTGTAGCTGTATTCTAATTGAATTAATGCATCTTTAGAACCATCAGATACGCAAACAATTACTGATAAAGGAAGGAGAGTACCAGAATGCAGAATTTGAGCTTGCCAAACTCAACCGACAAATGATGCAGGTAGTACAAGAGTAACTATATTAGGGAAGTGGGGAGCTTGAACATTGTAACATGTTCTTTTGCTACTGAGACCTCTGATTTATACATTACATCATTTGCGGTTCATTCCTTTGATCATGAAGGTTATATGGAAAATAGGTAGCAGTCCTGGAATGGAATACAGGGTTGGAATGCTTGGGAGAATAGAGACCAAGGTATGAGTGGGTGCAGGCAATTGGAAGAAGAGAATGACACAGTAGAGCAAAGAAAGGGAGCATCTGTTAAATTTTAAGAGAGCTGAAATAGCTGGGGAAACTAATTCACTTCAACAAATATGATGGACAAATGAACAGTCTGAGGAAGTTTGGTGGATGGGAGATATGCAGTGTTTAAAAATTTTAAATGGTAAAGATCTTTAAAATTTTAAATATTAGCTTTATTTGTCACATGTACATCGAAACATACAGTGAAATGTGTCGTTTGCATCAAATCAAATCAGCGAAGATTGTGCTGGGCAGCCTGCAAGAGTGGCCGTGCTTCTGGCACCAATATAGCATACCCACAACTCACTAACTCTAACTGTGTGACTTAAGAATGTGAGTGGAATCTGGAGCACCCAGAAGAAATCCACAATGGCATGGGAAGAACGTACATGGATGTTAGTGGGAATTGAACCCCAATCATTGATAGCGATCCACTAATGTTTAATCACCAAATCCTTAGGTTAAGAGTTTATAGTTGGTGATGCAACAGCCCTTTCCATTTTGGTATCCATTCCTCCTGTGCCTGAATTCATTTGGGTCTTTATTTTTTACAATAAGCACTTCCAGAGGCTGAAATAAAAATGTGTGGAGAAAAGGGGCAGTTATATTTATGAAAACTCAAGCCTGAACTGGGCAACTAATCACATTTAATTTTTCATTACATTTTAGAATGAATATATTTCCAGAGAGCTGGAAAGAAGAGAGAAGGAATTGGAACAAAGGAAGACGGAAAATGCTGAGCTGCAAGCAAAATGTAAGTCCCTTTCATTCATTAGAATTCTTTATAGGAACATGTGTACCAAAAAAAAGCAGATAACTTTTCTGATAGTATTTGTAATTCCATGATTAATGCCTAGCAGCAAATAATGCGCTGTTCTATGTTTTTTTTAATATATGCCGTATATGTTACTAATAGTTCATCATGACAGTGTCACAAAGTTAGTGATTAATGTGTCTGATCCCATACCAAGAAATCTCAGCTGACATTCCAATGAAGAGTATTGAGGATGTGCAGTACTCTTTCAGGTGAGGGTTAAACCAAACGTTCTTCTGTTTTCATTAATAGACTTAAAAGATTCCTACCTTGAAACTGGATTGCATAGCAGTACATTAACTTGGTGTTCCATTCATTTCTATTGGGAACATTGGGCCCATCATGTGAAATTGGGCGAAATCCACTGTGAAATACTTACCAAATTAGGACCTGGACAGTTCCTGATGGAACTTAATGTATTTCAGCGGAACTCCACACTGGTTAGAGAAGGGCACCAGCTATTAAACATACACTTCAAATGGCAGCTAAACAGCAGCAGCTCACTTTATAGCTGTCATGGAGAAGACATTTACAGAGAAGAGAGAGGTAGCTGTAGTGAGATGCAGCGGGAGCTCCAGCGGGTTAGTGAGACCTGTCAAGCTAACCACAGAGGAACTCAGCAAGTCAGGCAGCATCTAATGAGAGAAATAAGCAGTCGTCATTTTGGCCTGAGAACCTTCTGTGTTGGAACATTGACTATTTATTTCCTGCCATAGATGCTGTGTGTGTTGCTCAAGATTTCCAACATGTGTAGTCTTCATTATGTCCACCATGGGAGAACTTGATTACATTGGCTTCAGGAGCTTGAATTTCATTCTGGAGGATTACAGGAAAAAAATCATGTCCTCATAAGATATGTTGGAATAATCCACTGCTTCTACCTGCAGCATGGAAATTGAGAAAGAATGTGTATGTGATTTGGAGGTTTGAGGTGCCACTCACTAGGAAATATAGAGATATTGTAACAATCCATTTAAGTAATTGAAGTAAGGATTCATACAGTTACATGTAATAAGCAGACCAGTGGATCTGTAAAGCGGGATGTAAGGAAGTTTTATGCATCATTTTGGATTTGCAAACTGATTATTGATTTATTATTTTGGAGGTTTTCATTTCAATGAATCAGTCATGTTTATTATCACCAACAATGTTGAGAAATTTGTTGTTTTGTGACAGCTGTACAGTGCAATATGTATAAAAAATACTATAAGGTACAATAAGTATTTGAATAAATAATAGTACAAAAAAGAGCAAAATGGTGAGATAGAGTTCATGTGTGCACAGTGTCACTTGCACACCAGGAATTGTGAATTTTGCAGGCTAGATGGGAGATGTGTCACTCGATCAGGGAGTCCCTTATAGCTGGATGAAGGGTATGGTTGATAAGTGCCAACAAATGGATCCTCTGTTGCACCACCTTCATCCTAGGTATCTTTCTCCTTCAATCTGCACCTCATGGCCTTTAGGTTGCTTGTTCGGTCTTTGAGCACTACTTGCTGTCTTTGGTTTGCAAGATTGTGCAGCACACAATAGTAGTCTTCACATGTGCATGGTGTGTAATTTCTGATAAAGGCCACATAGTCACATTTTGAGTGGACCAGTGTCATTTTGGTATGTATGTGGCTCAAGCTATGAATGTGCTTGGCTGCCATGGCTGGAGAGTGCAGTGGTGTACGCTGCCATGGAAGCACGGCGATACTTGGGCTGCTGGCCACCAAACATGTTCAGTAATGTCGAGCATCCAGAATGAGAGAGTCCTATTTTCTTTCTGGAAACATGGTATTTATCCTGAGGAGACTGCAGATGCTGGAAATTTGGAGCAAGACACATTAAATGCTGGATAAATTCGGCAGAATCTGGAGCAAAATGAACAGTGAATGTTTCAAGCAGAGACCTTTCATCAGTCCCAATGAAAGGTCTCGGCCCAAAACGTCAACGGTTTATTGCCTTGCTGAGTTCACCCAGTATTTCATGTGTACTTACATCAGGAATTCCTTGAGATCCACATCAAGCTACACATTAGCAAAATGGAAACCTTCCCTGATATGAAAAGGTTTGAGTTAATAAGAGCTTTCAGAGCAGTAAATGGCAGCTACTGTTATGGGACACCAGCATGCCTGCTATTACATAGTATTCCTTTTGTGGTAAGGCACTTTGGAATGTACTGGAATGAGGAAAGTTGCTGTGTAAATGCATTTCTTATTTTGTTTTAATTGTTCCAGAATTCCATATCCAGGTGGGATCTCATCGAAACCTTTCGAATACTGAAAGGCCTAGATAGAGTGAACATGTGGAGGATGTTTCCAATAGTGGGAGAGTATAAGACCAGAGAACACAGCCTCAGAATAGAAGGTCATCCCTTTAGAACAGAGACGAAGGGGAATTTCTTTAGTCAGAGCGTGGTGAATCTGTGGAATTAATTTGAGGCCATGTCATTGGGTATATTAAAAGCGGAGGTTGATAAGTTTTTGGTTAGTAAGGGTGTCAATGTAAGGGGAAAAGGCAGGAGAAATGATTTGAGAGGGGTAACAGATCAGTCATGATGGAATGGTAGAGCAAACTCTGGGCTGTATGGCCTAATTCTGCTGCTGTGTCTATGGCCTAATTATTTTCTGTGTAATATTCCATGTATCAGTATAGTTTAGTGATGCCAACAAAATCTGGCAGGAAACTACTGGTCCTTTACTAATCTGAGTAATGTTGGTTACAGTAAATGAATTGACAGAAGAAAATAAAAAATTTGAGCATGGTATGAAAGAAATTTTGCAAGCTGTGAAGGATACACAAGAGGAATCCATTTCAAAGGGAGGACATGAAATCCTGAGAATGGAAAGTTTGGAACGACTAGTTGCTGTAAGTAGTATCATTTTTCTCGAGTTATACTCTCATTGGTCACTGAGACGTTGAAAAATGTTTGTTTCACATTGTGCATTGACACATGAAATGATTATCGATGCAAATTCTTGAGAGCCAAGAAATGGATCCTCTGTTACACAGAAATGCATATCTTGCCTTTCATTTACCTTCCTTTCACTCTTCTCCATCAGTTGTTAAATTGTTCTCAATCTCATTCATTTTCTTGCTTACATTCTTTCCCTTTCTCTTCCCACTCCCCTCTACCTATTTGTATCATGCAGAATTATTCTCCAATCTAATTATTTATCTGAGCTATCAACCTGAAAGCCTAATCATACTTTGAATTTGAATCAGATACATGTACTTTAGCTCTACTCTACTTTCAGTTTTACTCAGTTATTATTTTATTTAGAGATACAGCACAGTAGCTGGCCCTTCTGGCCCATGAGCTCTTGCTGCCTAATTACACCTATGTGACCAATTAACCTACTAATGCAAACTTATTTTTCTTTGGAATGTGGGAGGAAATCCATGCAGTCACGGGGCTAAAATACAAATTCCTCACATACTGCACTTGAAATTGAACCCAGGTCACTGGCACTGTAATAGCATTATGCTAACCACTCTGTTAACGTTTACTCCACCAACATCGCACTCTCTTCGAAGCAAGACATGGCATCTTAAAACTGGTCTTTGGGAATTTCAGGAATGGATGAGAATACTAGCAAATGTGACACAGTCAAGAAAACAAAAACAGAATGAGGAACCAAAGACTGGTTGCATCAAAGCTGGTTATCACAAAATAAAATACTAGAATCTATTAACCAAGTGGTAACAGAGCATCATATAATTTGCAAACTTAGCATGCTTTTATAAATATCTACTGTGATTGACAAAGCTGAGATTTTGAATATGAAAGGTAAAACAGGACTAACCAGTGAGTATAACATATATGAATTTTTAAGCAACAGACCCAGAATGCTGGTGGAACGCAGCAGGCCAGGCAGCATCTATAGGTCAGGATGAAGGGTCTCGGCCCGAAACATCGACTGTACTTCTTCCTATAGATCTGCCTGGCCTGCTGCGTTCCTCCAGCATTTTGTGTGTGTTGCTTGAATTTCCAGCATCTGCAGATTTCCTCGTGTTTGTGAATTTTTGTAAAAGCATTTGATAGTATACTACATTGTATGTTACACAAAATAGGGTTAAATATTAGTACAGTGAGGTTATTCATTAATCAATAGAAAACATTATATCCCGTTTATTAGATGCTTGAATGCACATCTTGTACAATAAGATGAACTCTTGAATTCATAATCTACCTCATAATGATCTTACACTTTATCATTTACCTGCACTGCACTTTCTCTGTAGCTTTTGCACTTTATGATTTGTTATGCATTTATGCATTGTTATGATTTACCTTTTCTGCCTCAATGCCTACACTGTATAATGATCTGATCTGTATGAACAGCGCAGTCTCTAAGGAGCTTGTATGTTCTTCCTGTGACCACGTGTTTCCTCTGGGTACAAAGTCACTGTCCAAAGACATACCAGGTAGTAGGTTAATTGGTCATTGTAAATTGTCCTGTGATTAGGCTAGGGTTTAATAGACAGGTTGCTGGATGACATGGCTCATTGGGCCAGTAGGGCCTGTTAGGCAGGACAGGCTTTACACTCTATCTTGGTACGTATGACAATAATAAACCAATACTAATACAAAGTAGGAATACATGGAGACACAAGAGACTGCAGATGCTGGAAATCTGGATCAGCAAACAAAGCACTGGAGGAACTCTGTGGTCAGACAACATCTATGGAGAGAAATGAACAGTTGACACTTTGAGTTAAGGCCCTACCTGCCAGCACCAATGTAGGTCTTGACCCAAAATGTTAACTGTCCATTTCCCTTCATACGTACTGCTAGATGCACTGATTTCCTCTAGTTCTTGGGTGCTACTCTTGAAATAAATGGATCATTTTTCAGCTTGGCAGTCTGTACTAATGGGCTTCCACAAAGGTCAATGCTAGCATTTCAGCTATTTACATAATATCACTAAGTTGGGTGAGTCCAACCATCATGACATAACTTTTTTCATTGAATATATATTGTGGTGACTCTTTGCTTGGTATCCTGCTTTAATACATATTGAAGTTCTAATCGAGCTGTTCCAAATTTTGTTTCAGGCAATTGAGGCAAAGAACACAGGGAAACATGACAGCAATGTGCACCTGAAAGCTCAGGTGGATCAGCTGACTGGGAGAAATGAAGAGCTTCGACAGGAACTTAGAGAGATTCGAAAGGAGGCTGGCATAGCAGGCAGTCAGCTGTCAAAAGCCAATGAAAGGGTTCGTACACCCCAAGTCAGTGTTAGCTTTGTTTTACTGCTGTGCATTTCCAAATAGGATCAGACAATTGTAATTCCAAAGGCTGATTATGCCAAGGGCTTCAGTGAATGTCAAGTCATAAATGTCATAATAATTGTCTAAATTTTCCAATTGAAAATATTGTGGACATGGCAATCAGTGCAGCATGAGATGGCTTTCACAGTGCTGCTGTCATGCACACTCAGATGAAGATAGCTTTTTTTGTAGATGCCTGCTTGGCAACATATATAGTATGTTCTTTGGTAATAAATTTTCTTTGCCTTTGAAGATCCTCTGTGATAATTAATTGATCTTGCCCCTTATTGTCCACCTGCACTGCACGTTCTCTGTAACTGTAACACTTCATTCTGCATTCTGTTACTGTTTTACTTTGTTCTACCTCAGTGCACTGTTGTAATGAATTGATCTATATGAATGGATAAAAGACAAGTTTTTCAATGTACCTCAGTGTATGTGAAAAAAATAAACCAATCCACCAATTTATGTTTTCTGAACCTGAAGAGACTAAAAAAGCCTTCACCGCCAAGTCCCACTCGACGAGGAACACATCATGTTGACTCAGATAAACATTACCTATTCTAGTAATGTCAGTGAATCAAAATCTAAGGGCTCCCTAGAGCATATATTGTAGTCTTTTTCCCAGTGTGGTAAGGGCAAATATAGAAGGTGTGAGTTTAGGGTGAGAGGAGAAAAGTTTAAAGGAGATTTCCATACAGAGAATGGAAGGGAACGCTCTGCCAGGGAGGTGCTGGAATCAGATACAATGGAAACATTTGTAAAGCATTTAAATAGGCACATGAACAAAGTTCAAAGTAAATTTATTAACAAAGTATGTATACCATATACAACTTTAAGATTCATTTTCATGCAGGCACCCATAGAAAGATTAAGAAATACCATAGAATCTGTGAAAATCCATGTGTTACAACGATACAGGGCAGGGTCCCTGAAAGTGAGTTTCCAGGCTGTGAGTCAATTCAATGGTGAGGCGAGTAAAGCCATTCATGCCAGTCCAGGAGCCTGATTCTTGCAGGGCAACAACTGTTCCTGAACCGTGTCGTGGGACCCAGTGCAAATGGTAATTGTGAGAAGAGAGAATGATGGGTCAAGCACAGGAAGACAGGGCAGGCTCAGGTGGTGGATCTTGGCAGTCATGAGGTAGTGGAACTGAACACCAGTTTGTTTTCCACTCTCGGGCCTCAATGATTTAATCTGGCAGGAGCTTGAAGGATATGGGCTACGTGCGTGCGGATGGGACTAGTTGGAAATGGCATAATGGTTTGCATAGACTAAGTGGGCCGAAGGGCTGTATCCAGTGTTGCATGTACCCAACATCTGACTCAGCTTTATCACACTCCGAGAGATTTTTAAGCCCACCTCCATTTCTCGAGGCTAATAAATTCTGATTGCTGGCAACACACAAAATGAGTTTTATGAAGAACTCCTACTGAGAGGGTATTTGTTTTTTTTTCAGGTTGCACAACTGGAAAATGATCTAACACTGTTACGTCAGTCAGGTGGATGCAGTGTTCAGTTCCAACCTCTCGCTTTACCAGATGGAATGGCATCATCAAGTACTGATATCATTAATGTTCTTAATGAATATTTGGTACAACTTCTACAGGTATGCAGATTTTGCCTGCCAAACCTAATAGTAAGGTTATACCATTTTATAATGTGAGATCATGAACATAATATTTATCAACAGTTAATATAATAATGAACATCAAAAATCTGCATGAATGAAGCTGGCTGAGGTCCCAACTTCCTTCAGCTTCTTCTGATCCTGTGCAGTCGCCCCTACATACCAGACAGTGATGCAATCAGTTAGAATGCTCTCCATGATACATCTGTAGAAATCTGCAAGTGCCTTTGGTAACATACCAAGTTTCCTTAAACTCCTGATGAAGTATAGCCACTGGTGTGCCATTATTGTAATTGTATCAATATGTTGGGGCCCCAGAATTAATCATAAGAGATTTAGATACCCAGGAATTTGAAACTTCTCACCCTTTCCTCTGATTCCTTGATGTTACTGATGTTGAGTGCAAGGTTGTTGTTACGACACCACTCAACCAGTTGATCTATCACACTCTTGTACACCGCCTCATCACCATCTGAAATTCTCCCAACAATAGTTGAATCTTTGGCAAATTTATACATAGCGTATGAGTTTGATGTACATGTGACAATTAAAGCTAATCTCTAACAAAAAATCTAATTAAGTTTCGAAGATTAAAAGCTATCAAGAGTAACGTTTGGTTACTGACCTCCTACCGTGCTGCTGCAGCTGACTAGTAGATTGATAACTGGTCCATCATCCTTTTTCCTTTTGTAGTTCCCCAGAGGTATTAAATGGGGACAGTGCCCAATGATTTCCATTGATAGTCTCAGTGCAGATGTAAACAGGATCTGCCCTCTCCCATATCACTTCATAATAAAATCATTAGAAAATATTATTTACATAACTTAATTATTTTACATACAAAACTGTTCTCAGAACATTGGTGTTTCCTCATGGCTTAGGAAATTTCCAATAAAGAGGAAGAAGAAAAGAAACTGCGAGAAGCAGCTGAAGATCACAAACGCAAGTTTGCAGTAATTCGTCATCAGCAGGGTCTGCTGTACAAAGAATATCAAAGGTATTAAAATAGAATATGCATAATCACAGAATGGACTTTCAATACAAAAATGTTTGAATGTTTTATTATTTTGTTTAAGACCTAGTTCTCAGAACTCAAGTATAATGCTAGATTGGAAATGAGGGTTTTTATTATAAAATTATGATAAAATATGTTGTTCTACTGTTCTATTTAAATTTCTATTCATTGACTTATTAAAGATAACAAGGGTGATTGTTACTCTTGGCATTGTCCTTTATGTCTTTTATCATTGGAAGACTGCAAATTCTGGAATCTGGAGCAATAAACTATCTGCTTGGGGAGCTCGGCAGATCAAGCAGCATTGGTGGAAAAGGAAATGGTATCTCGTTCTGCGGTTGATACCTCTGCGTGGTGGGTGATCACACTGACAAAAGTGCACTTCCCTGCAGTTATTTCTGATTGCTAGAGACACATTACTTGACATTGCAACATCTTGCAAGATCTGTCCTGGACCCAACACAGCAATTCAATCACAAAGAAGTGACTCTGTTTTATTTAGGAGCTTGAGTAGATCTGGTATGTCACCAAAGACTCTTTGCAAGTTTCTGTAAATGTACAGTGGAGAGGATGCTGACTGTTGCATCACAGCCTAGTACGGAAGCTCCAGTACTCATGATCACAAAAGGATGCAGAAGGCTGTAGACTCGGCCAGCTCCATCAGGGGCACAAACTTTCCCACTATTGAGGACATTGCAAGAGGGTGTTCTTCAAGAAGGCGACATTCATCACAAAGGACCTTCATCAGACCATGCCCTCTTCTCATTTCTACAATCAGGGAGAAGGTACAGAGAGAATCAACAATTCAGAACAGCTTCTCCCCTCTGACGTCAAATCTTGAATGGTCTACGTACCTATAAACTTGACCTCAATATTTGTATATAGCACTATTTATTTATTTTGTAATTTATAGTCCCTCATGGGATACTAATCCAGAAGATTAAGGTGCATGGGGTCTGCGGCAAATTGGCCGTCTGGATTCAGAACCGGCCTGCGCATGGAAGACAGAGGGTAGTGGTTGAAGGGACGTGTTCCAGCTGGAGGTCTGTAATTAGTGGTATTCCACAGTGATCTGAGCTGGGCCCTCCTGCTGTTTGTGATGTATATTAATAACCTGGGTGAAAATGTAGATTGGTGGGTTAGTAATTTTGAGGATGATACCAAGATTGGTGGAGTTGTGAAGAGTGCAGAAGATTGGCAAAGAGTACAATGAGATAGAGAGCAGTTGCAGATACAAACAGAGAAATGGCAGGTGGAGTTTAGCCCTGATAAGTGAGGTGTTGCTCCTTGGTAGGGCAAATGCAAGGAGACAGTACACTGTTAAGGGAAAGATCCTTAACAGTGTTGCTGAGCAGAGGGATCTTGGGATCCACATTCATAGCTCCTTGAAAGTGGCTACACAAGTTGATAAGGTGGTTAAGAAGGCTCATGGAATGCTTGCTTTTATTAGTCAAGGCATTGAGTTCAAAAGTCAAGAGGTTATGTGGCAACTTTATAAAACTCTGCTTAGGCCAGATCTGGAGTATTGCATACAGTTCTGGTTGCCCCACTCTAGGAAGGATGTTGAGGCTGTGGTGAAGGTGCAGAAGAGGCTTACCAGGATGTTGCCTGGTTTAGAGGAGCACGTGCCATCACGAGAGGCTGGGTAAACTTGGGTTTATTTTTTTCGAGAGTGGCAGAGGCTGAGGGGAGATCTTTTAGAAGTTTATAAGGTAATGAGAAGCATAAATAGAGTAGAGCATGAGTATCTGTTTCCCAGGGTTGAAATGTCTAATACCCTGTAGGGCATTGAGGGTGAGAGGGGTTGGGTTCAAAGAGGATGTGAGGGTTAAGTTCTTTTTACTCAGAGTCGTAGATGCCTGGTATAGTGGTAGAGGCAAATACATTAGAGGCTTTTCAGAGATGTTTGGATAGGCACATGGATGTAAGGAAGATGAAGGGATATAGACCTTGTTACAGTGGTGCTCGAAAGTTTGTGAACCCTTTAGAATGTTCTCTATTTCTGCATAAATATGGCCTAAAATGTGATCAGATCTTCACACAAGTCCTAAAACTATATAAAGAGAACCCAATTAAATAAATAACACAAATAACGTTATACTTGTTCATTCATTTATTGAGAAAAATGATCCAATATTACATGTATTTGTTGGAAGAGGTATGTGAACCTTTGCTTTCAGTAACTGGCGTGACCACCTTTTACAGCAATAACTTCAAACATTTCAGGTAACTGTTGATCAGTCCTGTACATCGGCTTGGAGGAATTTTAGGGCACTCCTCCTTGCAAAACCGCCTCAACTCTGGGATGTTGGTGATCTCCCTTGCATGAACTGCTTGCCTCAGGTCCTTCCACAACATTTCTATTGGATTAAGGTCAGGATTTTGACTCGGCCATTCCAAAACATGAAATTTCTTTTGCTTTAACCATTCTTTGGTAAACTGACTTGTGTGTTTAGGGTCATTGTCTTGCTGCATGACCCACTTTATTTTGAGCATCAGTTCACAGACGGAACCCTGACATTTTTCTGTAGAATTTAGTGGTACAATTCAGAATTCACAGTTCCATCAATGATGGCAAACTGTCCTGGTCCCAAGGCAGCAAAGCAAGTTCAAACCGTGACACTACCATTACCATTTTTCACAGATGGGATAAGATTCCTGTGCTGGAATGCAGTGTTTGCTTTTTGCCAAACATAACGCTTCTCATTTAAGCCAAAAAGTTCTATTCTGGACTCATCCGTCCACAGAACATTCTTCCAATAGCCTTCTGGCTTATCCACATGGCCTTTAGCAAACTTCAGACAGGCAGCAGTGTTCTTCTTGGAGAGTAGTGGCTTTCTCCTTGCAATCCTGCCATGCACTCTATTGCTGTTCAGTGTTTGCCTGATGGTAGACTCATGAACATTGACACTAGCCAATGCAAGAGATGCCTGCAGGTCCTTAGATATTACTCTGGGTTTTTTTGTGACCTTCTGAAAAATTACACACCTTACACTTGTTGTGATTTTTGTTTGTCAACCACTACTGGGCAGAGTAACAATGGTGTTGAATTTCCTCCATTTGTACACCACCTGCTTGACTGTGGATTGCTGGATCCCAAACACTTTAAAAATTGTTTTGTACCCTTTTCCGCCCTGGTGAGCATAAACAAATTTTTTTCTGAGGTCCTCAGAAATCTCCTTTGAATGGGGCATGGCACACTTCCAGAAACCTGTGTAGTGAAGATCAGACTCTGATAGGTCTCCCACACTCACAACTGATTGTCATCCCATTGGCTGAAATGCCTGACTCTAATGTGTCCTTTAAATGAACATACTTTTTCCAACAAATACATGTAATATTGGATCATTTTTTCTCAATAAATGAACAAATATAATGTTTTTTTGTGTTACTTATTTAATTGGGTTCTCTTTGTCTGGTTTTAGGACTTGCATGAAGATCTGATCACATTTTAGGTCATATTTATGCAGAATAGATAAAATTCTAAAGGTTCACAAGCTTTCTAGCACCACTGTAAGTGGTGGGGGGAATTAGTGTTTGGGTGTTTTTGATTTGCTTTTTAGCTGGTTTGGCACAACATTGTGGGCTGCATGGTCTATCCTGTGCTGAACTCTTCAATGTTCTATGTTTGTGCCTTTGCACTGTACTGCAGTTCAAAACAATGAATTTCTTATATAAGACACTAATAATATACACAAAATGCTGGAGGAACTCAGCAGGTCAGAAAGAATCTATGGAGAGGAATAAAGAGGTGACATTTTGGGCAGAGAGTTTTCATCATGGATTTCCAGCATCTGCAGAATCTTTTGTGCTTTAAGAATAATAATAATCGTGATTCTAATTCAGGGTCTCAACCAAACATCGTCACTTTCTTTCCCAGTCCCCCAGATGTAGCTACCCGCTCTTTGTTTTATTTGTTAATTATTATTTATCTAGTCTCTCACCATGGCTCCAGGAGTCACGTCCTGGGAAGCTAATCTGGATTCCTGTACTGGAACCCAGTGAGATGACCCTCCGAAGAATGACAGGTATTGAGAAATTCTGGAAATTTGAAACCAAATGAATTATGAAGGCTTAGGAAAAGAATGTAGCAGGCAGTATTTGCTATTCAGGAACCAAAAGTGCTATAAAAGTTCATCCATCAATATAAAAATGTTCTGAAATAATGATTACTATTTTTATATACAGTGAAAGAGAATCCTGGCAGAAAGACATGGAGAGAATTGAAGAGGAAAAGAAAAAGCTTGAGGATTTAAAGGAACAAGATCGTGTAAAAATTGAAGAGTATGATGTAAGTGTTACTTAAGCCACTGAAAGCCATGTACAATTAATCAAAAGGATAATGAAATGTTGGTCTCAAGAGAGTTTTTAATATAAAAAGAAGTAATGATGCCTTTGTACACAGCCCAGGTCAGAATTCTGTTTTACATACTGAGCCTGGTCATAAAAGGTTTAAATAAAACCTGGATCGCATTCCCTCGACTGTGGAGAGGTGTGCGGTGGGACATTGAAGGTGTTTAAAATGATTGAAGAGTTTGATGGGGATTATAGAGAGAATGATAATTCTCTTTTTAGTTGGTGTAGACTGTTGTGGGAGACCCTAAACAACAAGGCATCGACTTAAGTTTAGTGCTGGGCATTTGAATTACATTAGCAGACATTTTCCCACACAAACCATAGTGAGAAACCTTAGATTTGGCATGTCATTAAAGACACTTGCAAATTTCTACAGATGTACGGTGGAGAGCCTTATGATTAGTTGCATCACAGCCTGGTATGGAGGCTCCAGTGCACAAGATTATAAGGGGTTGCAGAGGGTTGTACGCAGGCCCTGAATGTTAGTGGCTCCAATAAAGTCTAGTTAATGTGTCATTGTGTGACGGGACATTTGTTGGAGGGACCTCCATTGTGTAAAATATTGCCTAATCAAAGGTGTTGCCTTTACCCAGAACTTGATGGGCTGGTGAGGTACAAGGAAGAGATCACAGGCTGAGGCAAAGTGGAAGTGGATTGATAGCTGGGGGGGGGGGGGTGGGATTAAGTAGGGTTATTGGAAAGGTGGGTACCAAAACAAGGGGTTAATTTCTGGGCAACACACACAAAATACTGGAAAAATTGGGAAGGCCAGGCAGCATCTAGGGAAAAAAGTACAGTTGACGTTTTGGGACGAAACCCTTCGGAAGGACTGGAGCAAAAAAGCTGAGGAGTAGATTTGAAAGCTGGATGGAGGGGAGAGAGAAATGCCAAGTGATAGGTGAAACTTGGAGAGGGAGGGATGAAGGAAAGAGTTAGGAGGTTGATTGGTGAAAGAAACAGAAGACCATGGAAGAAAGTGGCAGGGAAGGAACACCAGAGGGAGGTGATGGTGGGTGGGCAAGGAGATAACATGAGAGAGGGAAAGGGGATGGGAAATAGTGAGGGGGTTGGGGTGTTGGAGGCATTACTGGAAATTTGAGAAATCAATGTTCATGCCATCAGGTTGGAGGCTACCCAACCAAAATATAAGGTGGTGTTCTTCCAGCCTAAACGTAGCCTTATCCTGACAGTGGGGGAGGCCGTGGATGGACATATCGGAATGGGAATGGGAAGTGGAATTAAAATGGGTGGCCACTGGGCATTAGACTGAGGTAAGCGAGTAACTCATTTGGAAAGGTGGGTGGTGTGGATTGTGCAGGAATTTGTAATTGGGAATATGGGATAGTAGAAGACATGAGCTGGCCTGGTTAGGTCAACAGTGGCATAGGGAATGATTGGGATTCATGATGGGAGTTGCCATCTTGACACAGCAGTGAAATTATTTAAAGATTTGCTCAACTGTAGTGCTCTATATGACTCTAAACACTGTAAAGGCTTTATACTGCAGAAGTGACCCTCCTAAGTTAAATGTTTTACCACCACAAATTTAATGGAATCTAAATAAGCACTCTTTCCAGTTTAATGATATTTCCCTTATAACAAGGTGTGGGTGTAGAAAGTGCATTGTGTAGTATTTGCAAACCTGAGGATAATGGCTGGGAGCCCAGTATGTGGAACCCCTGGTAACCTTTCTATCCTGTTGTATGATATGTAACAATGTCCTAAAGTTGGCAGAAACACCGAGTGCCTGAGTATCTACTTTATTACTAGCTTATCATTTCTTGTCAGAGTCACCTTGTGTCCTATACCTAGCATCACTTTATGTACATACAATTAATATATAAGCTGATCGTGCATATTTATATTTACTGTGTTTTTTTAAGCTGCTTTGGATCTGGAGTAATAATCATCTTGTTTTCCTTTACACTTCTGTACTGAAAAATGACAAACTATTTTGAATCTTGCATCTAGGCAATTTTTCTTAATGTCAGGTTTCTGTTTGGATGACATAATTTGTATTGTTCAAGTTGTAACTGTTCCTTTTGAATTAGCAACTACTGGAAACCCTTCAGATGGATCCTGATGAAATCAAGAAGAAAATAGGTGGAATTACCAGCAAATTAACTGTTCTGCGGGTGAATGAAAGTTCTTTGACTCGGCGCTACACGACACTGCTGGAAATGGAACAGCATCTGAGGAAAGAAAATAACAAGCTCAAGAATGAAATGATAGCTATGGAAGTAGCAATCTGTGAAAGAATTGGATACCTGCAGAGATTCAAGGCAAGTACCTATTCAGTCAAATGAAACCAATTTTCTTGCATTTTTCTTCAACATAAAATCACAGCATGAATAATTGACAAGCAGCATGCTTAGACATTCAGTTCTGCCATTCATACCCTCAAGATTCTGTTCACCAATAAGTAGTTTTGTATGTTTGCTCACCGGACACTACATATACTAGTATACCTTTGTCTATTTGGAATATAATATCCCAATCAATTTGTGAAATAAACCAGATTGAATGCTTTATGCTTTCTTAAAGTTGAAGCTAATCAAGAAGAGGTGAGACCTGAACATATATATTTAGGGGCAGCATGGTGGCGTAGCAATTGGCATTACAATACTATAGCACCAATGACCCAGATTCAATACCCACCGCTGTTTGTAAGGAGTTCGCATATTCTCAAAGATGTGAGTTAGTAGGCTAATTGGTCACATGGGTGTAATTGGGTGGCACAGCCTCACAGAGCCGGAAGGGTCTGTGACCGTGCCGGTAAATTGCTCTCTGAATAAATTACTTTATTCAAAGGGAGTTGAATTCCTCCTGTACCAAATAAAGTAGCCATTGAGGGTACATTCATTGTCTACTGCTGCTGCAGACATCCCATAAAGGTTTGATGTGTTGTGCAATCTGAGATGCTTTTCTGCACACCACTGTTGTAATGCGTAGTTAATTAAGTTACTGTCAGCTTGAACCAGTCTGGCCGCTCTCCTCTGACCTCTCTCATTAGCAAGGCATTTTCACCCACAAAACAACCACTCACTGAATGTTTTTTGTTTCTCACTCCATTCTCAGTAAACTCTGGAAGCTATTGTGCGTGAAAATTCCAGATCAGCAATTCCTTAGATGATCAAACCACCCCGTCCAGCACCAACAATCATTCCACTGTCAAAGTCACTTAGATGACACTTCTTCCCCATTCTGATGTTTGGTTTGAACAACAATTGAACCTCTTTACTGTGTCTGCATGCTTTTATGCGGAGTTGCTGCTACATGATTGTCTAATTAGATAGTTGTATTAACAAGCAAGTGTACAGGTGTACTTAATAAAGTGGCCACTGAGTATATCTTTGTCAATTTGGAGTGTAACATTCTCAATATCTAGTGAAATAAACCAGAGTTGAATGCCTTATATTTTCTTAAAGTTGGAGCTAATTAAAAATCAGGTGACATTTGAAAATATAATTTTCTTTATTTCAAAGTGAGATGAGCACATAAATACAGCTATTATAAAACTTGGCAAGTTCAACTTATCTTTCTGTAACATAGGAATATGACATGAAAAGGTTTGTGCTTGATGAAAGTGCTCCATCATTCAGTTAGGTGACAGTATTTTTTAAAAAAAGTGTCATTGTTGCCCCACACCCCCCATTTCCCAGTCACTGGATAATTTTACTTTATTTAAAGCAGATAGCTGTCCTGGTTTTAGTGAAAAATTATTCCTTTTATGATTTGCTGTCATTGCATTTTATCTTTTTATCTCCAGTCAACAAGGTTATCTCCTGTATCATGTCTTAAACATTTGGAATGATTTGGAATATTTCGTAATGAGTATGGAGGCATTGTGGTTCCCATACTGAGCTAGTAGCCAGAACTCTGGACAGTTGATCCAACCACGAGTTTGAACCCCACCATATTAACTGGATCATTTAAATTCAAGTAACTGAATAAATTTTGGATTAAAAAAAACACATCCAGTTCTAATAACAGTATGCAGAAGACTACTGAATTTTCCCTACCAGTCCGGTCCTGTAGCAAATGAAATCTGCTGTCCTTACCCAGTCTCCTTATCCACCTGTATGACATTGGAACTGACAATTGACTTGGAACAAAAAGAGAATGAAAGGTGACTTGATAGATGTGTACAAGATGATAAGTGGTATGGATCGAATGGACAGGCAGACTTGTTTCCAGGGCAGAAACAGCCTGAGGGAGGAAAGTGTAAGACCATTATCATAAGAGCTGAATTAGGCCATTTGGCCTATTGAGTCTGCTCCACCATTCAATCAAGGCTGATCCTTTCCACAGCCCATGCCCTAGCCTTCTCCCTATAACCTTTGATGCCATGTCCAATCAAGAACCTATTAATCTCTGCCTTAAATATACCCAACTACCTGGCCTCTACAGCTGCCTGTGTTAACAAATTCCACAAATGCAGCACCCTCTGGCTAAAAGAATTTCTCCACATCTCTGTTTTAAATGGACGCCCCTCTATCCTGAAGCTGTGCTCTCTTGTCCTAGACACCCCACCCCCCCATGGGAGGCATCCTTTCCACATCTACTCTGTCTATGCCCTTCAACATTCAAAAGGTTTCAATGAGATCCCCCCTCATCCTTTGAAATTCCAGCAAGTACAGACCCAGAGCTATCAAATGTTCCTCATATAGCCCTTTCATTTCCAGAATCAACCCTCTCCAATGCCAGCAAATCTTCTCTTAGATAAGGAGCCCAAAACTGTTCACAATTCTCGAGCTGAGACCAAATCGGTGCCTTATAAAGCCTTAGCATCACATCCCTGCTCTTGTAATCTGGACTTCTTGAAATGAATGCTAACATTGCATTTGCTTTCCTCATCACTGACTCATCCTGTAAATTAACCTTTGGGGTGTTCTGCAGAAAAACTCCCAAGTCCCTTTGCATCTCAGATTTTTGGATTTACTCCCACTTTAGAAAATAATCTGTACATTTATTTCCACTATCAAAGTGCATGACCATGCATTTTCCAACATTGTATTTCATTTGCCACTTTTTTGCCCATTCCCCAATCTATCTAAGTCCTTCTGCATCCTACCTGTTTCCTCAACACTACATGCCCCTCCACCAATCTTGGTGTCATCTGCAAACTTGGCAACAAAGCCATCTATTTAATATCTAAATTATTGATATATAGCATAAAAAAGCGGTCCCAATATCGACCCCTGCAGGAACACCACTAGTCACTGGCAACCAACCAGAAAAGGATCCTTTTATTCCCACTCCCTGTCTCCTACCAATCAGCCAATGCACTAACCACGTTAGCAACGTTCCTGTAATACCATGGGCTCTTGACTTGGTAAGCAGCCTCATGAGTGGCACCTTGTCAAAGGCCTTCTGAAAGTCCAAATATGCAAAATCCACTTCATCCCCTTTATCTATCCTCCTTGTAATCCCCTCAAGTAATTCCAACAGGTTCATCAAGCAAGATATTATTCTTAAGGAAGCCATGCTGACTTTGTACTATCTTGTCCTGTGTCACCAAGTACTTCATAACCTCCTCCTCAACTATTGATCTAACATCTTTCCAACCACTGAGGTCAGGCTAACTAGTCTATAATTTCCTTTCTGCTACCTGCCTCCTTTCTTAAAGAGTGGAGTCACATTTGCAATTTTCCAGTCCTCCAGCACCATGCCACAGTCCAATGAGTTTTGAAAAATCATTATTAATGCCTCCACAATCTCTACCACTACCTCTTTCAGAACCCTAGGGTGCAGTTCTTCTGGACCGGGTGATTTATGTACCCTTAGGTCTTTCAACTTTTTGAGCACCTTCTCCCTTGTAATAGTAACTTCACTCGCTTCTCTTCCCTCACACCCTTCAACATCTGGCACACTGCTAGTGTCTTCCACAGTGAAGTCTGATACAAAATACTCACTTAGTTCATCTGCCATCTCCTTGGTTCCTGTTATTATTTCTCTGTCTTCATTTTCTAGCAGTCATATAAAAGCTTTTACTATCCACTTTGATATTGTTTGCTAGTTTGCTTTCATATTTCATCTTTCCCTCCAATTGATTCTTTTAGTTGCTCTTTGTGGGTTTTAAAAGCTTCTCAATCCTCTGTCTTCCCACTAAATTTTGCTTTGTTGTCTGCCCTCTCTTTTGTTTTTACATTAGCCTTAACTTCCCTTATCAGCCACAGTTGTACTATTTTGCCATTTAAATATTACTTTGTTTTTAGAATACATCTATCCTCCTCATTTTTCACAGAAACTCACACCATTGCTGCTGTGCTCTCATCTCTGCCAGCAACTCCCTCCAAATTACTTTGGCCAACCCCTCTCTCATATCGTTGTAATTTTTCTTTATTCCACTGAAATACTGCTACGTAAGACTTTACTTTCTGTCAAATTTCAAGTTGAACTTAATCATATTGTGATCACTGGTTGCTAAGGGTTCTTTGACCAAAAGCTCCCTAATCAGCTCAGGTTTATTACATAACACCCAATCCAGTATAGCTGATCTCCAAGTAGGCTCAGTGACAAACTGCTTTAAGAAGCCATCTCATAGACACTCAGCAAGTTCACTCTTGAGATCCATTTCCAACCTGATTTTCCCAATCTGCCTGCACATTGAAATCTCCCATAACATTGTCCTTTCAATACACCTTTTCTATTTCCTGTTGTAATCTGTGCTCAACCTCACTGCCACTGTTGGGAGGCCTGTATATAACTGCCATCAGAATCCTTTTACCCTTGCAACTTCTCAACTCAACCCACAAGGATTCAAACTCTTCCAATCCTATGTCACATCTTTCTACTGATTCCTTTCACCACTTTCAGCAGAGCCACTCCACCTCCTCTGCCTACCTTTCTATCCCTCCGATACAATGTGTAACCTTGGACATTTAGCTCCCAACCTCAACCATCCTTCAGCCACAATGATCTTTGAAAGATCATTACTAATGCCTCTACAAACTCTACCACTACCTCTTTCAGAAACCTAGGGTGCAGTTCATCTAGACCAGCTGACTTGTGTTACCCTTGGGTGTTTCAGCTTTTTGAGCACCTTTTCCCTTGTAGTAGTAGCTGCACTTCCCTCACCCCCTTCAACATCTGGCACATTGCTAATGTCTTTTGCAGTGAACATGTCAGGTGGAGGTGTTTTACATAGAGAGTGGTAGCTGCATGGAATGTGTTACTAAGGGGTGTGATAGAGGTAGATATACAGTATTAGTGGCATTTAAGAGATTCTGTAACAGGCACATGCCTGAAAAGGTTTGATTGATTGATAGTTCAGCACAACATCATGGGCTGAAGGGCCTGTACTGGGATGTATTGTTCTACGTTCTTGGTCAGAGACCATTAGGATAGGATGAAAAACACGAGCGTCATCATCCTGTGAACAAATAATTAAATGTTAACAATCCAAATGAAAATGTCACTAGGGGTCTTTCATTAGCGCACTGACTACGTGCTAACTCAGTGTCACTTATATCAAACATGCAAATCATTAAGCTCCAAAAAAACTAAACTAAATTAAATGTAACTAAAATAGTTTTAAGGAAAAGCTTTTGATAGTTTCCAATACACGATTGCACCATTTGTGTTTAAATGTAATTCCCTATCCTGCACTTACCATGGTTGCTTCAGTTGTGTCCTGTAGCCCAATCTTGTGTTTGAACACCAGATCCTCCTACCAATCACTCTATGGGCAAATTAAAGATTAAAGGTTAGCTTTATTTGTCAAACGTATATTGACAATACATCATTTATGTCAATGACCGGGGATGTGCTGGGGGCAGCACGCAAGTGCCACCATGCTTCCAGCAACAACATAACATGCTCACAACTTAATAACCCAAACTAAACTATAAGTCTTCAGAATGTGGGAAGAAACTGGAGCACCCAGAGGAACTTCTGTGATCATGGGGAGAATGGACAAACCCCTTACAGGCAGAGGTAGGAATTGAACCCCTTTAGCTGTGCTGTAAAGTGTTGTGCTAACCACTATACTTCCATGCTATACATTGGCCAGTCTAACAGTAATCAACACACCTTTCAGATATGGGAGAATACCAGAGCAACCGGGAAAATAATTGCAGTCCCAGGGAGAATGTGCAAAATCCACACAGAGCACGAGAGGTCAGGAGTGAACCTGGTCACTGGATACATGTTGCACCATTCATTATTAGTTCCTAACTGTATTAAGATATTGTTAATGCACTCATCTGTCTATTTTTAAATTGTATTATCAAAGTCTAGTCAAAGTAAATTTATTATCTTCCTTATCTGTTTATTGTTTAATCTATTTACAGGAAATGGCTAGTTTTAAAATTGCTGCTTTGCAGAAAGCTTTGGATGAGAGTGTGCCCTTAGCTGATTTGGAGCGAGCTAACAAGCAGTATAATGAACTCACAGCTAAGTATAGGGATCTGTTGCAGAAGGACAACCTTTTAGTTCAGAAAACTACGAATCTTGAGCATTTGGAGGTGAGCAAATAATAGTAATCTTTAATTTATTTTATTGTAACAAAGGCAATTGTTTTCATCATTCTTTCTCCAGATTAAAAAGGACAAGTGTGTGGTGAGATATAAACAAGAGAAAATCTGCAGGTGCTGGAAATCCAAGCATCACGCACAAAATGGAGGAGGAACTCAGCAGGCCAGGCAGCATCTATGGGAAAAGTACAGTCAACGTTTCAGGCCATGACCCTTTGGCAGGACTGGAGAAAAGATAAGGAGAAGATTTAAAAGGTGGGGGGAGGAGGGAGAGAAACACAAGGTGATAAGTGAAACCTGAAGGGGGAGGGATGAAGTTAAGAGCTGAGAAGTTGATTGGTGAAAGAGGTGCAGGGCTGGAGAAGGGGGGTGGGTGGGGGGGAGTCTGATAAGAGAGTATCTACTCCTCATCTTTTTTTACTCCAATCCTGCCAAAGGGTCTCGGCCCAAGATGTCCACTGTAATTTTTTCCATTGATGCTGCCTTGCCTGCTGAGTTCCTCTAGCATTTTGTGTGTGGTGAAATATATAAGGGTTTGTTGTTGATGCAGTTTTCAATATTGAAACCAGATTGTTCATTCCATCTAGTCTGTTCCACTGTTGCATCATAGCTGATTTATTGTCCTTCTCAAACCCATTTTCCTGCTTTCTCCCTGTAACCTTTGATGCCATTCCTAATCAAGCATCTATCTATCTACAGTTTCAATATACCCAATGGCTTGGCTTCCCCTGCCATCTGTGGCAATGAATTCCACAGATTCTCCACCCTCTGTATTTGGAAAGGGCATCTTTTGCTTTTAAATTTGTAGAAATATTTTTTTAATGAAAAGCAGATGATTGAGCCACTGCTTTGCTCAGGTTAATTTTATCCTTTGAGATAGGTATGTGCCTTTATTGCCTGGCTATTAAAGGGAAACCATTAAGTGTAGTTATAAGATCAAGTCCACAAATATTTAAAATCCAAAATAAAGTAGAAAATGTTAAATCAGTTCTGACAAAAAGTTATTGATTCAAAACGTAAACTCTATTTCTCTTTGCCAGTGCTGCCTGTTCTGCTGCATACATTCAGTTTTCACCCTGTTGTTTTCTTATAATTTATTTATAGTGTTAAATTTTGGTGTTTTCGAAGTTCAATAAAAATTTATTATCAAAGTACATAAGTCACCATATGCTACTGAAATTTAGTTTATTGCAGATGTTTATGGTAGATACAAAGAAACACAGTAGAATCAATGAAAAACTATACACAAAGATGGGCAACCAATGTGCAAAAGTAGATTAACTGCTGAAATGCAAAACATAAATAAATAAATAAATAAATAGATAGATAGATAGATATTAACTCTTATCTCTCATTCTACCCCGTAAAGGCCCTTGCATGAAATTCTGCGATCTGCACTGCACTTTTTCCCTAACTGTAACACTGTATTCTGCATTCTGTTTTCCCCTTTCATACTTGGGTTTGGAATTGTCAGTCTGAATGGCACACACGCAAAAGCTCTTCACTGTATCTCAGTATGTGTGACAACAGTAAATCAATTACCAATTAAATGATAAACACGAGATACTGCAGACACAAAAGCTGGAGGAGCTCAGCAGGTCAGGCAGCATCTATGGAAAGGAGTAAACATTTGATGCTTCTGGCTGAGACCCTTCATCAGGACTGGAAAGGGAGGAGTTGTGTATAGTTGTACACAAGCAGAGTGGCTGTCTTATAGCTCCAGAGACCAGAGTTCCATCCTTGCTTTTGTTTTCCGTGTGAAGTCTTCATGTACTCTCGGTGACCTTGTGGATTTCCACCAGATGAGATAAGATATTAGTTTACTCTGGATTTCCATCATTTGAAGAATCTCTTGTGTTTAGATACTGCAGATGCAGAAAATCCAGAGCGTCAGACATAAAATGCTGGAGGAACTGAAGTAGCCCAAAACATCAACTGTTTATTCCTGTCCATAGATGCTGCCTGATCAGTTGAGAACCTCCAAGATTTTGTGCGTGTAATCAATTGAATGAAATAGTCTTTTTTTATTCCAGTCATGATCTTTAAGACATAGTCTAAGCACTCCAGGAGGTTAATAGGAACAGATGAGAGTTATAAATGGGTCTGGGAAGTAAAATAGAGGCATTTTGTAATCTATTGCCTTCTCTTTTCTTTAAGAGTGAAAATGCTGTGTTACATGAACAGATTAATGCCTTAAATAAAGAGCTAGAAATTACTAAGGAAAAGCTGCACACACTGGAGCAAGCCTGGGAACAGATGGACAAACTAGGTAAGTGGCATGTGATTGTTATTGACCCAAAGTACTTAAAATAACGAACTATGTACCTGCGCTGTAAGTCTAATAATGCCTCCTGTTTAATTCTATGGTTTCTGCTTTAATATTTTTCTGCATGACATTAATAATGATTTTTAGAAGTCATTCTTGGGACATGGACAGATTACATTTCACAAAATGCATTTGGAGGATTTTCTTCCTGGAATGTGCAGTCCCTATGTTAATGTTGCAGCGAAGTCCAGCTGAAGGGGCAGTGATTTTCTAAACATAATAGCTTTAAGGTGTAATGGCACTAAAGTTATGATCATAGCTTCAAGGTGTAGAGGAAAAATTTAAATGAGATTGACAAAGTTCAAGGTAAATTTATTATGAAAGTACAGACAGATCACTATATTCATCTTCTTGCGGGCATTGATAGTAAATACAAAGAAACACAATATAATCAATGGAAAAACTACATACAAAGATGGCCAAGCAACCACTGTACAGAAGACAATAAATTGTGCAAATACTGTACAAAAAAAAGAAAAAACATAATAATAAATATTGAGAACATGTGTTGTAGAGTCCTTGAAAGTAAGTCCATAGGTTGTGGATTCATGTCATTGTTGGGGTGAGTGAAATTATCCACATCATTCAGGAGTCTGATGGTTGAGGAGTAATAATTGTTCCTGAACGTTACGGTCTGAGGCTCCTGTGCCTCCTTCCTGGTGGCATCAGTGAGAAGAGGGCATGATCTGGATGATAGGGTGTTCGATGATGGAAAGTTTTTATACCCAGAATGGTAGGTGGCTGAAATGCAATGCCAGTGGAGGTGATGGAAGCAGATTTAATAGCAGTATCTAAGAGGTATTTAGACAGGAACGTGAACAGGTACAGAATCTGAGAATAGGTTCAATTTGGCATCATCATCGGCACAGGCATGGTGGGCTGAAGGGTGTTCTATGATAGGATGCATTTGACTTTTAAGGGAGGCTATGGTGATGATAATTTTCTTGGAAGACGTAATGTAGAAGGTGGTGTCGATGTAACCTTAATTGGATTTTGCATCACCGCCAGTAAATTTCATGCAAACAAAACCAGTGGTTGATAGACTTGGGCATCTTACTCTGCAGTAGAGACATGAGTTAGTAAAAAGATATGTTGTCCTTGATCGTGAAGAGCTGCTGATAAGTTCATTAGGGGTGGCATTAACACAGGCTGGAGATGTGCTTCAAACTTGACATTTGTTGATGGCACACTGTCTCTGACATGCTCTTCTTACCAAAACATTGATAATGGTTGAAAGCTGAAACCTGGTGTTATTGAGAATGGAGGTTCTCAGTGAACACTCTGCCATTGAATGTCAATATCCTTGTCAGTGATTCAAAGATAAATATAATGACAAATTACTGTCAAGAAAATGCCAAGTGGGGCATCTAATCTGTCGCATAAAATTGTGGTAACCTGTGCACCCTGTCCTTCATTTTAACAGAAAGTTGTTTAATCTGTATGTATGGAACAACGTTCCCTCTAATTATTTTTATAGCTATGCAGACTAGCCATTGTTGTGAGCAGGAAATTTTTACATAGCCTGAAAACTGCAGCACTTTAAAACATTTTTTGTAATAAGCATACCATGAATATTTAGAATGAGAACTGAAAAATCACGTACTTATTTATTGATTGAAGCGTATAATGAAATACAGTAAAATGAAGAAAACATTTCATGTTTCATAAACTTTTGCTCATCTGCCTTTATTCCAGCTGTGCAGCAACAATGTCTGTGTCCACAGAGCATTTCAGTTACTGCACGAATGTGCACCTGTGCAGCTTAGGGAACAGTGTTAGTGAAAGCCAATGAGCTTTTTTTTACCCGTTACCTCTGTCCTCTCTTATCAGATTCCTCCTTTCATCACAGTCTATCACAGGTAAAGCTTTCCCCACCAATGAGCACATCAACAAGGAGCACTGTTCCATCAAAGCCACATTCATGATCAAGGAACCCCACCATCCAGGCCATGTTCTCTTCTCAGTGCTGCCAAGAGGAGGGGGAAGCCAGAGCCCTCATCAGGGGATCGAAGGTGGACAGAGAGCCGCTTGAAATTTTTTGGCATTATCCTTTTAGTGAATCTGTCTTGGGTCCAGCATGTATCTGCTATTACAGAGAAGGCTCGGCATTGCTTCTCTGCTTTCTTAGAAACTTGACTAGCTTTAGCATGTCATTGAAAACTTAGACAAAGTTCTCTACATGTGGTCAAAATTTCTGCTACTGTGAATAGCTAAGCGAATAAAAGATGACCTGATTTCCAAAAGGCATCAAGTTAAAGATGACACATTTCTTTAATATTTTAAGAAGGATTACTTTTTGATTTCCATCTTTTACAGTTTCAAAATAGCAAAAAAGGAGAAGTGCCTGAAGCAAAAGTTTGGGCACCCTGCATGGTCAATACTTACTAACACCCCCTTTGGCAAGTATCTCAGCTTGTAAACACTTTCTGTAGCCAGCTAAGAGTCTTTCAATTCGTGTTTGGGGGATTTTTGCCCATTCTTCCTTACAAAAGGCTTCTAGTTCTGTGAGATTCTTCGGCTGTCTTGAATGCACTGCTCTTTTGAAGTCTATCCACAGATTTTCGATGATGTGAGGGCCATGGCAAAACCTTCAGCTTGCGCCTCTTGAAGCAGTCCATTGTGGATTTTGAAGTGAGTTTAGGATCATTATCCTGTTGTAGAAGACCTCCTCTTTTCATCTTCAGCTTTTTTACTGACGGTGTGATGTTTGCTTCCAGAATTTACTGGTATTTAATTGAATTCATTCTTCGCTCTACCAGTGAAATGTTCCCTGTGCCACTGACTGCAACACAAGCCCAAAGCATGATCGATACACCCCCGTGCTTAACAGTTAGAGAGGTGTTCTTTTCATGAAATTCTGCACCCCTTTTTTCTCAAGCATACCTTTGCTCATTGTGGCCAAAAAGTTATTTTTTAACTTCATGAGTCCACAGGACTTGCTTTACAAGCTTCTTGGATGACAGAAATTAATTTGAAAGACCAAGAATAGTTATTATTCTGTAATTAAATGTGAAAAGTATCACCTCCTCTTTGGAAGCAAGTTAATATTTTGCTAGTCCCTGTTTCAACACTGGCTTCGGGTTCTCCAAACATGGATAACCTAAAATGTATGGAATCATAGATTCTTGTGTGCATGTGTACATCAAGGTTTGAAGTAATATGGCGCCCAAATGTTCTAAGGAATTGAAATAACATTGGTTGTGCCAGTAGTATTTGATGCCACTGATGGTCATATTCAGATTCAGATTCAGTTTATTGTCATTTATAAACCACAAATACAATGCAGTTAAAAAATGAGACAACTTTCTCCGGAATGATATCATGAAAAAGCACAAAACAGACCACACAAGAAAAACCACATAACATTTGGTAATCCCCAATCCAGAGTCCAGAGAGGCTGCTGCATATCGATATCGCGCTACCATCTTAGCATGTTCCCCAGAAAGGAGCTACAAACCCATCAGACAAAACTAAAGCTACAAGACCTACACAAAACCACATAGTTACATATAGTTATAGTTAACATATAATTTCAACAGTGCAGACAATACCATAATTGATAAAAGACTAACTGACAAAGACCACATAATTATAACACATAGTTTCAGCAGTGCAAAGCAATACCGTAATCTGATAAAGAGCAGTCCATGGCACAGTTTAAAAGAAAGTCTCAAAGTCCCAACAGTCCATCATCTCACGCAGACGGTAGAAGGAAGAAAAACCCTTCTTGCCATGAACCTCCAGCGCCGCAGCTTGCTGATACAGCACCCTGGGAGCTCCGACCACAGCCAACTCCGAGTCCGTCTGAAAACTTTGAGCCTCTGACCAGCCCTCCGACACCGAGCACCATCTCTGCCGAGTGCTTTGACCCCGGCACCGGCCGCCAAGCAACAGGTAAAGCTGAGGATTCGGAGCCTTCCTCCCGGAGATTTTTCCGATTGCACAGTAGCAGCGGCAGCGAAACAGGCATTTCAAAAGTTTCACCAGATGTTCCTCCGTGCTTCTCACATCCATCTCCATCAAATCAGGATTGTACACGGCATCCTACATGACAGATTACAGATATTCATTTCAAAGTGGCCGCTGCGTGCTGCGTCGCGCCACCATCTTACATATAAGAGTATTGTAATTCTGATGAACTGGAACTAAAAAGTAGTAGGACTACAGTGTTGCTATGATCCATCATTTGCTCTTCTACATATTGTATGTTGGTACATGTGTTCAGAAGAGATGCTGCTCTGGAAATTTTGTGTTTGGAAGCATTTTGTTACCGTTTTTGTTTTTATTTTAGATGGTGCTGCTGCCATGGATAAAGCATCTAAAGCAATTACCAACTCTGAAATTGTGTCAATTTCCAAGAAGATTACCATGTTGGAAATGAAGGAACTAAATGAACGGCAAAGAGCAGAACATGCTCAGAGGATGTATGAGCATATACGGAGCACACTAAAACAAGTCGAAGAGCGCAACTCGGAACTGGAAACTAAATTCTCTGAGGTATGTTTGGGTGTGTGTGTGAGACGCACACTACGTACGCTGTAAGAAAAATGCTACCTTTTATATAACTCTTTCCAATAAATCAAGGGATTTAAAAATAAAATCTAGTTAAACAATGAAAACAGAACACTCTTCAAATTGGCATTGGTTTAGGTTAGTACTTTTATTAAAAATATAAAGATTGGTTTTATTTTTTACAAGTACTTCGAAACATACAGTGAAATGAATTGTTTCCATTAAATCAAATCAGCAAGGATCATGCTGGGCAGCCTACAAGTGTCACCACAGTTCTGGTGCTAAAATAGCATGCCTATCACTCACTAACCTATGTCTTTGGAATATGGGAGGAAACTAGAGCATCCAGAAGAATCCCACACAGTCACAGGAGAATATACAAACTCCTTACATACAACGTGGGAATCGAACCCCAGTTTTATAGCTGGTGCTGTACTAACCACTAGTGATCATACCTCTTTGTATTTTGGATAAAAGAAATGTAGTAAAGTAATGCAACTAAGTTATAATTTTGTGCAGGTACCAGTGCCAGGCTTTGCTGAGGACTCTCATTTTTGTTCATGTTTTAAAGTTGCTATTGAAGCACTTTAAAGCTAATCAAATGTTTACTAATTATTCTTAGAGTGATAGAGCACTGCAGCACAGAAACAGGCCCTTCAGTCCATCTAGTCCATGCCAAACTTTTATTTTGCCTAGTCCCATTGACCTGCACCCAGACCTCTCCGATCCATGTACCTATGTAAGCTTCTCTTAAATGTTGAAATCAATTCTGCATCCACCACTTCTACTGGCAGCTTGTTCTATGCTCTCACCACCCTCTGATGAAGTTCCCCTTAAATATTTCACCTTTCACCCTTAACATAGTTTTGCAATAGATAAAGCCTACCTGCATTTACCTTATCTATAACCCTCATAATTTTGTGTTCCTCTATTAAATCACATCTCATTATACTATGCTCTAGGGTAGGGGTTCCCACCCTTTTTTCACGTGATGGACGGATGAAATTAAGCATGGGGTCTGTACACCCAGGTTGGGAACCCCTGCTCTATGAAAGGAAGTCCTAACATATTCAACCTTTCCTTATAACTCAAGCCCTCAAGTCCTGGCAACATTCTTGTAAATTTTTTCTGCATTTTTTCAGTTTTATTGATATCTTTCCTGGAGGTAGGTGGTCAGAACTGCACACAATACTCTAAATTGGACCTCACCAACGTCTTATACAACTTCAGCATAACATCCCAACTTGTGTACTCAGAACTTCAATTTATGAAGTCCAATGTGCTAAAAGCTTTCTTTACCAGCTTATCTACCTGGGAATTACATATGGATCTATTCTGCCCACGCTTGAGAGTTTCCCTGTATTCTTAAGCTAGACGGATAGATAAACTCCAGTCCCGGCATAGTTGTAGTTTGAACACGCTTCTATTGTTTGCCATGCATTACTCAGCCCCTTGCATATTGTAAAAAGACAGTACTTCTTAGAGTTCTCAGGAAAGGTAGATTCAAATATTCATTAAAGTTCCTTCAACTTCGAACAAAGTACTTCAAACTGGTGTATAAATGAAATTTACAAACATTATAAAATGGCCGACCTATGATGAAAGCTAATTGCTTAACAACAAGATAATAAGTAATCAACTACAACAGCGATCTTGCAAGTAAGCAGCGAGCTCTAGTAATTAGAAATAAAATAACTAACAAAATCAGGAAGGACTTATCACTCTCTGCTTGGTATCTCTAAAAGATGCCACCAACTGAACTCAAGGCTTTCACGAAAAAAAAACACTAAACATATTAGAGTCAATGGCCTTGATCCATTGAATAGCACATTCAAATACTAAAGACTAATAAGACCACCAACTGGATTCGAAAAACAGGAGTAAAATCCTATCCTTCAAGAGGGATCACCACCCATGGTTTATAACAGCTGTTGAAAATCCATGCCAGAAAATAGCCATGATGTAATGGCTTGGACAGGACTTCCTCTAAACTGAAGATTGTGTATCAAAGGGATTATGCATTTGACAGCATTTCAGAAAATCATATTTACAATAAACTAACAAAAGCAACTCAACGTCGTGATTTAAAAAAAATACAAATCACATCCCAACATCAAATCTGTTATGAAATAAGCCAATTAGATTGTATCAAATACACAAAAGAGAATCCAAACCAAATCTAAAACCTGTACAACTTAATATATTGTCTTTGTTTTTGCAGATTTGTAACCAAAGTTCACAATTTAATCATTTTCTGACAGTCTATTTTTCCATTTATACTGTTTGTTTTCTTCCTAAAGACATCATGTTGCAGATTGTGGATGGTGAAGGTCCTGGCTTGACCTAAGCCATAGAGGGAACAGAGACCATCACAAATATGCAAGCCTTTACTGTTGCTCTTTCGTGCAAATTATTTAGCAACATGTACAAACCTTGCTGTGGCATGTGACTGTAATCACCAGCTTGAGAATCTCTCAAAGCATTTGGGGTCTAACCAGTTGCTGGAGATGTTAGTAGCATGGCCTATGACCTGTGGACAGATAGCATCAGATTCTGGGTCAATCAGATCAAATTGTAGAATAATGACCTCTTTTCTAGCTGAGCTAAACAAGAACGCGAGTCCTGTTAACCATGTGCCATGAGCTAGATCGCTCTCTGACATTGGTCTTGTGGCTTCATCAGCAGAGTTCTGGTCAGTAGGTTTGAATTTCGGCTGCACTGGATTAGTTGATCTCACATGTGTGCTGCACCCTGTTGTTCATATACACATAGAAGCCTCTGGATTCATTATGTGGATGCTCCCAAAAACCACCTTGGAATGAGAGTACAATGTTACTACATCAAGTTTGTCATTGATTTCATCAGTGATCACACCTGCCACTTCTACCACTTGGATAGCAGCGCAGAGTTTGAGTTGTGGGGCAGTAATTTCAGGATGTTTCTTGGGCATGCATGTAAGTTAAGGAAAACAGCTGCTTGCTTGCTCATGGTTGTTTGAGGGGCATTGTTGAGGGCTACGGAAGGGGAGAGGTACCACCCAGCTGTTTGAGCTGTCTTGATGGAACCTGCTATCAATCACCCTCAGGAAAGTAAGGTCATCCATTGAAGGCCCTGGTTTGTTGTCATTCTTTGTGTGGACAAAGACAGATTCGCCCATGCTTGCTGTGTTGCTTGTCAAACCTTTTTGATGTGAGGTCAAGACGGAAGACACTGGAGGCTGGCAGGACTGTCCAAAGCTCTCCTTGACGTGGATGCTGCTAAGGCAGGGGATCATGAGACTGGGGCACCCATTTTCAAGAATGCTAGTTCTGAAGATGTTTACAGGTTTATGTGCACACCTAAGGCAGATGTATGACCCACCCAAGTGCTAACCCCTGCACAAAGGGAGCATTTGGAGGCCCATTACTTTGTTCAAGTACCTTGTGTACCTGTGTGATGTCTCTTCCTAGTGGGAGCAGCCTTTATGTGGAGTGACAGCATCTTGCTGGCTAAGGACTTGAGATGAGGGTGGTAAGTCGCTGCTTCTGGAGTGGGGATTTCCTACTTGTCTAGAAGTTTGTCACAGTAAGCATGAGAAGAGCTAAACAAGTCTTTTCATCAACAGGTTCAACAATAAGGCCTCTTGCTTTTCACCTAACTGTCTGTGACACACCTGCACATGTCTTAAGTGTATAGAAACATAAAAAATAGGTGCAGGAGTAGGCCATTTGGCCCTTCGAGCCTGCACCGCCATTCAGTATGATCATGGCTGATCATCCAACTCAGAACCCTGTACTTGCTTTCTCTCCATATCCCTTGATCCCTTTAGCCACAAGGGACATATCTAACTCCCTCTTAAATATAGCCAATGAACTGGCCTCAACTGTTTCCTGTGGCAGAGAATTCCACAGATTCACCATTATAAGGTGAGACACCATTGGTTATGTTGAAGAAGCTGAAATTACATGATTTAGCTGGCGACTTACTGCTCCGACCATCCAAGATGACCTACATACTCATCCTCTTCTCACAGCCGCCTTCTGGCTAAACATTGACAAGGCAGATCTTTGAACAAGACTTACCAACGGAGTTTTCCACGCAGACTTCAGTACAAGGCAAGGTAGCAACTAGAGAGAAAAGAATTTATCTCCCTCCCCGCCATGCTGTAAGGAGGTATCTGTGTAGTTCTTTACAGACCAGGGAGGTGGGCCAACATGAAGAGCTGCAATGCATTTGTTGCTGTCACATTCAAAGCACTGGATGACAGCATGACAGCCTCTCACCCGGTCTGCTTTTTAAAGAAGGTCCTTCTCTCCTCTGAAAGTTTCCCCCGAAGCCTTTATACTTCCAGAGAGGGTGTGGTTTCTGATGTAGAGGGCACTACTTGTTAGGATCTTCTGACACTTTAGAATCATCCGTTTGGACAGTGTTGTCCACTTCAGTTTTGTGCACCAAACCTCTAATAGGTTTTGCTGATTTAAGTGGTGTTGAAGTAGAGGTGGTCATGACAAAGCTGGGGACTTTTCGCATCTTGGCTTCATCCCAGATGAAACTAGAAAGGGAGAAGGGTAGGAAGCAGACTCCATCTTTTAGTTGATATCCATTTCTCCTGTAGACTAAAGGGGAGTTTCTCCAAAATGGGACTAATTCCTTATGCAGTGTCAAGGTAAGACAAGTCTTCATCTTTGGCAGCCTCCCCACGGTCTCTGTTCTGTCTCATTTCCAATTGCAGGGTGTTATCCTGAGGAACAGGGAACCCCCCCCCACACCCCCTTTTTGAGTCTTGATTGACAAGTCTAAGCCTTCACTGTCTACTGGTGGGAGGGTACAAGCATAAGCAAACAGGTCTTGAACATACTTTGTTGTACTTTTAGCTGAATGACATTGTCAGCTACCTGCTCCATGCCCACCTCAAATAATTTTTTCCTTAGCTAAAGCTGCCTCTGCCTCTTTTTTTTCATACTGCAGGTGGGTCTTCTCTACTTTTATATCAGTTGCTCCTTTTTGAAAATGATGCCCTGACTAACATTGCTTCAGCCCTTGAACAGGCTTCCTGTGCTGCCGTGCTTGCCGCAGATTCACTAAACTGTCCAGGTAGTCTGGATGAACGTAACGAACACACTGACCTGGTTTTAAAGACCGTTTTCTTAGTTGCTGGCATTTTAACTTTATGACATGGGAGCTCAAACAATCAACATCTTATCCACCATAGATAGAATCACCTTTGAGAGTGTCTTTTTACCATTCTGCCCTCGCTTGAGAGTTTTCCTGTTTTCTTAAGCCTAGCAGACAGATAAACTCTGGTCCTGGTGTAGTTGTAGTTTACTGTTCACTAATGCAAAAGCTAATTGCTTAACAAGGTGATAATAAGTAATCAACAACAGCTGTGAACTTAAAAGTAAGCAGTGAGATCTAGTAATGAGAAATAAAATAACAAACCAAATCAGGAAGACATAACAGAATCTATATTCCCAGTTGCTGTTTGGAAAATAGATACAGCAATTGGTTAATTCTGGGATTGCTGCTATTTTTGTATTACTAGTTGCATCACCATCTGGAGGGGCCACTGCTCAGTATTGGAAAAATCTGCAGAGGGATGTAAACTCGGCCAGCTCCATCATTGACACAAGCCTCCACACGATCTTGAAAAGGCAGTGCCTCAAGAAGGAAGCATTAAGGACTCTCACCACCCAGGATATGTTTTCTTCACATTACTACCATGGGGGGAGGGTGTACAGGAGCCTGAAGATACACACTCAATGTTTTAAGAATAGTTTCTTTCCCTCCACTGTCAGATTTCTGAACGGACAATGAACCAACCTATGAACACTACCTCACTATTTTTATTCTTTATTTGCACTATTAATTTAAATGTTTTTACATATTTTTAATTATAATTTATAGCATATCTTGTGTAGCACTGTACTGCTGCCACAATGCACTAAATTTCATGGCTTAAGTTAGTGATAAATAAAGATGATTCTGATTCTACTTATTTACAGCCGTTTCACACCTAGGTATATTTTTAAACCACACCAAAGCAGGATGACGGTTGTAAATTTTTGCATTATTAAGATACTTGGGACAATCCTCATTTTTGTTACCCATAGCCTGAGTTGGTATTCTATGGTAGGGCAACTACTCTTGCAGAATTAGATTTTGCTATTTTTTTTCTTGACACCCTGAACCTTTCTATTCAGACACCCTCTCCCCATATCCTTGCTCAAATTGCAATGCTGTTCTTGAATCAAGGTCCAGAGGTTCAGTAAAAGACCTGGTTCTTTAAGTTCAGGCCACACTGAAGAGACAACCTTTGTACTTACAGCAATGTAATCTCAGAATACAGTTAAGGCTATAGTACAGTGGTTCCCAACCTTTTCTATGCCCCACACCCCTAGGAAATGTTTGATTAATGTTCGCACCCCCTACAAAAGTAATATCACATTTGAAGATGAAGAAGTCTAATTTCTAATTTTTGAACCACATGCAATACTGCGCGTGAACAAATTGAACTTAAAAAAATAAGCTTTTAACTCAGTGCATAAAATGCAAATAAAAATTGAGCAATTAGATTCTAATTTATTCAGAAAAAATTGTAAACAGTAAAATCAATCTCAATTGTGAACATAAAATTCAATGACTTCTTTGCTCCTGCTTCTCATTCATGATTTAGTCAAAACGTGGAACTTTCTTGCTGACTGCGATCCACAGGTCTGCCTGTGGATTCAGGCGATTCCTAGATTTTGTCTTGATTGACAGAAGAGAACTGAATCCAGATTCAAGTATGTTGTTGCAAATGGAATGAGGACACGGAGTGCTTTGCCACCAAGTCTTGGGAACATATCCAGTGCTGCACACCAAAACTCCTCCAAAGTCTTGCTTTCAAATTGCATTTCAAGAGCTCAATTTGTCTGCAAGTCAGTAAGATCTTCCTTCAGCTCTTCATCATCTGACATTTTCTCCAAATTGTAGGAATATGGATTCATGATCCATTCTTCTGAAATCTTCAGGTCTCCAGCAGCAAAATATCCATCAAACGATTCTGACAGCATTTCCAAATGAGCCACAATTTCTTCACGCACAGTAGGAGTTATGGATCTCGCATCATAAACCATCTCTTCTAGTGAAGGAAAATTTGAGAGACTGCCTCTTTCCATCCTTTGACACAAAAGACATAACTTTTCTTTGAAGGCATTCAATTTTTCACAAAAGTTGAAAAGTTTTGTGACTCTGGTCATTCATACAAGTGAAAATGTCAGCTAAGTAAGCCAGCATTTGGGCGAATTCCTGTGATTCTATTGCCCCAACCAGATCACATTCACGCTCTTCCAGAAAAACTTTGATTTCTTCCCACAGTTCAAAGAAGTGGGTTAAAGCTTGTCCTCGTGATAACTAACAGACTTCTGTGTGGAAAATCAAAACTGAACGTTCACTTCCCAGATCCTCACAAAATGATTTGAAGATGTAATGGTTCAAAGCACACCCCCTGATCCAGTTGATGATCTTCACACAAATATCAAGGACTTTCTTCAAATTCGGAGGCAATGTTTTTAATGCCAAAGCACGCCGATGAAGAAAACAATGGGTAACTTGCAAGTCTGGAATCTCCTTTTTCATCAATGCAGAAAAGCCAGATTTATTTCCAAGCATTGCTTGTGCCCCATCAATGCACACAGAACCAATGACTTTGATATCTAAATCATGTTTGGCAAAGACATCTTTCACCAGCTGCATGACATCCTTTGCAGTTGTGTTTGTTTTCAGATCTTTACAAAACAGGAAATCTTCCTTCACAGCACCATCATTGACATACCTCACTAATGTGATGAGTTGACTACAACTGGAGACATCAGTTGACTCATCCAACTGAATAGAGATTTTAAGAGGACTAGCTCTGACACCTGAGATGACTTGGTCCAAAATATCTTCACTCAAATCACTGATTTGGTTGTGAATGACATTATTTGATAGGGGCACCTGTTCAATTTTTTTTCTTGCTTCTTTGCCCAGGATAATTGTTGCCATTTCCAGTGCACATGGCTTGATGAGATCTTCTGCAATTCTATGGGGCTTCTTGGATTTGGCCACTTTATATGCCACTTGGTATGAAGCAAGAAGTAGTGGTTTTTCAACAGTAACAAAACCTAATTTTGGAAGAGTTCCTTGTGAATCAAAACGAGCTCTTTTGATTTTCAATGACCCAACATCATGTCCTTCAACATCAGCTCCGCCATGCTTGTTCTTGAAGTGCTCTTGAAGCTTGGATGGCTTCAGATTTGAGTTGGAAAACACAACGCTACAAAGAATGCACTGGGGTTTTTGCAAGCCATCATTTCCTGTTGTACAAGTGAAACCAAAGCACACATAGTCATTCCATTTCCCTCTTTTTGACATGATGAAGGGTTAAGGGTAAAGAGAAAAATATGAGCTAATATGAGAAAAGCTATCTGACTAAGTCAGCGATAACCACTTTACTCAACCAGACACGCCTATAACAAAGTATCGCGAGAAATACGCTTTCGAATATTATATTATGATATTATCTGCGGTTACACCAAGATAAATCGTCAGGTGGAAATGCTACGGGACGCGACGCAACTTATTAGGCTACTCTCTACTGAATTTACACACCTATTTCCGATGATTACCGGAGATATGAACTCCCATCACACGATTCAAAGTCCTCGGTGCTAACCATGATACCTCCTCAACTAACACAATTCAAAGTTATCAACGATTCAAGAAAAAAACTCTTTAAGAGAAAAAAAACCTTTGAAATTCAAAAACTGCTTTAATGCATTGAGACAAATACGAATGAATGACTTCAGCTGCTTTTTATCAAAATGAGGCTTTTTAAAATTTTATAATTGAATAATTTACCTACTGTCCATGGGTTTGGTTTTAACGCGAAGTCATTACTTGATGGTTGATTCAGGATGTATAAAGATTTTGGCATTATGAGATGATTTTTAACTCTGAGATGTAACCTAGCTAACATTGATGAGACTCCTCAACTCTGAGGTCTAACTCCCAGGTAACACTGATGAGACTCCTCAACTGTGAGGTGTAACTTCCCAGGTAACACTGATGAGAATCCTCAATGCTGACTCAGGCAGCGGGAGACTGGAGTGAGTTTACATCTCTCTCGACTCGGGCAGCGGGAGACTGGAGTGTGCTTGGGACAGACGTTACCATCACTTCTCAAGGCACACTGGCAGCTGGCTGAGTGATGACTCATGACTCATCACTCAAGGACACAAGCTACTCTTTGTTGCGCCCCCTGAAATTCCATCTCGCACCCCAGGTTGGGAACCCCTGCTATAGTAGGTCCCACTTGCCCATTCAAGAGAACACAATGGCTCTTATTTGGGTTAAAGGGGAGTTGTCACTTGTGCTCAGGCTGAAGCTTGTAACTCAGCCAGAGTCTAAAATGGCTGCAGCCATGGACTTCACTGTGCTCAGAATGTCTGTCATTGTCCCAACATCACATCAGCAGGTACGATTCAGAAGATGGGTATTAGCTGTAAGATGAGTATTACTGTGGGACATCCTGAGCGTAACAAATACAAGTTGCGCATGATAAGGTATGCCAGAGTCAGCATGGTTTCCTTAAGGGGTTATCTCTTTTGCCAAATTTATTTGAATTCTTTGATTCTTTGTTATTTTCTTTGAGAAAGTAACAGGCAGGATAGTCAGTGGATGTTGTTTACTTGGATTTTCAGAAGTTCTTTGAGGTGCCACACATGAAGCTGCTGCTAAGAAAAGGGACCATTTCTGCTTGGCGGTGTCTAGTTTTCCACAGGAGTCAGGTGTTGAGACCACTTCTTTTTACGTTGTACATTGATTATTTGGATGACAGAATTGTGGCCAAGTTTTCACTTGATATAAAGATAGGTGGAAGGGCAGATTGTGTTGAGGAAGCAGTGTCTAAAGAAAGACTTAAACAGATTGGAGGACTGGGCAAAGAATTGGCATATGGAATATAGTATCATGTACACTTTCCTACACTATATTCCATCTGCCAGTTCTTTGCTTATTCCTCCAGTCAGTGGAAGAAATAAAAGTGCAGACTATTTTCTAAATGGGGAGAAAATTCAGAAGTAAGACATGCAAAGGGACTTGGGAGTCCTTTGTGCAGGATTCCCTAAAGGCCGAGTCGGTGGTAAGGAAGTCGAATGCAATTTTAGCATTAATTTTGAGAGGGCTAGAATATGAAAACAAAGATGTCATTTTGAGGCTTTTTTAAGTAGTGGTCAGACCACACATAGAGTATTGTGAGTAATTTTAGACCATAAGATATAGGAGCAGAATTAGGTTGTTTGGCCTATCAAGTTTGCTTTGCCTTTTCATCATGGCTGATTCAATTTATCTCTCAGCCCCAATCTCCTGTTTTCTCCCCATATTCCTTCATGTCCTGACCAATCAAGAATCTATTAACCTCTGCCTTAAATATAACTAAAGCCTTGGCCTCCAAAGCCACCTGTGGCAAAGAATTCCACAGATTCACCACTCTCTGGCTAAAGAAATTCCTCCTCATCTCCATTCTAAAAGGACAGCCCTCTATTCTGGGGCCATATACTCTGGCCTTAGATTCTCCCACAATTAGGAAACATCGTCACTGTCAAGGCCTTTTACCATTTGATGTGTTTCAATAAGGTCACCCCTCTTCTGAATTCTAGTGAATACAAGCCCAGAGCCATTAAATGCTCTTCATATGACAAGCCTGGAATAATTTTCGTTAACCTCCTTTGAACCCTCTTCAGTTTCAGTACATTCTTTCTAAGATAAGGGGCCCAAAACTGCTCTCTATACTCCCAAATGAGGCCTCAGCAGTGCTTTATAAAGTCTGAAATGTACATCCTTGCTTTTATATTCTGGTCCTCTTGAAATGAATGCTAACATCGCATTTGCCTTCCCCACCACTGACTCAACCTGCAAATTAACCTTTAGGGAATCTTGCACAAAGACTCCCAAGTCCCTTTACACCTCAGTTTTTTTATATTTTCTCTCCATGTTGAAAATAGTCAATCCTTTCATTGCTTTTACCAAAGTGCATAACTATACACTTCACAACTTTTGGGTCCCTTCTCTAAGAAAAGATGTGTTGGCATTGAAGAGGGTTCAGAGGAGGTTCATTAGAATGATTCCAGGAAAGAGAGGGTTAATGTATGCAGAGCGTTTGATGGCTCTGTCTCTTTAGAAGAATGGGGGCATGGATCTCATTGATACCTGTTGTATATTGAAAGGCCTAGATAGAGTGAACATGGAAAGGATGTTTCCTACAGTGGCAGAGTCTAGGACTGGAGGGCAGAACCTCAGAATAGAGGGGTGTCACTTTAGACAGAGCTTTGGAGGAATTTCTTCAGCTACTGTTGATATGAATCTGAAATTCATAGCAACACACACAAAATGCTGAAGGAACTCAGCAGATCAGGCAGCATGTATGGAAATGAATAAACAGTCAGGCCCTTCTTCAGGACTGAAAAGGAAGGGTAAGTACAGAATAAAAAGGTGGGGAAAGGGAAAGAAGACTAAACAGAAGGTAATAGGTGGCAGACGGCTGTGGAAGCCAAGTATATTAGAGTATATGCTAACCTTTCCTTTCATAGAGTGGGGTTAAGTGGAATATGTGATTTATTTATTTAATCTTTCAGTCTGGTTTGTATTATTTTATTGTTTTTGGTAATAGAACATAGAACAGCACCATACAGGCCCTTCGACCCATGATGTTGTGCTGACCTTTTAACCCACTCTAAAATCAATTTAACATTTCCCTCCCATATAACCCTTCATTTATGTGTCTCTATCCTCATTAGACATGTTCTCCAATCCAGACAGCATCTTGGTCAATCTTCTCTGGACCCTCTAAAGCTTCCTCCACCTTCAGAGGACCAGAACTGAATGCACTCCTTCAAGTGTAGTCTAACCAGGTTTTTATAGCATTGCGAGATTGCATCACAGCTTTTGAACTCAATCCTGTGGCTAATGATGGACAACACATCAAAGGCCTCCTTAACCACCTATCAACGTGTTTGGCAATTTTGAGGGAGCTATGGATGTGTACTCCAATATCCCTCTGTTCCCCCACACTGCTAAGGATCCTTCCATTAATCCTATATTCTGCATTTGTTTGAACTTTTGAAGTGTATCACTTAACAGTTTTCCGAATTGAATTCTATCTGCCTCTTCTCACCCAGCTCTACATCCTTTCAATGTCTCGTTGTAACCTACAAAAATATTTTCTTTCAAAATCTAAGCTCTTTTCCACTTTCTGTCTCTCTGTTTCCAGGTGACCAAGATAAACCTGGAGGTTCAGAAAGTTGAGCAGGATCTGCGGGATGAGTTGGCAAGCAGTGTAAGCAAAGCAGTGAGTGACATGGATAGAAGACACATCACAGAGCTGGAGAAAAGTGAATCCGAATTAAAAATTGAAGTGTCCAAGTATGTTAACTGCACAATCATGAACATGTCATTTTGATTCAAGATGTATTTTGGTCATTAACACAAGAGATTCTGCAGATGCTGGAAATCCAGGAAAAACAAAATGCTGGAGTAACTCAGTCTATCAGGCACCATCTATGGAAGGGACCCTTCTTAAGCTCTCGGCCCAAAACATTGAATATTCATTGAATATTTATTCTTCATTGACACTGCCCGACCTGCTGAGTTCCTCCAGCATTTTGTGTGTTGCTCTGTAGTCATTACTATTTTGTTTGTAACTTATTTTGTACCTTTTCTCTCTCATAACAACTGTATAGGCCTTTTAACTCCTCAAAATAGTTCCATAACTCTTAGATCATGGCTGACTTAACACCACATATTCTTCCTTTGGTTTAATGCCTGAACTCTTAATCTCACCATCATGGCCCTTGTAGTTTATTTGTTTACCTGCACTGCAACTTCTCTGCAGCAGCAACATTATTTTCAGTATTAGGGTTTTCTTTTTACTCCTTCAATGTATCTGTGTGTCTGTCCGTGTGATGATAATAAACCCACACCAGTGTGTTTTATTTTTGATGATCTAGTTCCATCCCAAAGTTCTGTTGATAAAGCATGAAAATTTACACCAAGGGGAATGCTCTGCCTAAAAAAGGGTGTTATGCTTGGATTCATCTTGTTTTTTAAGATTACCTTTTTTGTCACATCTACATCAAAACTTGAAGTGAAATGTGTCAAGTTTTGTGTCAAAGTTCGTGATACATTCCACCCATACCCACACTATGCATTAAGCAGAAGGTTCTCAAATAAGTTAAGAATCAACTTGTAAATACTGTGGAAGTGCAGAGTTTCTAGTATGGGCCACAATACGCATAATTTAATGGAATTAGTGTCATTGACAAATGAAACAGCTTAATGATACTTGTTGGGCCTGAGTACAGCAGTTGCACCCTTTTAATATATTATTTACATTTTAACATTATTAACTGCTGCTAGTTTTTAATTCAGGAAAACATTCATGCTGACATAGAGTGAACTTGTAGATAGGGTAACCAAATGTTTGGTCAAAGAGGTGACATGTAAGAAGGTTGCTACTAAAGTTGGGAATAAAAGGGTTAACATATGAGGAGCGATTGATGGTTCTGGGCCTGTACTTGAGTTTAGAAGAATGAGGAGGAATCTCATAGAAACCTATTGAATGTTGGAAGGGCTAGAGTGGACGTGGAGAAGATATTTCCTATAGTGGAGGAGTCTGGGACCAGAGGGCACAACCTCAAAATACAAGGATGACCTTTTAGTACAGAGATGAGGAGGAATTTATTTCGCCAGAGGGTGGTGAATCTGTGAATTCGTTGCCTCAGATGGCTGTGAAAGTCAAGTCATTGGGTATAATTAAAATTGGTTGTTCATTAGTAAGAGCATCAAAGATTACAGGGAAAAGGTAAGAAAATGGGATTGAAGGTGGAGCTAAGTGACAATGTGACAATCAGTGGAGAGAGCCAGGCATAGAAGGTCAGAGTCAGAGGGATAGGATAAAATTTATTGGAGGAGAAACTGATTGAAAGATAAAGGTTTCCCACCAGTTCCTTCTGACATTTTGACATTGTATATGAAGGGCCCAAAGTATTATTGAGGATCCCTAACACCCACCCCACAATCTCTTTGACCCACGACCATTAGGGAGGAGGTACACAAGCATCAGGAATCGGTAACAGTTTCTTCCCTCAGGCTGTGAGGCAAATGAATGCCCTGCCACCACCAAGGTCTCATCACTAGGACAGCAAGCTGTTTTCTGTTGACCTGTGCTATGCGCTACCTGTATTCTTGAATTGTATTTATTAACTTATTTGGGTCATATTTTGTTTATGTGCTATGCATGATATAGTATGTTTTGTGGGTGCATCGTGGTCTGGAAGAACGTTGTTTCGTTTGGTTGTATATATGTGGAGTCAGATGATAGTAAATTTTCTTTAATCTCAGTGTATATTCAGATAACTATTAAACTGAGAGATACAGCTTTTAAATTGCACTAAATATATTTTCTATAATATGTTAATTGCATTAATGAAATTTCCTTCTTCCTCAGGCTCAGAGATGTTTCTGATGTAGCCAAAATGCAGATTGCAGCTTTGGAAGCCCGTCAGCAGTCCAGGGAGAAGGAGGTCGAGGCCCTCAGAATGCAGGTGCTGGATTACCAGGTTTGGACACATTTTGCATTCAACTTTTTTGTTTAAAAAAAACATCTAGTGAATCATTAAGAAAAACACAGTAAAAGACTCTGTCTTCTATTAATATTTCATGTGGTTCCTGCAAATTTTCAGCAACAGAATCAAGTTTATTATCATTGACATATGTTGTGATTTTTTTGTTTTCTGGCAATACATAAAATGTACTATAAATTATAATAAGAAATATACAATCAGTGGCCACTTTATAATGTACACCTCATTAATACAAATATCTAATCAGCCAATCATGTGACAGTAATTCGATGCATAAAAGCATGCAGACATGGTCAAACCTAGCAGAAGCCCCTCCTTTACCCTACCCCAAATTAAGCAGTAGGCTGTAAATTATTTTTAGCTGCTCAGTTAGCAAAGCTTTTCAAAAATATATTACTTGCACAAATTTATCTCAAGTAAAGACTGATCTTAGTTTTGCTTGCAAATACACTCAGTGGCCATTTTATTAGGTACACCCGTGTTAATGCAAATATTTAATCAGTCAACACGAGGAAATCTGCAGATGCTGGAAATTCAAACAACACACACAAAATGCTGGTGGAACACAGCAGGCCAGGCAGCATCTATAGGGAGAAGTACTGTCAACTTTTTGGGCCGAGACCCTTCGTCAGGACTAACTGAAAAGAGAGATACTAAGAGATTTGAAAGTAGTGGGGGGAAGGGGAAATGCGAAATGATAGGAGAAGACCGGAGGAGGTGGGATGAAGCTAAGAGCTGGAAAGGTGATTGGCGAAAGTGATATAGAGCTGGAGAAGGGAAAAGGATCATGGGACAGGAGGCCTCAGGAGAAAGAAAGGGGGAGTGGGGGAGCACCAGAGGGAGATGGAGAACAGGCAGGGTGATGGGCAGAGAGAGAGAAAAAAAAAACAACTAAATATGTTAGGGATGGGGTAAGAAGGGGAGGAGGGGCATTAATGGAAGTTAGAGAAGTCAGAGTTCATGCCATCAGGTTGGAGGCTACCCAGCTGGTATATAAGGTGTTGTTCCTCCAACCTGAGTGTGGATTCATCTTGACAGTAGAGGAGGCCATGGATAGACATATCAGAATGGGAATGGGACGTGGAGGTTCCCACCTGCTTCAAAAGGGTGCCGGTCATACTGGTGCCCAAGAAGAGCAGGTTGAGTTGCCTCAGTGACTATGGGCCAGTTGTACTCATATACGCAATGATGAAGTGCTTTAAGTTGGTTGGTCATGGCTGGAGTCAACTCCTGTCTAAGCAAGGGCCTGAACCCACTGCAATTTGCCTATCACTATAACAGGTCTGCAGCAATGCTATCTCACTGGCTCTCCACTCGGCCTTGAACCACCTGGACAATAGCAATACCTATGTCAGGCTGCTGTTTGTTGATCACTGTTCAACACCATCATACCCTCAGTACTAATCAAAAAGCTCCAAAACCTGGGCCACTATACCTCCATCTGTAACTGGATCCTTGACTTCCTCATTGGGAGACCAGTAAGTGCAGATCAGAAATAACATCTCACTGGCAATCAACACTGGTGCCCCTCTGGGATGCATGCTTAGCCCATTGTTCTACTCTCGACACCAATGACTCTGTGGCTAGGCACAACTCAAACACCATCTATAAATTTGTTGACATAGCTCATGTTGGCAGAATTTCAGATGGTGATGAGGCATACAGGAGTGAGATAGATCAGCTGGTTGATTGATGTCACAACAGTAACCTCACACTCAACGTCGTAAAACCAAGGAACTGATTATGGACTTCAGGAAGGAGAACTCAAGGGAGCAGACACCAGTCCTCATCGAGGGATCAGCAGTGGAAAGGGAGAGCAGTTTCAAGTTCCTGGGTGTCAACATTTCTGAAGATCTATCCTGGACCCAATATATTGATGCAATTACAAAGAATATGTGACAGCAGTTATATTAGGAGTTTGAGGAGATTTGGTATGCCATCAATGACTCGCAGATTTCTACATGTGTGCTGTGGAGAGCATTCTAACTGATTGCATTCACCGTCTGCTATGGAAAAAGCTGCAGAAAGTTGCAAACTCAGACAGCTTCTTCATGGGCAGTAGCCTCACCAGCATCGAGGAAATCTGCAAGACGATGCCTCAGAAAGGCAACATCCATCTTTTAAGAGGCCTCATCACCAAGACGTGCCAACTTCTCCTTACATGGAATTACTGTCTGTTCAGAAATCTGATGTACCTCTTGCTTGATAGTAGTACTCTACCTCAATATTTTTCTCTCTCTTTTTGCACTACTTATTAAATTGAATTATGTAATATATTGAAATATTACATATTATATTGTTGTGACTGTGAGCGAAGTCACCGGAGAGACACTGAAGCTGGTGGATATAGAAGCCTTTATTCAGCCAAACAAACAGGAGTTCTACTGGAGACACTCTTGGAAGAAGAGGCCTCCCTGACTCAATATTACATGATATTTTTATATGCTAAAGATCAAAGGTAACAGTAGGACAATTCCATCGTTACAATGTATCCATAAGAGCATAAGAAATAGTGCAGGAATAGGCCATCTGACCCATCAAGCCTGCTCCGCCATTCAATAAGATCATGGCTGATCTGGCCATGGACTGGTCTCCATCTACCTGCCTTTTCCCCATAACCCTTATTTTCCCCTACTATGCAAAATCTATCCAACCTTGTGTGGTGAACTAGATATACCTGTCTGACTGCTCCTGTGGCTCCTCCCAAGACCCTGCTGACTACCCCTGTGGCTCCTCCCACAGACCCCTGTATAAAGGCGACTGTGGCCTGCTGCTCTCCCTCATTTTCCCCAGGATGTAGTGTTGTTCTTCAGTCAATAAAAGCCGATATCTCACTTCCTAAGTCTCGGCGTGAGTTATTGATGGTGCATCACCTTGTCTTAAGTATATTTACTGAAGTAGCCTCTACTGCTTCATTGGGCAGAGGATTCCACAGATTCATCACTCTCTGGGAAAAGTAGTTCCTCATCTCCGTTCTAAATTTACTCCCCTGAATCTTGAAGCTATGTCCCTAGTTCTAGTCTCACCTACCAGTGGAAAAGACTTTCCTGCCTTATCTATCTTATCTATCCCTTTCATAATTTTGTATGTTTCTATAAGATCTCCTCTCATCTTCTGAATTCCAGCTAGTACAGTCCCAGGAGACTCAATCTCTCCTCATAGATTAACCCCTTCATCTCTGTAATCAACCTGGTGAACCTCCTCTGCGCCGCCTCCAAAGCCAGCATATCCTTCCTTAAGTAAGGAGACCAGAACTGCACGAGTATTCCAGATGCCGCCTCACCAGTACCCTATACAGCTGCAACATAACCTCCCTGCTCTTGAATTAAATCCCTCTAGCAATGAAGGCCAACATTCCATTTGCCTTCTTGATAGCCTGCTGCACCTGCAAACCAACCTTTTGCGATTCATGCACAAGCACCCCCAAGTCCTTTCGCACAGCATCACACTGCAAGTTTTTTACCATTTAAATAATAAACTGCTCTTCCACTTTGCCTTCCAAAGTGGATGACCTCGCATTTACCAAGATTGTACTCCATCTGCCAGACCCTTACCCATTCACTTAACCTATCTATGTCTCTCTGCAATATCTGCAATGCTTCCTTTGAATTGCATGTAATTTTCAAGTGCCCCCATCTTCACACTGACCCTCCAGACACCCAAAAATGAATGTTATCCCCACTGACTCTGGACTGCATTCATGCATCTCAGATCAGTGGGCTGTTTCTTTGTTTGTAATTGACTCCAGACTGCAGCTCCAAGAACACCATTGTTCTGGCATTTTGAACTCTTACTTACACGTTCCACGTTCAGGTCTGAAGACTGGTTGCTGTTGAAATTAATATTTTCTAAATACCATAACTCCAGAATATACCTTAATAATATATTAAATAAATATTTTTATTGTAATTGAGTGTTTTATTATGTATTACACTGTACTGCTGCTGCAAAGCAACATATTTCATGACATAAACCAGCGATATTAAACCTGATTCGGATTGTGTTAATAAGAAAAAATATTTTCTTTTGCTTAACTTGCTTTTTAGTGAACATAAACTTTGACTCAGTCCCAGAATTGGCATTTTTAGAATGATTTCTTTTAAAAGATTACAATCTGAAATTATATTTCTGAAACCCTGCTGGTTTCCTTGGCTGCCCAAGTCTAGGGAATACACACTCCGGTCCCGCTAATCCCATGAGGTTGAATCGGCTCAGCTACCCCAACCCTGGGTTGTGTGGATGCTGTGTAATTTGCTACCCTGTTACAACTCTGCTTACAAAGAATTTTGCTTCTCGGTTATCTTTTTAAACATTTCATCCAGGCGAAGTTGTTTCATGTGCTTTTCCTGTGTAATTTTTCTTGCATCAAATAAAAATTCATTTGCTTTTGTTCCATCATGAAGGTATGTTTCTCTAACCCTTTGATTAAATCACCAACAACTCAATTAAATTGTCAATAATAAATCTTTCAGTTTCATTTATTTCATTGTCATCACTGCCATCTTCATCAGTTGCAGTGTTTTTATCAGCTTTCAGAACACAGTCTGTAAGATGATACACAATAGGTTTTTCGTCGTTGGCAATCATCCACTCACATAGATTTTCTTCATTAAGAATACTTACTATAGCTTTGAAAGCAGGTCCTGGAGCACTTTTGTGTGTGTGAGCAAATCATGAAAAAATACTTTCTCCTTTGGTACACAAAATCCTGTAAAATTGTCATCAAGCTTTTCAGGCACATTATCAAACATCAAGGCAAGCCACAACTTTTGCCAGTCATTCTTTAATGTTGAAGGTTCTACCTTCACCCACCCTCGAACAATGAACCAGGGAACGTCCTTCTTGTTAAATTCTTTAATAAATGTCTGTACAGAATTGCCAGCATTCACGTCTTCTAACAGACGTTTCATGAAAAGTGAGCGATACTTGGCCTTTGGAGAGTGCAGTATTCCTTGGTCTTGGGGTCAGATAAGCAATGAACACTTTGGTGGTAAATAGACTGTAAAAACATTATTCTTACACAGGAGTTCAGCTCTGTGGTGAGCTGAACAGTTATCCAAAAGAAGAAGAATTTTGCAATTTTCGTGTAGCCCTACAGATGTGCAATGTGCTCTGGCTTCTAGTACAAAATATTTTTCAAACCACTCTAACATAATATTGGTGGTAATACAGCCGTTTTTATTTGCACAATTTGTTACTGGGTAAATTTTAACACCTTTCAACGCCCTAGGACATTTACTACTTCCAGTCACCAGGTGATTTATATCTGTGAGTACCTGCTACATTATAACACCTTAAAATGGCAACTGTCCTTGGATAGTTTGAATCCTGTGGGATCTTCATCTTCTATTGCTAATATTTTCCTAGGTGTGCATCGCCAGTATAATTCAATTTAATGCCAGTATAAGGCATGGAAATTCCATGGCACTTCTTAAACCTTTTGAAGCCATCCTTCACTAGAGTTGCAGGCATGATCTGATTTCAAACACAAAGTACACTGTAGATGCTGTGGCCAAAGCAACACGTACAAACACGCTGGAGGAACTCAGCAGGTCGGGCAGCATCCATGGAAACGAGCAGTCAACGTTTCGGGCCGAGACCCTTCGTCAGGACTGAAGAGGGAGGGGGCAGGGGCCCTATAAAGAAGGTGGGTGGAGGGTGGGAAGAAGGCTGTTAGGTGCAGGTGAAAAGCTAATCAGAGGAAAGATCAAGGGGTGGGGGAGGGGAAGCAGGGAGGGATAGGCAGGAAAGGTGAAGAAGGAATGTAAGGGGAAAGCACTATGGGTAGTAGAAGAAGACAGAATCATGAGAGAGGTGATAGGCAGCTGGAGGAGGAGGCAGAGTGAAACTAGGTTGGGGAAAGAGAGAGGGAGGGAATTACCGAAAGTTGGAGAATTCAATGTTCATGCAATGGGCTGGAGACTACCCAGATGGTATATGAGGTGTTGCTCCTCCAACCTGAGTTTGGCCTCATCATGAAAGTAATCTGATTTCAGTTCTTTATGAAACAACTTAGCTTGGTTCATTATCATATTGCACAACAAGTCGACTCCATCACTCCGCTGGTGAAACCATTCAATCATCATCAATCATGCTCAGTGTTCAGTTTTTCTAATGCTCATTTGCTTTAGAGAATCACTGTTTGCATAGAATTGCAAATTAATTTCACCTTGGTGCTTTATATCATACACAGTTGACGATCCAATGCCATATAAGTCACACAGCTTACGTACAGAAACACCTTTTTCTGTTTTTTCCAGTTTTTTCAATATTTCAACCTTCTCTTTGCAGCGATATAGACTGGTGTTTACGTTTGACACCACCACTGGTACTTGCACTTAGCTAGGGTTAAATTTAAGTAAAATAAACAAAAATAAGCACAAGATATTGGGACTGTTATCAACAAGTGCAATATAGATAATAAAAATAAAGTGCCTTTGTCAAAATGAGTCTCGGCATAGATGGCGCTGCGTACATTACGCACACTGTCATCTGGTGGCCGCCCAGTAAACTACATCTCGTAATTTCGACTGAATTGAAAGAGGTGCTGAACCATCAGTTTCCGGAAAGTCGGTGGTCAACTTATACCTCAAAAAAAATTTACAAGTTATTTTAGAAAAGATCCAGATACAAAATGTGGAGTTTTTTTAAAAAAAAAGGAAACGGGGTTTTAAACTCCCTTATACCGACTGTCTTGCTGGCGAACGTGCAGTCTCTGGTGAATAAAATCGATGATTTTATCGATGATCGATGATCCAAAGTGCTGGATCAGACCGCATATGTCCTTTGTTTCACGGAATCCTGGTTAACCCCTTCTGTACCGGATGCAGCGATTCCGATCAATGGGTTTACTATACACCGTCGGGTAGATCTATAGAGTCAAAAGCAGAGGTGGAGGAGTATGCCTCATGATCAACTCTTCTTGGTGCACATATCTAGCAGTAAAGTGTTGCCCATTTTACCTACCACGTTCTCTGGGGTCATTGTAGCAGTTTACATTCCACCTCAGGCCAATGTCAAGCAGGCTTTAGATGATATGAGCAATGGGATCAACATGCACGAAACAGCACACCCTAACGCTTTCACTATCATTTTGGAAGATTTTAACAAGGCCAGTCTGAAAAAGTCACTAAGCAATTACCATCAACAGATCATTTGCAATACCAGAGAAAACAACACACTGGACCATTGCTACACCACCATCAAGTATGCCTATCATGCTACTGTATTCCATACCCTCATTTTGGGAAGACTGATCACCTAGCTGTACTTCTACTCCCTGAGTATAGGCAGAGACTGAAGACAGCAGCACCAGCAGTGAGGACCAAGAAGGTCTGGACAAGGGAAACACAGGAGCACCTACAGGACTGCTTTGAATCAGTGGACTGGACTGTATTCAAGGATTCATCTTTGGATCTAGATGAGTGTGCTACAGTTGTTACCGACTTAATGTGCTTACTGTACCTTCCCAAAAGCCGTGGATGAACCAGGAGGTACGCCGTCTGCTGAAGGCTAGATCAGTGGCATTCATGTCTGGCAACCCAGGCCTGTACCAGAAAACCAGGTATAATTTGCGGAGCGCTATTTCAAGGGCAAAGAGACAATTTCGAACGAGGTTGAGGCGAAATCAGATGCACATAAACCCTGGCAGGGTCTGCAAGACATTACTTCCTACAAAGCAAAAACCAGTAGTATGAATGGCAGTGATACTTCACTACCAGATGAACTCAACGCCTTATATGCATGCTTTGAAAGGGAGAACACAACTACGGCTGTGAAGATCCCTGCTGCACCTGATGACCTGTGATCTCTCTCTGTCAGAGGCTGATTTTAGACTGTCTTTAAAGAGAGTGAACCCTCGCAAGACAGAAGGTCCTGATGGTGTACCTGGTAAGGCTCTGAAAACCCGTGCCAGCCAACTAGCGGGAGTATTCAAGGACATTTTCAATCTCTCACTGTTACGGGCAGAAGTTACCACTTGCTTCAAAAAGGCAACAATTATACCAGTGCCTATGAAGAATAATGTAGGCTGCCGTATTAACTATTGCCTGGTAGCACTCACATCGACAGTGATGTAATGCTTTGAGAGGTTGGTATGACTAGACTGAACTCCTGCCTCAGCAAGGACCTAGACCCATTGCAATTTGCCTATTGCCACAATAGGTCAACAGCAGATGCAATCTCAATGGCTCTCCATGTGGCTTTAGACCACCTAGACAACACAAACACCTACGTCAGGATGCTGTTCATCGAATATAGTTCAGCAATTAAACCATCATTCCCACAATCCTGATTGAGAAGTTGCAGAACCTGGGCCTCTGTACCTCCCTCTGTAATTGGATCCTCAACTTCCTATTCAGAAGACCACAGTTTGTGTAGATTGGTGATAACATATCCTCCTTGCTGATGATCAACACTGGTGCACCTCAGGGGTGTGTGCTTAGCCCACTGCTCTACTCTCTGTATACACGTGTCTGTGTGGCTAGGGATAGCTCAAATACCATCTACAAATTTGCTGACAATACAACCATTGTTGGGAGAATCTCAGGTGGTGACGAGAGGGCATACAGGAGTGAGATGTGCCAACTAGTGGAATGGTGCCGCAGCAACAACCTGGCACTCAACGTCAGTAAGACAAAAGAGCTGATTGTGGACTTCAGGAAGGGTAAGACGAAGGAGCACATACCAATCCTCTTAGAGGGATCAGAAGTGGAGAGAGTGAGCAGCTTCAAGTTCCTCAGTGTCAAGATCTCTGAGGATTTAACCTGATCCCAACATATTGATGTAGTCATAAAGAAGGCATGACAGTGACTATTCTTTAATAGGAGTTTGAAGATATTCGGCATGTCAACAAATACACTCAGAAACTTCTATAGTTGTACCGTGGAGAGCATTCTGACAGGCTGCATCAGTCTGGTATGGAGGGGCTATTGCACAGGACTGAAAGAAGCTGCAGAGCATTATCAATCTAGTCAGCTCCATCTTGGATACTAGCCTACAAAGTACTCAGGACATCTTTAGGGAGCGGTGTCTCAGAAAGGAAATGTCCATTACTAAGGATCTCTAGCACCCAGGACATATCCTTTTCTCACTGATACCATCAGGTAGGAGATACAGAAGCCTGAAGGCACACACTCAGCGATTCAGGAACAGGTTCTTCCCCTCTGCCATCCGATTTCCTAAATGGACATTGAAGCTTTGGACACTACCTCACTTTTTTAAATATACAGTATTTCTGTCTTTGATCTATTCAATATACATAATTGATTTATGTATATACTTGTTTATTATTATGTTTTATAACCATATTATTTTATTTATTATTTTTTCTTCTGCCTCTGCTAGATTATGTATTGCATTGAACTGCTGATGCTAGGTTAACAAATTTCACGTCACATGCCGGTGATAATAAACCTGATCCTGATTCTGATGTTGTTGCAATCTAGAAATGGTGCTGCTCACAGATTCAGTGTGAATTTTAATGAAAAAAACAGGAAATTGCCAGCATAACTAGTAGAATAACCACCATAAAGGGCCAAATGGCCACCTGCTTAGGGTTAGAATTCTCAATTGACTTAATCATCAAATTGACAATTTCTGCATATCTTCATAAAGCTTTATTTACTTCAACATTTTCCCCCTGTATTTTTGATATTGGCCACTTCCATTAAAGTCTTCATGTAAATTATAAACCAGAATACAGTTTTAAAATGTATCTAAGTTAATGAAACTAGACAAAGATTAAGACAAAGTGTATGTGCTTCAAAGTTCAATTGCTTATATTATTTTTCCACAGTTACACCTTAGAAATTCGCATTCCTTTTTCTGGAGTGAAACATGACTCGCTGTTTTGGGTCTTTTCATTTAACTTTTGAAATTTGTAAAAGGTATCTGCATTCTCAATGCGATCGATTTTATATTTTAGGACATTTAGTACATGAGTTTGGAAGTTATATTGAATCTATTAAAAAAAATTACGAGGATTTTGCTGGGACTTGAGGACCTGAGTTGTAGGGAAAGATTGAAAAGGTTATGAATTCATTCCCTGGAGTGCAGGAAAATGGCAGTTAATCTTAGAGAGGTATGCAAAATTATGAGGGGTGTAGATTGGATGAATGCAAGCAGACTAGAGCTATGAGTTCAGCATAACAGGTGAAATATTTAAGAGGAATCTGAAGGGAAACATCTTCAATCAGAGAATGATGCGAGCGTGGAACAAGCTGACAGCAGAAGTGGTGGACGCTGGTTTAATTGGAACATTTAAGAGAAATTTGGATAGATACATAGAAAGGAGGGATTGGAGTGATATGGACTGGGAGCAGATAGATGGAACTAGGCAGAAGATGAGGTTGGCATGGAGGCCTGTTTCTATGCTGTAGTGCTCTCTGACTCTAAAAGAATAAGCAATAGCACTGGAAAGTAGCACTGAGGGAAGATCAGCCATGATTTAATTGAGCAATAGAGCAGGTATGAAGGGCTGAATGGCCGTCTCCTACCTCTTATTTTGTTTGTTGAAGTTAACTGTCTCTCTCCACTGCTAACCAATTCTAACATTAATTAACATGTTCACTTTAAAGAGCTCTACAGCTCATGTTCTTGGTATTATTTATTTACTATTAATTTATTATTATTATTTGTTTTATATTTGCAGTTTGTTGTCTTCTGCATATTAGTTATTCGTCAGTGTTTGTGTAGTTTTCATTGATTCTATTGCACTTCTTTGTTCTACTGTAAAAGCCTGCAAGAAATAAATCAGAGAGTAGTTTATGGTGACAAGTACGTACTCTGGTAACAAATTTACTTTGAACTTTGAACATCATTAGCCAGCTGGGCATCAAATAAAAATGTCAGGACCACCATGACCACTTATTGAAACACTTGCTGTATCTATCTTCTTTATTTTCAGGCACAGTCTGATGAGAAAGCTCTCATTGCGACACTGCACCAACACGTTGTTGCGCTGCAGGTGAGTGAGGCTGCTGCCGTCAGCAAGCTGGCGGCCTTTGCGAGCAAGCTGCAGAAGATGGAAGCCTGTAACCTGCGGCTGATGCAGAAAGTGGACGAGCGGGAGCAGGCCCTCTACTATGCACGGATGGAAGGCAGAAACAAGGCCAAGCATCTGCGACAGACCATCCAGTCCTTACGCAGGCAGTTCAGTGGAGCCTTGCCTCTTGCACAGCAGGAGAAGTTCTCAAGGACCATGTTACAGTTGCAGAGTGATAAACTAAAGATCATGCAGGATGTTAAACTAGCCCAGGAGGAAAGGGCAACAGCGGAGGACAAGGCACTGGAATTGGAACTGAAGTTGAAGGGACTGGAGGAATTGATTGGAACACTAAAAGATGCAAAGGGAGCACAAAAGGTTAGAAGGTTTTAATGTGTGAATAACCTGGTTAACAAAGTGATGATTTTGGTTTCTTAGTCATAGAGTACTACTGGTCAGAAACTGGCCCTTTGGCTCATTTCGTCCTTGCCAAACAATTATTCTGCTTAGTCCCACCAACCTACACCTATTCCACAGTCTTGCATACCCTCCCATACTTATCCAAACTTCACTTAACCATTGAAATCCAATCTGCATCTACCATTTCTGCTGGTACCCTGTTCCATGCTCTCACCACCAGGTGAAGAAAATCACTCTCCTGTTCCCTTAAAGATTTCACCTTTCACCCTAAACCCGTGATCTCTAGTTCTCATCTCACCCAACCTTAGTGGAAAAAGCCTGCTTCCATTTACCCTATCTATAACCCCCATAGTTTTGTATATAATCATATAACAATTACAGCACGGAAACAGGCCATCTCGGCCCTCCTAGTCTTAATCTCACCTAGTCCCACCTACCCGTACTCAGCCCATAACCCTCCACTCCTTTCCTGTCCATATACCTATCCAATTTTACCTTAAATGACACAACTGAACTGGCCTCTACTACTTCTACAGGAAGCTCATTCCACACAGCTATCACACTCTGAGTAAAGAAATACCCCCTCGTGTTTCCCTTAAACTTTTGCCCCCTAACTCTCAAATCATGTCCTCTCGTTTGAATCTCCCCTACTCTCAATGGAAACAGCCTATTCACGTCAACTCTATCTATCCCTCTCAAAATTTTAAATACCTCGATCAAATCCCCCCTCAACCTTCTATGCTCCAATGAATAGAGACCTAACTTGTTCAACCTTTCTCTGTAACTTAAGTGCTGAAACCCAGGTAACATCCTAGTAAATCATCTCTGCACTCTCTCTAATTTATTGATATCTTTCCTATAATTCGGTGACCAGAACTATACACAATATTCCAAATTTGGCCTTACCAATGCCTTGTACAATTTTAACATTACATCCCAACTTCTGTACTCAATGCTCTGATTTATAAAGGCCAGCGTTCCAAAAGCCTTCTTCACCACCCTATCTACATGAGACCCCACCTTCAGGGAACTATGCACTTTTTTTTCCTAGATCTCTCTGTTCCACTGCATTCCTCAATGCCCTACCATTTACCCTGTATGTGCTATTTGGATTATTCCTGCCAAAATGTAGAACCTCACACTTCTCAGCATTAAACTCCATCTGCCAACGTTCAGCCCATTCTTCTAACCGGCATAAATCTCCCTGCAAGCTTTGAAAACCCACCTCATTATCCACAACACCTCCTACCTTAGTATCTTCGGCATACTTACTAATCCAATTTACCACCCCATCATCCAGATCATTTATGTATATTACAAACAACATTGGGCCCAAAACAGATCCCTGAGGCACCCCGCTAGTCACCGGCCTCCATCCCGATAAACAATTATCCACCACTACTCTCTGGCATCTCCCATCTAGCCACTGTTGAATCCATTTTATTACTCCAGCATTAATACCTAACGACTGAACCTTCTTAACTAACCTTCCATGTGGAACTTTGTCAAAGGCTTTGCTGTCAAAATCTTCCCTCAATCTTCTGGGTTCTAGGGAATCAAATCATAACCTATTCAATCTTTTCCATTAACTCAGGTCCTCAAGTCATGGCAACATCCGTGTCAATTTTCTCTGCAGTCTTTCAATCTTATTGATATCTATGCTATATATATATATATATATATATATATATATATATATATGACCAGAACTGCACACAATACTCCAAATATTCCTCACTAAAGTCTTATAAAACTTGAACATAACATCTCAATTCCTGTACTCAGTACTTTGATTCATGAAGGGCAGTGCTCCAAAAGCTCTCTCTAGTCCTGCGATGTCACTTCCAAGGAATTATGAATCCGTATTCCCAGATCCTTCTGTTCTACACACTTTTCAGTGCCCGACCGTTCACAGTGTATGTCCTACCCTAATTTGCTCACCCAAGGTGCAAAACCTCCTACCTGTATTAAATTCCATCTACCACTTTAGTATTTAAAATGAACAACTGACCTCTTATTTCATTGCTGTTAGCAGCACAGTTTATGTTGAAATCTGATCAGAAATAATCCCAGCATTAATAGGAAAATGCTAGTTTAAAAAAATTGAACATAGAAAGTGATGTCTGCATTGTAACAGCTTGTGATTTGGAGACAATACATCTAATTGGCATGGTTTACCATTGTTCTGTATCAAACACTTTTCAAGTTGATCCAGTGGATTGTGGCCATTGAAATGCAGACCCATAACTACAACTTTTATTTAGTTTCTCTAAATAAAAGAGTGATTTATTTTACCTCTGGGAAATGGAGGATGATTCATAATAAGCATCTAATAATAACTCAAGTTACTAACAGCAGTCTAATATTAAGATACTGTACAGAGAAGGGAATTACCAATCACTACTAAAATGAGATATCACTCATGCAGCCTTCATTATATTATTTATTTTTACTTTTTTTATTTAGAGATATAGTACAATAACACGCCTTCTAGCTCAACAAGCTCAAGCCCCCCCAGTTACTCCCATGTGACCAATTAACCTACTAACCCTTGTATCTTTGGAATGTCGAAGGAAACTAGAGCACCCGGAGGAAAGCCGCAGGGTCATGGGGAGAACATACAAACTCACAGACAGCAGCAGGAATTGGTGCTGGGTCGCTGGCACTTTAGTAGCTTATGCTAATTTTTTCTTCCATAATAATGCATTTCTGTCAGACAAAGTGTAGATTTGAATGAAGCAAAGTTTGCAGTACAAGGAATAATTTTAACACCATACATGCTATATTTTTGTTCTGCATCCTATAACTTTGTAGATTTACACATAGATGGAATAGTTGCAGCAACTTGGATAGCAATGACATTGCTTCTCTACATAATGGTGATGGGAGGTGTTGAACAAAGACACCATGGTAGGTGGGTAACAATGTGGACAAAAGCATCATATCTGAAGGATGAACTTTACCTCTGAAAAAGGCAATTAAAATCCTGTTGAATAACAGTTATATAGATGGCAGGTAACAGTGTAAGCTTATTTGTGATTGTTAGTATACTCAATATTCTAAAGCTCGATTTAAAAATTGGTCCCCATCGAGAAGGTCCCTATACACTCCTATCCCTCATCAAAAAGCCCTCTATATGCTTCTATTCCCTATCAAGAAGGATTAAAACTCTCCGACAAAAGACTCAACCACTACATTCCTCCGTCTGGCAGAACTGGTCCTGACCTTCAACAATTTCCCTTTGATTCCTCCCACTTTCTCCAAACACCAGGGGTAGCCATAGACACCTACATGGTCCCAAGCCATGTCTGCCTTTTTGAATGCATTCTAACTCTTCCTACATTGACAACTGCATTGGTGCTGCTTCATGCATTCATGCAGAGCTTTGTTAGTTTCATCAACTTTGCCTTCAACTTCCACCCTGCCTTTAAATTCACTTAGTCTATTTCTGACACCTCTCTTTCCTTTCTCAATCTCTCTATCTCCATCTCCGGAGATAAACTCTCTACTGACATATTTTATAAACCTACCTATTCCCATGACTATCTTAATTATCCTTCTTCCCATCCTGTCTACTGTAACCTTTCTCCACTATTGATACTGCCCTCAGACGCATCTCCTGGATATCCGTGCTCACCTCATCTTCCTGCTGCCTTAACAGTGATAGAGTTCTCTTGTCCTCAGCTACCACACCATGAGCCTCTGCATCTAACGCATCATTCTCCGCAACCTCTGCCATCTTCAACAGGAACTTCAGCTCCCTCCCCACTCTCCGCTTTCCACAGGGATCGCTCCCTCCCTGATTCCCTAATCCATTTGTCGTTCCCCACTAATGTCCCACCTGGCAAACAAGCAAACTGTGTCACAGCAAGCAAGGGAAATGCTCTACTTGCCCATTCACCTCCTCCCTTACCTCCATTCAGTGCCCCAAACAGTCCTTCCAGGTAAGGCAACACCTTAGTTGGGACCTGTAACCAGACCTGGTCTCACCTTACCTGAAACTAGACCTATGAATCTGTTAGGATTGTCTGTGGTATCTGGTGCTCCCAATGCGGCTGTCTCTACATTGGTGAAACCCGATGTAGATCGGGGGTGGCTTTGTCAAGCACTTCCAATCCATCCGCCAAAAGTGAAATTTCCTGGTGGCCCCATTCCCATTCCGGCATGTCAGTCCATGACCCCCTCTTTTGCCACAATGAGGCCACTCTCTGGGTGGAGGAGCAACATTTCATGTTCCGTCTGGGTAGACTCCAACCTGATGACGTGAACACTGATTTCTCCTTCTGGTAGATTTTCCCCTCCCAGTTCTGTGTCCTTCTATTCCCCACTCTAATCTCTTAACTCTCTCTTCACCTTCGGGTCACCTCCCTGTGGTGCCCCTCATTCTTCCCTTTCTCCCATGGTCCACTCCCTTCTATCAGGTTTCTTCTTGTCCTCCTTGCCCTCCCCCTGTCTTTTTATCGTGGCATCTTCTCCTTTACTTACCAGTCCCAATGAAGGGTCTCTGCCCAAAACATCGACTGTTAATTCATTTCCATAGATGCTGCCTGACCTTCTGAGTTCCTCCAGCATTTTGTATGTGTCACTCTTAAAAACTGGCTATTTATAGGCATGTCATTTCTGGTGATATTTTCTAGTTATTGGCTTTGTATTTAATTTTAATCTTGGAATTCATTCCTCTTTTTTTCTTTTTTTTTAGGTAACGGAATGGCACAGTAAGATTGAAGAACTCCGTCTCCAAGACCTTAGAATGAATAGGTGTCTAAATAAGCAAAAGGAAGAAATAAAATATTTAACTAATATAATATCTGAGCAGGAGCACACCATCAATGATTTGGAGGAAGAGACAGTTCAGCAAAACAAGGTGAGTAGATCAGTCTTTGACAAACGTGGGAATTCAGAGATGGAAGAAAGAGCAAGCTCCATCCTAATAGTTGTATGATATAAAGATAATTGTGTTGTTGATGAATCATTAAAATAAACCTAGTTAAGTTATTCTACAGCAAACTGATACATTATGCAAGTATATCAAGTGATGGAGAGTTTTTAGGACTCTGGTTCAAAGTCAATTTGAGATTGACTTTGAGTTATAATTACTGATAGAACATAGAGCATTACAGCATTGTACAAGCCCATCAGCCCACAATGTTGTGCTGACCTTATAACTAACTTCAATATCAATCTAACCCTTCCCTTCCACATAGCCCTCCATTTTTTTCTATCATCCATGTGCCCATTTAAGAGTTTCTTAAATTCTCCTAATGTATCTGCCTGTACCGCAACCCCTGGCAGTGCGTTCTGCACACCCAGCACTCTGTGTAAAGAAGTTACCTCTGACATCTCCCCTATACTTTCCTCCAATCATCTTTAAAATTATATCCCCTTGTATTAGCCATTTCTATCCCCTTATCATCTTGTAGACCTCTATCAAATCACCTCTCATCCTCCTTCGTTCCAAAGAGAAAAGCCCTAGCTCGCTCAACCTATCTTCATAAGACATGCCCTCCAGTCCAGGGAGCATCCTAGTAAATCTCCTCTGCATCTTCTCTAAAGCTTTCACATTCTTCCTAAAAAGAGGCAATCAGAACTAAACACAATGTTCTAAGTGTGGTGTTACCACATTTTATAGAGCTCCATATTACCCCTCAGCTCTGAAACTCAATCCCCTGACTAATGATACCATACACCTTATAAACAACCCTATCAACTTGCATGGCAGCTTTAAGGAATTTATGGACGTGGACCCCAAGACCCTCTGTTCCTCCACATTGCCAAGAATCCTGCCATGAACCCTGTATTCTGCCTTCAAATTCGTCCTTCCAAAATGAATCATTTCACACTTTTCGGGGCTGAACTCCATCTGCCATTTCTCATATAATAATTTATTCAAAAAACTTCTGTCTAATTTCATTTGACTGATTCAATATTTTCACCTTCATCATCTCCCTTGGAAGCTTGTTCCGTAAGTTGATAGCTCAGTTTATATAACTCTCTATTCTTCCTACAGTTCCATGAAGAGCGCTTGCTGGCATGGGATCACAGAGAGTTAGAATTACAGCGTCAGCTGGATATGTATGAGCATCAAAGTAATGAAGTATTGAAAGCAGCTCTGAAGGTGAATCTTAGTTTTATGAACAATGTATGCAACTCTTATGATAAGTAAAAAATCATAATGATGCTTTCAAATAATCCTGTCAGCTTAAATGAGGGGATTCAACTTTTTAAAGTACCTTGTACTTATGTTAGGCAGGATGAATCAAAAATTCTTACAGACGTTATTCCTGGCTTCTGAACCTTTTGAAAGAATTCAAGATTCACAATTGTTTAATGTCATTTCCAGTACACAAATGTAAAGGAGAACAAAATAATTGTTACTCCTGATCTGATGCAGCACACAAAAATACAATAAAATAAAGAACATAATAATAAAAAATAACACAATAAATATAACTATATAAGATGGCTTGTATATGTAGATTCATTGAAAGAGTTATCAGCTTGTAACATTCATTTTTTTCCTTCAGCCCTGCAAGTATTTTGTTTTACGTCTGAATCCCTTTAGAAAATTAAAGCTGAAAGTATTTGCACCTTTGTTTCAGGTAGTTCTTTATAGGTCACAGGTAAAGAAATTCTCCACATTCCTTAATGCTATAACATCTCCACATGTTGAACTTGATAAGTAACAATTGCTCCACAAGTATGTTAGTGTCTACCTCCAGTAAGAGAAGGTCTGTGGGTCTGTCCTTCCTTCAGCATAATTACCATTCGTTTGTTCCCATACCATCAATATTTTAGGTGGAAAGATGGGAGGCTAAATGAGCAGGTCAAAAACCTAGTATCCCATGGCAATTGATTTTCCAGAATTTTTGAGTTCCTTACCAAATGGCATATTCGCCACAGGGACAGGAGCAGTTCAAAGATATTGCTCCCTACCATCTTTTCAAGAGAAATTAGGACTAAACAATAAAAGCTGCCATGTTAGAACATAAAACATAGATTATTACAGCACAGGAACAGACCCTTTGACCTACAGTGTTGTGCCAAACTAATTAAAATGATAATCAAATGCCCAACTAAACTAATCGCTTCTGCCTGCACAAAGTCAATGTCCCTCCATTTCGTGCACATTCATGTGCCAGTTTAATAGACTCTTTAATGTCCTTATCATATTTGCCTCCATCACCATCCCAAGCATCCGCTACTCAAGAGGGGAAAAAAAACAAGTTTGCCCAACCTCTCCTTGTAGCTCATACCTCTAATCTAGGCAGCATCATAACAAACCAGTTCTGCACCCTCTCCAAAGCCTCAACATCCTTCCCATAATGGGGCAACCAGAACTGCTAACCACATTCCATGTATTGTTTTTAAGTTTATTTTGCTAATTTTCATAAACCTGTGATCACCAGTAACCAACACTGCTGTAAATGTTACTAAAATCTCCTATTTCTTCGAAATCCTTCAAAATTTATAATGCAGGTAGTATTGGCCAATCTCTGCTCAGCTCCAAGAGAGCTAGCATTGTCTTTTTTTTTAAAAATGTTCGAGAGATTGAACTGAACAAGAACTCTGCTGCATTGTGTGTTACTGGAAAAACATTTTCTGATGATGATTATTCTTTAGTAGATACTAAAGTGGTAAAATGTGACTGTAATATTTAACAGTTTTAAGGTTTTACTCTAATGATATATGCTTCATTTCCTGCAGTTTGAGGAAGTTACTGGTTCCATCCCAGATCCCAACAAGCCACTGCCAGAGCAGCTAAATGTGGCTTTACAAAAAATCAGGGAGCATGTACACACGATTCTAGAAACCCAAGCAACTTGCAGGACTCTAGAAGAGGTAAAGGAAAGGGTTCAAGTTGACAGTTTAATTTGATAAAAATGTCAATAAAGCATACAACATCTTTTTATAAGCTACACAAAATGCTGCAGTTCCTCTAACATTTTTGTGTGTGTTGCTCAAGATCTCCAGCATCTGCAGAATCTCTTGTACTTTTATAAAACTAGTTGGTTGCAACTATAGCATGAAGTAAATTGGAATAATTATGTGCTATGTCATGGAGTGATAAGATGTGCCTTTGTATGTGCAGTTCCACACAGTAAAACTGTACAAAAAAGGGAGGATATTGCAAGAAAGGATGCATGGTAAGCTAGAATAAGAAATATGTTAAGGTCAGGATAAGGAGTTTGCAAAGGTAACAATAAACACTATATTTATAAAGCCCCTTTCAAAGTATTACAAACACAGGTAATATAGTATTTCTGAATTGTTGCAAAATAGGAAATATGATAGTCAAATTCTACATGGAAAGTTGCCACAAAAGGCAACGTGATAGTTGCCAAAAAGTCTGTTCTAATATCTTTGGTTCAGGAGTTTGTATTGATCAGAATACTAGGGAAATCTTCCCTGTTTTTTAAAATAGGAAAAGATCCCATGATCCCAGAGAAAAAAGATAAGAAACTGTCTTGACTTGATATCTCATTCAAAGACAATATCTCATTAACATAGCTTACCTTGGCAAGTATGCAAAAATGTTTACAGACAAAAAATATTTTGACTTTTAGATTGTAGAAGAGGTGAATAACAGCAGGTGATTGGTGTATGGTCTTTAACCTAATATAGGATGTAAGTGTTGGAATTAAATAAGCTTTTTCTCATGTTGCTTGGTGCATGTGAGTTGATGAGGGAAGCTTGAAAAGAAAATCTGAAAAAAATTAAGATTGTCAAGATTAAGGCAGGGTACAGGACATTGCTTTAGAAGTGAAAGAATCTGGTTATGGTTACCATATACCTGTGGTTCTATAGGATAACATTAGCTTTATTTGTGACATGTATATTGAAACACCAAAGCATACAGTGAAATGTAGTGTTTGCAGTGGGGTTGGTGTTCGCATGCTATGCCATTCTTCCAGCGGCAACACCGCATGCCACAACTCACTAGCCCTAACCGTATGAAATTTCTGAATTGTGCGAGGAAACCAGAGCATTCAAAGGAAACTCACACAATTACAGGGAGAATATACAAACTCCTTACAGGCAGTAGCAGGAACTGAACCCCAGTCAGTAATTGCTGGCACAGTAAAGCAATGTGCTAACTGCTAAGCTACCATGCTTGCTTGGCCCTTAAAAAAAATGTTATTTTGAGTGGTCTATCGCAGGATGTCTGAAGTAATGATTTAGGGCATTTATGTCAAACTCAAGGCCCGCGGGCCAAATCCGGCCCGCAAGATAATATCTAATTACTATTAAAGCTGGCCCCAGTAATCGAAGCGCCTATGGCGTATGATATGGCTAATGCTGAGTTTATTCAGGTACCAGGTTTTCAGGGTTTTTAGTGTTTATTCAGCAGTCTTCTTAATAAGAAACGGAATTTGTAAAGTGAAACACTTTGTAGTTATAGCAGAGACTGAGACACATGAGAGCAGGCTGAAAAAACGGAGGCAACGAAAGCTGCGTTCGCACGCGTCCGACTGATCCGGCCCGCATGAAGCTGTATTTTGCTCAATCCGGCCCGTGACCTAAAATGAGTTTGACACCCCTGATTTAGGGGAAGGTGTATATGGGTGATAATGAAACCAACAGTTGACCAAAAATATAAGCACAATGAGAGTAAAATACTTATAGATCAAATTTAACATTATCACACAACTTGTTTTTGGCAAATTCATTCTGCAGTATTTCTGTGAGAGAAATGTAAATTGTTAATGAACTGTCATCTGTGAAGCTTCACATAGACGATGTACATTGTATATCAAATCATGGCCTTCCCTCCCACTTCCACAGAAGTTCTGACATACACCTGCATATTACATGCATCAGTTCAGTTTGAAACAGAATGGGAAGGAATAGACAAAACAAACTAAATTATGAGATGGATTAGAATTTATGTAATAGAAGAAATTATGAATAAATCAGTATAATTGTAAAATAGTGTTATGCAGATAACTTCACTTATCACAGCTTTAGTACATGGAGCTTAGAAAAATAGAGGGCTGTGGGTAACCCTAGGTAATTTCTACAGTAAGTACATGTTCGGCACAGCATTGTGGGGCAAGGGCCTGTATTGTGCTGTAGGTTTTCCATATTTCTATGTTTCTAACTCTGAACTGATCCTGCAACCTACAGATTTATTTTCAAGGACTTTACAACTCATGTTTTCAGAATTTTTTTTATTTGCAATTTTCTTTTCTGCATTTTTTTTTATCAGTCTTTGTTTATGTACAAACATGAGATTCTACAGATGCTGGAAATCCAGGGTAGCACACACAAAATGCTGCAAGAACTCAGCAAGTTAAGTCCTGATGAAGGACCTTGGCCCGAAACGGCGACTCTTTATTCCTTTGTCTGACATGCTGAGTTTCTCCAGCATTTTTGTGTGTGTTACTTTTGTTTATGTATAGTTTTTCATAAATTGTGTGTGTGTGTATATATATAATTATGTGTATATATATAGTGTGTGTGCATACTTCGGTAATAAACTTTACTTTGCCTTTTTAACTTTGACTATTTTAAAATAGGTCTGCAACCTATAAAAATTATAAAATTTATTCATCATTGATGTTCTGCTCGAATGAAATTCTGTTGGAATGCATTTCTGGAAGAAATTCTGTACTTTGTTTAACAGATCTTAAATAGTATTATTTTGAAATCACAGACACATGTTTATCTTCATAGAAACTTAAAGAGAAGGAAGCAGCACTGTGGAAGGCTGAACAGAATGTGCTGTCCAGGGATAAAGTTATAAATGAGTTGCGACTGCGCCTGCCTGCCACAGCTGATCGAGAAAAGATGATTGCTGATCTCAGTGCAAAGACAGAGCATGAGGAGGAAAGCAGAAAGGCCTTGAAAGTTGCTCATCAAACTATAACAAACCTGCAGGCCAGGTTAGATCAGAAGGAAGAAGTCCTACAAAAGTACCAGCGGTTGTTGACCAGAGCTCATCAGGTTAGTGAATCTACTTTGGTAATGCAAGATGGAGTTTGCATTTGTATAGTAGTTGTTGTTGTTATTATTTGAGGAAATACTAACCTCCCGACACACCAGCATTGTGGGAGCACTTTCAACATGCATAAGAAATAGAAACAGGAGTTGGCCGTCTGGCCTGTTGAGCCTGTCGAGCCTACTCTGCTATTCAATAAGAATATGATTGATCTGGTTGTAGACTCTGCTCCAATTACCCTCAATTCCCCTGCTATGCAAAAATCTATCTGCGTCTTACATGTATTTAATAAGAAAGCCTCTACTGCTTCTCTGGGCAAAGTATTTCAGAGATTCAGTACTGTCTGGGAAATGTAGTCTCTCATCATCGCCAATCTAAATCTATTGCCCCGAACTTGAGGCCGTGTATTCTAATTCTCGTCTCACTTCAGATTCAGATTCATTTATTTATCACGTATACATCAAAACATACAGTGAAATATGCCGCTTGCATTAACGACCAACACGACCCAAGAATGTGCTGTGGGGGCAGCCCGAAGTGTGTGGCAACACCTTCAGCGCCAACATAGCATGCCTACATTGTTTAACAGAACACAACAAGCAACAAAACAACAGCAAAACAATCACCTTTTCTCCTACCCAACCACTCTCTCTTACACAGACAGTTGTCCAATCCCAGGACAGGCCTTTGGGCCTTCAGACCTCAGGCTTCATCATCCACACTTCTGATTGACCTTTGAACTTCAATCTTCTCTGTCAGCTTTCTCCAGAGGAAACAGTTTTCCTGCCTCTTTCTTATCTTATAAAATTTCTTATCAGGGAAATTTTATAAGTTTCTATAAAATGCCTCTCATTCTTCTGCATTCCATCGAGTATAGTCCCAGGCAAACTTAGTTTCTCCCCATAGGTTAATCTCCTTGTGTTCGGCTGCACACCACAGTGATTCAGGAAGGTAACAAATTGCCAGCTTCTCAAAGACAGTTAGGGATAAATGACACTGACATACTAGATATGAATGAAGAAGGAAGGCTGTTTCCTCTGGTTGTGAGATAGTGAGAAAGAGCCATTAATTTTGAAGTACTCATCATTAATAATACTTCCTTTAGGCAGATCACAGAATACATTCTAACTGAGAGCAAATAAAAAAGAGATTATTGCATCTTTTTTAAGGGAAAGGGAGGTAAATATTTGAGGCAGAACTTGATTCAAATGATTTGATAAGTTGGAGGCTGGGGAAAAGACCTGACAGAAGTTTATAAAATTGTGAGAGGCAGCCAGTATCTTTTTTCCCAGGGTTAATATGAGAGGGAGTATATTTAAGATGTGAGGTGTAAAGTTCAAAGGAGATGTGTGGAGCAAGTTCTGTTTTTACAGAGTGCTAGGAGTATGGAATGTACTGCCAGGAGGCCTGGTGGAGGCAAATACAATGAAAGGCTGTTAGATAACCACAATGTAAAGAGAATGGAGGGATATGGACATTGTGTAGACAGAAGTAATTAGTTTTAAGCATTTCATAGCTAGTTTAATTAATTTGACTCAACGTCATAGTCCACTGGGTTGCACTGTTCTCTGAACTGTGGTGGGGAGAGAATGGTATATTGTCTGGATTTCTTTGGCAAAGAAAAAGGAAATGGGTGAATAATATTTGATGTAAAGTTCCTTGATAGATATGAAAGGAATGTCAGGAAGCACTTTATTTCAAAAACTCGGTCTTGCTTGTTCAAACTTTAATTATTTGAGAGCCTTGGGTTAGAAATCAATCAAGAATCCAACACGTATGTTTTTATTTTATATTTAACAGGACCAAGAAGAATTTGCAAAGAAACATGAAGAAGATCTTAAAGCTTTGCATCTTAAATTGGATTCATATGCAGATGCATCCTTAAATAAATTTAAAGAAGCTGCAGTGGTTAGTTTTTTTTTAACTTGCTCATTTCATTTCATTTTGTCAGCAACTTAATGGGATATTGTCTAGATTTCTTTGGCACCCAAAAGGAAATGAGTGAATAATATCATTTGATATGAAGTTCTCTGAATATGAAAAGAATGTCAGCAGTAAATATTCTAAAGCTCATTGTTAATTGTTCAAACTTTAATTATTTGAGAACCTTAGGTTAAAAATCAATCAATAATTTTGTTACTTGTTTCTTAACTTAAAAACAAATTAATGTATTTTTATTGTGAGGCTAATTTAGTTTTATGGTTCATTCTGCTGAGAATTAATGAGCTTTTCTTAAAATAAAAACCTACTCAGTTTTCAGTTGCATTTTTTAAAAAAGCAGAATTAGCAATAGATTATATTGATGTGACATCTTTAAAATAGTAAAACATGCTGTGGTGTTTCATGGGAGCGTCACAAAAAGAAATTTTGACACCAAATCCTACACAAAATATTCAGAGACATGATGAAAAACTAGCTTATTTAAGCTATGAATATACACCTTGTGCTGTTTGTAGTGACTGGTTACAGAGGTTGAAATGGCAGCCTCAGCATGGATGCTGAAGGTTGTCCTCAGCAACTGTCCCTCTATGATCATTCCTCTTCTGATCAGGAACAATTGGGAGATTGTTAAGTGCGTGGAATGCTTTACCAGTGCTGGTGGCAAAAGCAGGATCATGAGGGCCATTTAAGAAACTCTGAGATAGGCACATGGATGATAGAAAAGTGGAGGGTAATACAGGAGGGAAGGGCTAGATTGACCTTAGAGTAGTTTAAAAGGTTGGCACAACATCATGGGCCTATGCTGTCAGTCGTGTTTTATGTAATGATATTTACCTACATCTCTAAAACTCTGAAACTTGACATTGGAAGAACTTGCAGTACAAAACTATCTGACCACACCAGTGATTAATCAAATCGATGAAAATACCCTAATTCTAAGCAGAAAAGGAATGTTGAGATCTTGGGTATTGCAACACAAAGCAAAAGCATTGCTAATTCAGGCGGCCATCAGCTTTGGAGGGAAGTATGTATACTGTTCTGGATAGGCACCCTGCAAACAGTGCAGCATGGAGATTTGGGCCTGTAAGTACTGAAGCAGTAACATGTTGTTGAAACAGGAGCTGATGAAGAAACCGGCTATCCCTGTTGTGACATCCAAGCATCTAGTCCACCTGGCAGAACTGGAACACACAGTGGCTGAGCAGGATCACTCGCTGTCGACACTTGTGGACAAATTGAAAGCAGCAACCACTGAACTAGAGAAACAGAAAGATATTACAGAGCTGAAAATGAGGGAAAGCGAGACTGAGAAAGCAAGGTAAGTTCTTGGCACACTTTTGCCATTTTATAGTTTGCTGACATACTTTATACTTTATTGTCACCAAACTATTGATACTAGAGCGTACAATCATCACAGTGATATTTGTTTCTGCGCTTCGCGCTCCCTGAAGTACAAATCGAAGTAAATATAATAAAAATTTTAATTATAAATCATAATTAGAAAAATGGAAAAGGGTAAGTAAGGTAATGCAAGTCAGGTCCAGATATTTGGAAGGTACAGCCCAAATAGCATATGAACAGAATTAGGCCATTTGGCCTATCGAGTCTACTCCACCATTCGATCATGGCCAATTTATTTTCCATCTCAATCACATATTCCTGCCTTCTCCCTGTAATACTTGGCTCCAAATACATATTGATTATTTCCTATGTTCTCATGGTAATCTCTAAACGTGCCATAGTCTGGAATCAGAATCAGATTTGTTATCACACTCAGATTACATGAAATTTGTTATTTTGTGCAGCAGTACAATACAAAAAAATCAATAATGCAACTTAAAAAAATAACTATGTAGTGTTTACGGGTTCATGGACTATTCGGGAATCTGATGACAGAGGCTTTCTAAATAGAATGCAATCAGATTTCCAGTAACTACAGAATCTCTTGTGTTTGGAGTGTAGTCAAACACTGGACTATCAAACATTATTTTAATGTCTTATTTCAAGGCTTGAAGAGAAGCATGCTGCTGAGCTGAAGGAGCTCCACAATGAAGCCAATCAACTGAGGAGCAGCAATTTGGAGATGGCAAAGGAGGTGCAGTACTTGCAAACTGAGCTGGAAGCCCAGAAACAGGCTAATACAAGAGCACCCACCACCACTATGAAGAACTTGGTGGAAAGGCTAAAAGGTCAACTTGCCTTGAAAGAGAAACAGCAAAAGGTAGGTGTTAGAAAATATGGTTGAGCACAGTATTGGCTTGGTCTCAATTGCCTGCATTTTGTAATTGTGTTACCTGGTTGACAGTAACATCTATAGAATCTTGTGCTTTAACAAACTGCTTTGCTATGGGGTGAAATTCCAATGAAAAAGAAAGATAAAGATTAGTTTCATTTGTCACATGTGCAGTGAAATGCATCATTTGCATCGGGGAATATGCTGGAGCAGTCTGCAAGTGTCACCAAGCTTCCAGCACCAACGTAGTATACCCACAATTTACTAATCCTAACCCACGTCTTTAGAATATGGGAGAAAAAAAAGCAGAGCATCCAGAGGAAACCCAGGCAGTCATAGGGAGAATGTTGAGATTCTTTAGAGTGATGGAAATCGAACCCCAATCCTGAAAATAGGCCAAATTGATGTAATTTCTTGCTTTGCCTTGCGCTGTCAACCACTCATGTAATTTTCCCTCACCACACACATCTGCTTTCTTTGGACAGACTATATTAAACATCTGCTATTACCGTGGAGAACAATCACAAATGTACTAGGCACCAAATTATTTTGTACTGTTGAATAATTACTGATTTACAAGTTCAGAATCAGAATCAGGTTTAATATCACTGGCATAAGTCAAGAAACTTGTTTTGTGCCAGCAGTACATTGCAATACATAGTAGTTTTAAAAAAACTCTAAATTACAATAAGAACCATTTAAATATAAATTACAATAAGGAAAAAAATATTGAGCTAATATACGTGGGTTCATTGACCATTCAGAAATCTGTTAACGGAGGAGAAGAAGCAGTTCCTAAAACATTGAACATTGTCATCAGGCTCCTGTACCTCCTCTCTGATGGTAGCAATGAGAACAGGACATATCTTGGGTGATGGGGGTCCTTAATGATGGATGGTACTGTTTTTGTAAAGGAAGTTGGCTGTTAATAATTGTGGAAATCTTTTACAACTAGAACCTGTCACAATTTGACCTGCTACTGCCACTGCCTTTGTATGAGGCAGTTATAGAACTTAGGCTTTAAAGGCATCTAGTAATTTTTTCTGATTCCCATTCTCTACCTTACAGGCTCTAAGCAAAGCACTATTGGACCTTCGAGCAGAGATGACCTCTCATGCAGAACAACAAATTATATACCAGGCCTCACAAAAAGAGGGACAGCTTAATGTTCAGCAGATTGTTGACAAGCATACTAAAGAACTGAGGGTAAGCCATTAATAAATAAAGCCAAGATCTCTGTTCATCATGTTAATCTGTACTCCTTTTCATTTTGTCTCTTTTTCCACAAACTGCAGCAATAAACCTGTTCTAATTTGCAAGTGTTTAGATTTTTGTGTTTGCTTAGAACATTAAACCTTTGCTTGCTTGCATAGCCATTTCCCAATAAAAACAGCCAGTAGCCCAGGTATTGACGAGGCTGCAAGAGTGTCCGGTACATATAGGTTGCCTTTTCGGAGTGAGTAAAAAATCTGCACAAGCACAAGTGAAACATTAAGTTTTCCCTCACTCAAAATATTCCTGATCTAGCCAGCAGGCAGTGAAGAAGAGAAGGAAAGGTCGACCTGTGCATAGATTGGAGTCACTGTGGACCTTAACATAGACCTGTCTTTATCTTCTTCTAGGCATTTGTGATCCTAGGGACTGATCTTTTGGACCAGTTTTCCTGCTTCCATTTTGACATGTCTACACAAATCTAAATCAGTAAATGATCTGCGAAATTAACTTGCAGGTCAGTAGAACTGCATTTGGACTGATAGAGAAAATATTTTTTTCGAGGGAGGATGGGGGGGGCAAACTTAGAGATAACAGATGTAAGAATGTCTCAAAAAAATATAAGGAACAAAATTTCAGAAGAATACACCTTAACCAAGTAGGTACTAAGATTTTTATATCTTGCAATCACAAGGTATTGTTGAGGTGAAAAAATAGATCATTTTGAGAGAAGGTGGATAAATGCTTCTTCAAAGTTAGTTCTGTGGGGTTGAATAAGGGATAGATTGGTAGAGTAGGGGATGCAAGAAGGGACAACAGTAATTTGGACTAATCTAGAATTTAGAATTTTATCTCTTACAGCTGTCTCACAACATGAGGGAGTAAAAATCTTTATGTTGCGTCCCATCGCCATGTACAAGCAATAAGGAAAGGGAAATGTGGGAGGATATTGCCCAAACACTATGATTGTATACATAATTGTTTTGTATCCATGTATGTACAGTCAGATATGCAATCAGATCAATGTATATTGATGAATCTGATGGCCCGGTGAAAGAAGCTGTCACATAGCCAGTTGGTCCTGGCCTTAATGCTGTGGTACTGTTTGCCAGACAGAAGCAGCTGAAACAGTTTGTGGTTGGGGTGGCTGGAGTCCCTGCTGATCATCCAGTCCCTTTTTACTACCCGCTCCAGTAAATGTCCTTAATAGAGGGAAGTTCTGACACAGTGGTGTCAAGAAAACAACCTCTCCCTCAATGTCGCAAAAACAAAGGAGTTGGTTGTGGATTACAGGAGGAATGGAGACAGACCAACCCCTATTGACATCAATAGATCTGGGCTGAGAGGGTAAATACATTCAAGTTCCTCGGCATCCACATCACCGAGGACCTTACGTGGCCTGTACACACCAGCTGTGTGATGAAAAAGGCACAACAGCGCCTACTTCACCTCAGACGGTTGATGAAGTTTGGTGTGGGCCCCCAAATCCTAAGAACTTTCTACAGGGGCACAATTGAGAGCATCCTTATTGGCTGCATCACTGCCTGGTATGGGAACTGTACCTCCTTTTATCGCAGGACTCTGCAGAGAGTCATGCGGACAGCCCAGCACATCTGTAGTTGTGAACTTCCCAGGGTTCAGGACATTTACAAGGACGTGTGTTTTAAAAAAAAAAGCCCGTAGAATCATTCGGGACCCAAGCCATCCCAACCCCAATCTATTCCAGCTGCTATCATCCAGGAAGCAGTACCGCAGCATAAAAGCTAGGACCAACAGACTTTGGGACAGCTTCTTCCACCAGGCCATCAGACTGATGAACTCATGTTGATGTGAGTGTGCTCTATATTACATTGACTGTTCTGTTTATTATAAATTACTATGATTGCACATTTAGATGGAGATGTAACGTAAAGACTTATGTCATATATGTGAAGGATGTAAGAAATAAGGTCAATTCAATTCAATAGTGCCCCTGTAAAAGGTCCTGAGGATTTGGGGACTCATGCCAAACTTCTTCAGCAGTCTGAGGTAAAAGAGGCACTGTTGTGCTCCTTTTTTACCACAGAGCTGGTATGTACAGTCCAGGTGAGATCTCCAGTGATGTGTATACCATGGAACTTGAAATTACTCACCCTCTCAACTATAGTCCCTTTGATGTCAATAGGGGCTAGCCTGTATCCATTCCTCCTGTAATCCACGATCAACTCCTTCATTTTTTCAACTGAAGGAGAGGTTGTTTTCTTGGGACCACTGTGTCAGGGCATTGACTTTGCCTCTGTAGGCTGACTCATTGGTGGAAATAAGGCCTATCAATGTTGTGTCATCTGCTAATTAGATCAGCGTATTGGAGCTGTGTGTGGCAACACAGTCATGGGTGTGTAGGGAGTAGAGGAGGGGGTTCAAGACATTGTCCTGGGGGGCTCCTGAGTTGAGGACCCATTGATCTGTTTTTGTACCATGAATGTCATGTCATGTATGTCATGAAATTTGTTGTTTTGCAGCAGTACAAAGCAAAGATATCAAATTATTATAAATTAGAACAATAAATAATTGGTGCAAAAAAAAAGTAATAACAAGCATTCATAGACCATTCAGAAATCTGATAGCAGAGAGGATAACGCTGTTTCTGAATAGTTCAGTTTGGGTCTTGGCTCCTGTATCTCAACCCAATGGTGATAAAGAGAAAGCGGGTATGTCGCAAAGAGTCCTTCATGACCTTGAATGGAAAATCCTACCAAAAGTAGTGGGTATGGTCCAGTCCACCACAGGTAAAGCCCTCCCCACCCTTGAGCACATCTACGTGGAGCATTGTCGCAGGAAAGCAGCATCCATCATCCAGGACTCACACCACCCAGGTCATGCTCTCTTCTCGCTACTGCCATCGAGATGAAGATACAGGAACCTCAGTACTCACACCACCAGGTTCAGGAGCAGCTATTAACTCTCAACCATCAGGCTCTACACCAGAGGAGATAAACCTCATTCAACTTCACTTGCCCCATCACTGAACTGTTCCCACAACCGATGGACTCACTTTCAAGGATCTTTTAATCTCATGTTCTCAATGTTTATTGCTTATTTGTTATTGTTATTATTATTTCCTTTTTTCTTTTGTATTTGCATAGCTTATCTTTTGTACACTCTTCACTGTTAGTCAATTTTTCATTAACTCTTATGGTTTTTGGATTCATTGAACATGTCTGCAAGAAAATGAATCTCGGGGTTGTATATGGTGACATATATGCACTTTGATAATTTTACTTAGAACTTTGATCTTCTTGAGTCACTGCCTCTTTAAATTTACTTGATGGTGAGAAGGTTGTGCTCATGTTGATTGTGTCTAAACCCTGAACATCCTCTTGCCATCCCATCTACTGGGGCCTCCATACCAGACTGTGATGCAACCAATCAGAGTGCTCTCTACTGTACATATAGCATATAGAAATTTGTGAAAATCTTCGACATACGAAATCTCAAACTCCTAATGAATTAGAGCCGGTGGCGTCTTTTGTTAAAGATTGCATCAGTGTGTTGGGCCCAGGATAGAATCTCCAAGATGCGTGTTCTCCCAACTTCCCTTTCTGAAGTCCAAATAAGTTTCTCGGTCTTGTTAACATTGAATGTGAGTTTTGTATAATATCTTTCCCATTACTTACTGTCACTCTCTCCCTCTTTCTCTCCCCCTCTCCCTCTCTCTCTCCCCCTCCCTCTCTCTCCCTCTCCCCCTCCCTCTCTCTCCCTCCTCTCTCTCTCTCTCTCCCTCTCATTTCCATTTCTCCCATTTCATTTCTTATGATCTCATTTTGACTTCTCTTGCACTTAGCCACCTCCTTCTTTCCTCTCAAGTATAGACTATAGCTTTTCTCTTCTAGGGTGCGTAAGTATTCTTCCTTTTCTATTTTAGTTTGTTCACTCCTAAGTGCTGTTCATCACTTATTTCTTCTAATGAAAGTCCACCCTCAATTAGTAACTTGCAGATATTGACTATTTCCACATTTGTTAGATTGTGTACAAGAATATCTCTGACAGAATAAACTTTCCCTCAATGTCAGCAAAACAAAAGAGCTGATCATTGACTTCAAAAAGAGGGGTGGGGACAGTACTCCTGTCTACATCAATAGTGTTAAGGTTGAGAGCTTTATGTTAAGAGTGAACATCACCAATAGCCTATCGTGGTCCAGTCACAGAGATACCACAGTCAAGACAGCTCACCAACGCCGCAACTTATTCAAGAGGCTGAAGAAATTTGGCATGTATCTTTTGGTCCTCATCAATTTTTTTCAATGCACCATAGAAAGCATCCTATCCGAATGCATCATGGCTTGTTAAGGCAGTTGCTGTGCCAAAGACTGCAAAAACTGCTGAGAGTTATGAATAAAGCTCAGCGCATCATGGAAAACAGCCTCTGCTCCATAGACTCTGACTAGACCTTGCTGCCTCAGTAAAGTAGCCAGCATAATGAAGGACCCCAATCAGCACCTCAGGCATTCTCTCTTTTCCCTTCACCCATCAGGTGGAAGATACAAAATCCTGAGAGCATGTACCACAAGGCTTGGGACAGCTGCTACCCACTGTAATAAAGCTATTGACTGGTCCCCTAGTATGCTAAGATGGACTCTTGACCTCACAGTCTACCTTGCTATGCACCTTGTTGTCTGCCTGCACTTCTGTACCTGTAACACTTTATTTTGTATTCTGTTATTTATTTTAATTAGAGATATAGTGCAGAACAGGCCTTTCTGGCCTTTCGAGCCCCACCGCCCAGCAATCCACTGTTTAACCCTAGCCTAATCACAGGACAATTTTTAATGACCAATTAACCAGTACGTCTTCAGATTGTGGAAAGAAACTGGAGCACCTAGAGGAAACCCACGCAGTCGGGGAAGGACATACAAACTTCTCAGACAATGCCAGAATTGAACTCCAGTGCCCTGAGTTGTAATAGTGTCAGGCTAACTGCTACACTACTGTGACACCTGATTGCTCTCCCTGGTACTACCTCAATGCATTGTTGTAATGAAATGATTTGTATGGATGCCATGCTTTTCACTGGACCACTGTGACAATAATAAACCAATTTACCAAGTGCCGTCAATGCTTTTGTTTCCAGCTGCATATTGGTTTGGCTGCTCCCAACTAGCTTACCTTGAACTTAAATTACTGACTGGTGCTTTATACCATTTCTAGGTTCATGTAGAAGAACTAACTGAACAACTTGCAGCAACCAAAGAGAACGTGAAATCGTGCAAAAATAAGGAGGCAGCCACAGCGGCTGAAATAGATTCTTTAAATGGAGAGCTTCACAAAAAGCAACGAGTTCTAAACAAGCTGCAAACAGAAAAAGCAGAGTTGGAGAAAGAGAATGAGGAACTGAGGAAAAAGATTAACCGGCTGTCCAGCAGCATCCAGGTGCAAACTTTAATATGTTTCTGATCTCTGATTTAACTGTGGTTCATCTTCTAAATGCTGTATTTTAAAATCCAAAAATAAACAAGATTCTGTAGATGCTGGAAATCTTGAGCAACACACAAAGTGTTGGAGAAACTCAACAGGTCAGGCAGCATCTATGGAGGGGAATAAACAGCCAAGACCCTTCAATCACAAATTAAAGGTTGGGAGTTCAAATCCTACTCCAGAGAACTGAGCACGAAAAGGTGGAGTGTCTTTCCAGTGCCTTGCTAAGGAATTATTATTACTGCTTCCCTGAGAGTGATGTATTCCAAATCAAATGTTAAACTAAGGGAGACCTTCTCTGCTACCTCAATTGGCTGTATCAGATCCCATAACAGAGATAAAAAAGACACAATAGGGTCTTTTAAGAAGCTGCTCAGATTGTACATGAAGCTTGGATAAATAGAGGGCTCTGGGTAACCGGAGGTAATTTCTGAAGTACATGTTCGGCACAGCATTGTGGGCCAGTATTGTGCTGTAGGTGTTTCTATATTAAGATAAGGAGGAATTTCTTTAGCCAGTGCATGGTGAATATGTAGAATTCATTACCACAGATGGCTCTGGAGGCCAAATCATTGGGTATATTTAAAACGGAGGTTCTAGGTTCTTGATTTGTCAGGACATCAAAGGTTACAGTGAAAAGGCAGGAGAGTGGTATTGAGAGGGATAATAGATCAGCCAGGATGGAAAGGTGGAGCACATTCAATGGACCAAATGGCTTAACTCTGCTCCTATGTCTTACGATCTTGTCTTACGAGAAACAAAGAATCCGTGATGTCCTAAGCCAGTATCATGAAGCAGATAATTTTGAATGCAAATTGGGTGCTAAGTTTCCTGTTTTATGACAGAGACTATACTACAAATATTTATAAGCCACAAAGCATGTCTGGAAGCCTTGCGAACACTCTCCAAATGTCATAGAATTCTACAGCACAGAAATGGGTGTTTCAGCCACATCCTCATCTACACTAATCCAATTTCCCCACTTTAGATGTCTAAATGTACAGTATCTTAAACGTAATGATCGTATCTAACTCTGCCACCTCCTGTGGCAGCAAGTTCTAGATAACAACCACTGTGAGTTTGGGTTTGGGGGAGAGAAAGAATTCCTCTCAAATGTCCTGTAGATTTCTTCCTCTCAACTTAAACTTGTGTCCTCTGATATTTGATAACTCAACTGTGGGGAAAATACTCTGAGTAACTACCCTGTCTATGTCTCTTATAATTGTATACTTCTCTAGAGAAAATCACCCCTCAGTCTCCTTTATTCCAGGGGAAACAAGCCTAGTCTATTCAATCTCCCCATAGTTTAGGTCCTCAGATCCAGGCATCATCCTGGTGAGTCTCCTCTGCACTCTTTCCAACACAGCCTCATCCTATAGTGCAGGGAGCAGAACTGCACACAGTACTCAAGTGGTCTAATCAGTGTTGTGTGAAATTCCAACAAAAGTCCTAACTTTGCTATTTGTTGCCTCTAACTATTAAGGCAAACATGCTCTATAGTTTTTTTAAATAAACCTACATATCTGTGTGCCATTCTTTGAGAACTATGAATTTGAACCCTAAGGTCACCTTGTTCATCAACATTCCTTAGTGCCTTACCACTTACTGTATGTGTCTTAACCCTACTTGACTCGCCCAAAGTGTATTATATTGTACTGGTTTAAATTCCATCTGCCTACACTCCACCTTACGTTCCATCTGATCTGCAGCCTTAGACAAACTTTCCCACTGTCCACAACACCACCTACAAATCTAATATTAACATATCTATTAATCATATCTCTTTTCAGATGACAATTCCAAAGGTATTTTTTCTTCATTGCTGTTCTAAGTGGTTGACTTTATTCCTAAAACTGTGACCTGTGGCTTCTTAATTTCAGGTAGCCCTCTAAGAATGTTATGTAGAAGCATAGTCACATGGTAATACAGCATAGCAACAGGCCCTTAGGCCATGCCAAACACAGCATTTTACTAGTTAGTCCCAACTGCCCATGTTCAACCCATAATCCTCCAAGCCCCTCCCTTCCCTTCCATGTACCTATTCAAATGCCTCTTAAATGTTGTAGTTGTACCCACTTTGACCACTTCCTTTGACAGTTCCTTCTAAGTACTCACTATGCTCTGTGTAAGGAAGTTACCTCTCGGTCTCTTTTAAATCCCTCCCCTTTTATCTTTTATCAGTGCTCTCAAGTTTCTGACTCCTCAGTCCTGGAGAAAAGACTGTGACTGCCCACTGTATCCAGACCCATCATCATTTTATGAACTTCTGTGGTCACCTCACATTCTTCTGTGATCCAAAGAATAAGGATCCAGTGTGGCTAACTACTCTCTGTAACGCAGGCCCACTAGTCCAGTCAGCATTCTCTTGAATCTCATCTGCACCCTTTCAGCTTGACAATGTCTTCCCTATAATGGGATGACCAAAACAGTATATAATACTCCCAAGTCTGACCTCACCAGACTTGCAGAACTGCAATATAATGTCCCTACTCCAAAACGCGATGTGTGATTGACATGCTAAGAAGACACATTTTTCACTACCCTATCTATTTGTGACCCTACACTTGTACTCCAAGATTCTTCTGTTCCACAACATCCAGGTGTGCCCTGCCATTCACTGTTTAAGTCCTAACCTGATATTCTCCAAAACGCATCTCCTCACACTTACCTAAATTCAAAAACATTTGCCATTCCTCAGTCCATCTCCCTAACTGATCAAAATCTCTTTATAATTCATTGTAACCTTCTTTATGCGATATTACACCTTTAATGTTATGTTTTATCTTCTACATTCATTAAACATTGCTATGCCTTATACCTTAAATGTTATATAATGCTCTAGCTTTAAATGAGGTTCCTCCACATCCATATTTCTCTGGTTCTTCTAAACTCAAGATAATATTTATCCTAATTTTGGTTCTTAAGAACTTTTTTCTTATTCCTGCAAAGCATCTTTGTATCTCATCCAAGAATATTCATTGATAACAAATATGGTATTAATTAGTATATTAATATTATATAAGTTGGGCAAAAAAAAGTCTACAAGAGAAGTAAGATTTGACTATGAATCTCATTTCCAGCATGAATCCATCATCTGCAGTCTGTTGTCTCTCCAAGATTCGATTAGTTGTGTATCACATCCTGTTTGCCTCGATAGTAGATTAGTAGAGCTAATAGGACTTGATGTTTCAATCCCTGTGATAACTTGGCATTCTCAGTGTTGGCAGTAGGCTTGGAGTGGTGACAAGGAGGGTAGGTACTTCATCGGGGTCATCAGGTGGGCACCATCCTTCTTTGATGTTTCGTTGATAAGTCCACGACGTCTCCAGAGGGTTCAACAGTGCTACTTGGCGTCCCAGATACACCCCCCTCAGTTCCATACCCTCTTGCAGCCCAGTTGTTGTCTTTCCTTTTAATCCAAATCCAATTACTGCTTTCTTCTGCTGCATTTGACAAAGACTTGATTGCTTATTGGAGTGAGTAACCCCTCACCCCCATCTTCTTCAATAGACTGGTCATAAATACATCAGTCTAAACAATACTAATGATGTGCTCACTATTCTGATAACTTATCAGTTGCTAAATTGGATAACTAAATAACATGCATGTGTTGTTATTTAACAAGTATCAACTGCAATTAAGCATTTTACAGGTGTTTAAAATAGACTGTTCCAGTATTGCCTGCAAGTTTAGAAGCCATTTCTTTTAGTTTCTGAGGATAATCCACCAATATTAACAATGAAGAGCCCACTTTGACGTCTCCTTAGGGCTCAACAATGCTACCTGGCATCCCAGATACACCCCCCCCCCCTTTAATTCCATACCCTCCTGTCTTCATCTTGCAGCCCAGTTGTTACCTTTCCTTTTAATCCAAATCCAATTACTGCTTTCTTCTGCTGCATTTGACAAAGACTTGATTGCTTATTGGAGTGAGTAACCCCTCACCCCCATCTTCTTCAATAGACTGGTCTTAGATGTAGCCACGAATCCCCTGCATCCCACTTCTACAGGGAAAATCTTGTATCTTCCAGCCATTCTGGGCAGCTTCAGTTGCCAGTTCAGAGTACTTGGTCTTTTTCCTCTCATAAGCTTCTTCAACACCATCTTCCCATGGTACTGTCAATTCCACAACATATGCCAGCTTGGCTGTTGTGGACCACAGGACCATGTCTGGCTGGAGTGTTGTAGCCGCAATGTCTGGGGGAAACACAAGCTTTTTTTTCAAGTCCTCATCCGTTTTCCAATCTCGAGCAACCTGCAGAATGCTTACCTCTTTTGATGTTAAATGGTGCTCTGGAGGTTGGCCTGCTGGTACAAATCATGTGATATGAACATTTCTTGCCGATGCTTGTAGGAGAACATTTGTGGTGATTGGCCTCTGTTCCAAGATTGATGCCAGCTGACTGAAAATTTGGTTATGCCACCAAGTGTACCGCCCCTGGCTGAGGCTTGTGGTGCATCCTGTTAAAATGTGCCTTACTGATCCAAGTGCCTGACAAAGAGGGCAAGCGGGGTCGTCTCCCCACCACTGGTTCAGGTTCTGGGTGTGGGTAGGAGGTCATAAGTGTCTCTGATGACAAAGCTTAGCCGAGATCCCTTCATCTTCCAGATGTCACGCCAGCTGGGTTTCCTCTTTTTCATGCTCTCCCAATTAGTCCATTGGCCCTGCTTGGCCATTGAGATGGCCCAGGTGTGTCGCTCTGCCTCCTCTTGTCTTCCTCCTCCACCATGAGCCGTCTCTTCTGCACTGATGTTGCCTTGTGACATTGAGGAGCCTTTGGGAAGAGCCCGAGCTCGGCTCTCCCAAGTTGACCAACCAGATCCCTGAAGCGAAGAGTAGACTTAGCACTCTGAAAGGCTTCAGATGGGGTCCACTTCCTCCCCGTTGCCACACGGGGAGAGGCCGCTGTTTGAATAACAGTATCTTCAGATTCAATGAGGGTTATGACCAACCTTGCTTTGGTGCATTTGAATTCTTCCACAAGACTTGCCATTGGTTATTCTAATTTGCCGTTCCCGTACAGTCCAACAGGGCTTAAGCATCGTGGAAGTCCAAGCCACTGTTTCACATGTGTGCTGATCACTCTTTCGAGCTTTTCCACCTTGTTGATGGGGATTTCATTCACCTTTAAAAGTCACATGAGTCTTGGGAGTATGCAAAACTGGAAGCATCACAGCTTGAGTTTTCCTGGCAGCCAGGTCTTGTTGATGTGAGCTACGTACGTGATGGTATCCTTTTTGATTTGTTTAAACTGCATGGTGTTCTTGAGCTTAGCATCATACCATCAGCCCAAGCTCTTCACTGGCATTTCTGAAACAGTTTGGACAGGTGTTCCGTCTATATGAAATCTTTGATCCGAGACTTGACCTTTGACAATGGAGGTGCTTCTGCACTTGCTGGGCTTGATCTTCATCCTCGCCCATGTGATGTTTTGCTGAAGCTTTTCCAGAAGTCTCTTGGTGCAGGGGACAGTTGTCGTCAGTATTGTTATATTGTCCATATAGGCTTGTATCGGTGGTAACCTTTGACTAAATTGTAGCCGTTTTCCTCCCTCAACCCATTTTGAGGCGCTGATAATGAGCTCCATTGCCATAGTGAAGGCCAATGGGGAGATGGTGTACCCCGCCATGGTGCCTACTTCCAGTGGTTGCCAAGCTGTGGTGAAGTCTGATATTGTGAGACAAACTTGTATATCCTGGAAGTAGTGTTTTACCGGATTTGTTATTGTTGCAGGCATCTGAAAGAATTCAAAAACAGTCCACAGCAGGGAATGAGGAACTGATCCATAGGCGTTGGCCAGGTCAAGGAACAAGACATGCAAATCCTTTTCTTCTTTCTTAGCCATCTGGATTTGCTGTCATATGACGCTGGTATGTTCAAGGCATCCCGAGAAGCCTGCTATACCAGCCTTTTGGATTGACGTATCAATGAAATGGTTTTGTTTCAGATACTACTTAAGTCTTTGTGCCAACATACTTGTCTTGTTTATAATAAAAACGAGAAACAAGATAAAGCAAGAAAATACTGATAAGCATGATGTAAACATTTTTTATTCTGTATTGGCCCTACATGCATACTGTGAATGTAGAAATATTTTAGTAGAAAGATAGCTGGATTATTGAGGTTTGTCATGGTGTCAAGCTTTCAGGCTTTCTTGTTCTATTTCAGTCCAAGACAGAGACTGACAATAAACAGACCATAATAGACGAGCTACAGAGAAAAATTAAAAGACTGGAGAGCGAGCTGGACAAGAAAGTGACTTCTGAGCACAATGAAAGAAAAGTTTTGAAAGAAGACAAGGTATAGTTCCACAGCTGCAGATTTGTGTTGTGATCTCCCATTTAGCACCAAAAGGAACACTAGATATTAGATTGTAAAATAAGTAAATGATTTGTTTACCACCCTGATAATCCAAATTGGTTTCTAGCAGAGTAAATACAATTTTATAGGATTTCAAGCAGAACAAATTTACTTTGAAGTTTAACTTGCTTTTTTGTGATAATTTGGTACTAATGCATCCTTGTAGACTTTGTGCTAAAAGAGGATAAATGTATGTTTTTTATCCTTTATTCAGAAATGTCATTGAGTTGTTTCCAAAGATCAGGTAATTCCATTTCTACTTTTCCAAAGAAATTAAATCACCATCTTGATCAAAAATAAAAATGCAAAAAGTTCTACATTAATTTTGTTCTTAGGATTTTTTAAAAAATGGTTTGCAATGGACTTTTTATGCTCTCAGCACATCGAAAACTCTTAACTGTTTGAGTAATTGAGTTTTTTTTTAAGTGTAGTCATTTTTGCAAATTTGTTTCCTGACAAAGGGAAATTTTTGATTGATGCTATAATAGAAATATTGCTTGAGAGATTATTGTAGGTCAAGACAATTGAGAAATGAACCTGGTATCTTTAAAATAGTGCATTTCAACCTGTTATGTTAAGATGAGAGAGTGGATAAAATCTCCTGTTGTGAGAAGGCAAAGTGCAGGTTGTGAAGGAGAGAAATATTTAACAGAAAGTATCAAATCCTGAACACAAGCACTTGATTACCAAGAAGTTACTTTACAACTTGTTTTGCTAATTCTCCCATGAATTGCAGAGCAGACTGGATGGGTTGAATGGCCTAACTCTGCTTCTGTCTTATAGTCTCATGTTAAAAATGCTACATAAAAATCAAAAATAATGCTGAGATCCCTCCGAAGTAACATTTTCCATTATCTTCTTTTACCCATTTAAAAAAATAATTTTTTGCCTGTAATACAAATCTACAATGACTGGAAAGGTAAGGTTCAAACTGCTTTTATTGGATTATAATTTAATTGGCTCCTTTAAAGGACCAATGGTCTTGGGCCATGTTGCCATAGTACCTCTCAGCTGGAGACTCTAAACACAATCAGCAAAAAATAATGTACTTCTACTGCAGATCAAATTAACTTTCGTTTCAGACTGTTCATTTATTCGACATTACAATGGAAACTCGTTCAAAAAATGTTTTCTTCCTCTGGATAGCACCTAGGTATTGTAAACAGACTTTTTAAAAAAAATTATCACCTAATGGCTGTGTTAATTTGGAATGAGCAATTTACCCAGAAGATAGGATTAGATTTGCAGAATCACTTCAGTTATAGTTCAGATTCTGTGGAAGACTAACCAGGAGATCACCACATTCACCGTAATTGGCAGGTAAGTAAAGCCCAAAAATAATGCCAAGAAAGAGAAGTAGCAGAGATTTTAATTTGCAACAAGTTGCTGAATGATATTAATAGCTTCTCTGCCAGCCTTGGCAGAACACAAAAAGTTACCAGTTTATTGGAATGAAACACCCAGATTTGTCCCAAGAATAAGAATGGATGCTGTTGCAGCCATCTCAGGCTGGTAATTAAAGAACCCATTTAGTGTTCCTGGGGGAAAAAAAACTGTTGAAACTGCAGCTTTGTCATAGATTGGTAGTATACATGATGATTTCTTAGACTGATTTTCTCTTTTTTTTTGCTTTCTCTCTCTTGTCTGTCAATCTGTCTTTCTGTCTCTTTCTGAATAGAACTGGATGCTTTTCACCTTGTTTCCTTCCCATTATTCCTCTTCCATTAGGTGCAATCTTTTACTTTTTTATGTCCTTTTCATCTGGCGTCTAACACTTTGTCATCCATTTGCATTTCCAATGCAATGCAAAATGATGCAAGTGATGGGGAAGATAATCTGCTCTAAATTATCCCTTTCTGAGCTCAACCATCTCAATGTTGTATGGGTACTTCTATTGCTAGATTTATTGGTGACTGTTTTCCTGATTATTGCATGATAATTTCTTTTCACAGATACTGTCTTGCCCTATGAATTCCTTCAACATCTTGTTTTTGCTCCAGATTTCAGCATCTGCAGTCTCTGCAGATTCTCCCTACAAGTAGAGACATCAACCTTTATTTGTCCTATTAGAGTGCTTCAAAACAGATCAGCCTTTAGGGTTACTAAGTTGTGAACATGCTATGTTGGCACTGGAAGCATATTGACACTTGCAGAAAAGCCTAAATAGGTCTTTTTCCAGAGACATTAGTCCAGCCTGGCACTCTTCTATTACATTAATTAAAGCTACCACAACTAAAGCTGGGACAGAATGTCTTTTCTTGTCTAAGGCCACCCATGGTCACGTTTTCTCATATATCTAAGCGATGATTGATAGCAAGGTGATTGCCATGATGTGCTGTATTTACGGTACTTTCCCTTGCAATACAGACCTCCAGAGAGGAAATCGTGAGGTGGGAAGAAGGTAAAAAGTGGCAAGCTCGATTAGAAGGAGCAAAAAACAAGCTGAAAGAAAAAGAGAAGGAGGTAGAAACTTTGACCAAACAAGTCACCACTGCAAAGGAACTGTATGCAAAGTAAGTTTTAATTTTGTGTGTTGCTTCTTCTAATGTGATTCCAATCTTTTTATTTACTCACACTGTTAAATTGGCTGGTGGAAAGCAGACAACACCCAGCATCACAAAGCTTAATCATCAAAACAGAAAATATGTATTTGGTCCCTGCTGGGTTCGGGGATGGCCCCTGCAGGCTGGCTTTCCCATTTGTCTGCTCTCCAGACACTTCCTGGAAGATAAGCTCGATTGCCTTTCGTCTGGAGATGAACCAGTGTGAGAAGAGGAACTGCCGCATATTTGTTCTTGCAGAAACATGGCTCCAGGACAACATTTGTGCAATGTCAGTCTTCAGACCATGCCACCCAGGGACATGAGCTATTATTATTTTTGTGACTGTATGTGCTATCGTAGCTACATGTTTTTGCATGTCAGTATGCACTGTGTTTGCCACCTTGGCCTGGGGTGGGAGGAGAGCGCTGTTTCGTTTAACAGGTTGGATGACAATTGAACTTGAACTTGAAAACTATAAAGTGCTTTAACAGAAGACCTTCAAAACTAATTAGTAACATTCAATAAATAGTGATACAAAATAGCAAAGTGATCTCAAGGAATTTGCTATACACTGAGCAATTCCTTCCATTTTATATTTACATTTTTTTTTGTAGATATTCTTTCACACTTCCAGTTGAAAAGATTGGTTCATTTCATGACCAACCAAATTGTTTTGAATGTTGAAACTGTAATACATTTTCTGTAACTTTCAATTTAATAATCTCTCTGCTTCAGCATCGGTTAAGTACAGTACAGACTTATTATTGAAAGGCCTTGATAGAGTAGATAGGGAGAGGATTTTTCCTATAGTGGAGAAGTCTAGGACCAGAGAGCACAGCCTAAGAATACAAGGATGTCCCTTTAGAACAGAGATGGAGAGGAATTTCTTTAGCCAGTGGGTGGTGAATCTGTGGAATTTATTGTGTCAGATGGCTGAATAGCTCAAATAATTGGGAATATTTAAAATGGAGATTGATAGGTTCTTGATTAATAGTTGAGTCCAAGATTATTGGGAGAAGGCAGGGGAATGGGGTTGAGAAGGATAATAAATATCCGAATGGCCTAAGTCTGCCTCAGATTTATTTCTGAAATCTGAGTCCCAGATTATCATTAATTGATTCCAGCTAAACAGTAGCAAAAAGTAAATCACCCTCAGGTTTACACTAGCAGCTCCCATTTTTCTGAAAGTAATCACTCATTTAGTTTAGTGCTAAGCAATTTTGACATGCACTTAAATCCTGAGATATCTTGTATCACACACCTAGTTGTTTTCCCAAGAGCCCACCTGTAGAATGCTATTCATTTTTATAATTTTATTCCGACGAAGCTGCTGAAAATTTTCCTATAGGATTAATTTTAAATTGATCTTCTCAAAAGCTTCCTGTCTTCTACTATTCACAATCCCAGTGAATCCCAACTTTGGCAGAGCGCGGGCTTTATAACTTCAGTTCCAACTCCACCATTTCCCCACAGCTCCATTGATTACTTATTCATTGTTAAGGCTTCATCCCCGGAACAGAAAACTACAGAGAGTGGTCGATACAACTCAGTCTATCACAGGTAAAACACTCCCTACAATGAGCATATTTACATGGAGCATTGCCACAGGAAAGCAACATCTGTCATCAAAGACTCCACCATCCAGTCCATGCTTTCTTCTCAGTACTACGATCGGGCAGGAAGTACAAGCGCCTTGGGTCCCACACCACTAGGTTCTGGAATAGTTATTTCCCTACAACCATCAGGCTTCTGAATCAGCGAGGATAACTTCACTCACCACAACTCTGGACTGATTCCACAAATTACAGCAACACACAGAATGCTGAAGAAACTCAGCAGGCCAGGCAGCATCTATGGAAAAGAAGCAAGACCCTTCATCACATTCATTTGAAACATACAGTGAAATGCATCATTTATGTGAACGACCAGCGCAGTCCATGGATTTGCGGGGGGCAGCCAGAAGTGTCGACATGGTTCCAGCGCCAACATACCATGTGCACACCTTACCAACCCATATATCTTTGAGATGTGGGAGGAAACCAGAACGCCTGGAAGAAATCCACACCGTCATGCAGAGAACATAAATCTCCTTGCAGGAATTGAACCCCAATCACTAGCACTATAAAGCAATTGTACTAACTGCCATACTACCATGCCTTTTATTTCATGTTAATAGCCATTCATCACTTCCAATGTTTATGAAGCGTAAATTGTGTTTTTTATTCTACTGATACTGCTAGACTTCTTGCATATTTCCAGCATTTTAATTGTTATTTTCAGATTTTGAGCATCTGTAATATTTTGATTTTATCTTGCAATTGAGAATTTTGATTGAAAAGCACATTTAACAATTGTGGGTTTCACAGCAAACAGTGCACTTTATAATAAAATGGATATTATAAATGTGTTCAATGGCAGAGTTGACCATGAAAAGACATGTTTACAGAGGAAACTGAAAGCTCGTGGAATTACAGTAGACCAGGTTGTAGGTGTTAGAACCATGGAAAGTGACAGAGAGATAGAAGATTTAAGAAGAAAGAATGTGGAACTTCAAGACCAGATGGAAAACCTGAGGTGAATAGTACAATAGTTCCAATTGTTTCTCATTGTTAATCTGTTTTTCTTATCTCTAACACTTCTAATTATATTTTAATATGCTACCAGATCCTTATTGATCTGTTCCTCCATGAATATTTTGAAATATATTTTCATAAAACAGAATGAAAATCCAATACACACCAGATTCTGCAGCTGATGGACATCAACAGCAATGCACAAACAAAGTGCTGGAGGAACTTGGCAGATCAGGCAGCAGCTATGCCGGGGAATAAACAATTGATATTTCTGGCTGAGTCCTGATGAAGGGTCTCAGTCCAAAACATTGACTGTTTATTCCAATCAATAGATGCTGCCTGAATTGCTGATTCCTCTAGTGTTTTGTGTGTGAAACTGAAAATCCAAATCATTCCTTCTGAAGACTTGTCAGAACTCTGCAGATAACTGGTTCCAAGCTGTTTCTATGGACACATATAAGGCCTTGAGCAGTCATCTGCATTGAAGAAGTTCTCAGGAGATGAGTAACCAGGTATGGAATTGGCTGGGAATACCTATGTCTTTTCCCTTACATAATCGGGAGGCTGGTACATTGTATAAAATCAGGCTTCCTACTTCAACAGATGTTAGAAATGGAGCCCCCCAGGGTGTTCAGAACAGAAACTGAAATCGCCATGGCTCTTCATCTCACTTAGAAGGACAAAGCTTTACTGTTAGCCCTCTTTAGAAGATGAGGTAAATGAAGTTTTTATCCAGAAAGCATACTAGTGACATCTTGTGGATGGCACTACGGCCTACATGTTCCAGATCTTAGTGTTCAAAATGCCTCAGAAGTGTCAATCCATTCATATTACTTGGAGTCATAGAGTAACGCAGTACAAAAGGAATAAAGGTGTAGGCTATTTTCTAAACTGAGACCAAATTCAGAAATCTGAGTTGCTAAGGGACTTAAGACTCCTCGTGCCGAATTCCCTAAAGGTGAACTTGCAAGTTGAATTGGTGGTAAGCAAGGCAAAAACATGTTAGCATTCATTTTGAAAGAACTAGAATATAAAAGCAACAATGTAATTCTGAGGCTTTATATGGTGTTGATTAGATGGCACTTGGAATATTGTGAGCAGTTTTAGGCCCCTTATCTAAGAAAGGATGTGCTGGCATTGAAGATGGTCCAGAGAAGGTTCTCAAGAGTTAACCTGGGAATGAAAGAGTTAATGTATGAGAAGCATTTTATGGCTCTGGGTCTGTACTTACCAGAGTTTAGGAGAATAAGGAGGTGGGGGGGGGGGCATTCTTATTGAAATCCATCAAATATTGAAGGACCTAGGTAGAGTGGACATGGACAGGATGTTCCCAATAGTGAAGGAGTCGAGGACCAGAGCACACTGCCTCAGAATACAACAATGTCCCTTTAGAACAGAGATGCGGAGGAATTTCTTTAGTTAGATGGTGGTGAATTTGTGGAAGCTGTCATTGAGTATATTTAAAGTGAAGGTTGTTAGGTTCTTGATTAGTAAGGGTGTCAAAGATTGCAGGGAGAAGACAGGAGAATGGAGTTGAGAGGGATAATAAATCAGCCATGATTGAATGATAGAGCATACTTGATGAGTTGAGTGGTCTAATTCTGCTCTTAGATCTTCCTGTCTTCTGCATTAAAGGGCAAGACCTCCAGGGTTGTGATCTCAGGATTGTCCCCCATTCTACGTGCTAGTGAAGCTAGAATTATGAAGATTATACAGTTTAATATGTGGCTAAGGAGTTGGTGTAGGAGGGAGGGCATAAGGTTTTTGGATCACTTGGGACCAGTACAGAAGGGACAGCTTGCACCTGAACTGGAGAGAGACTAATATCCTATTGGGAAGGTTTGTTAGTACTGCATGGTGGGGTTTAAACTAGAGTAACAGGCAGATGGAAACCAGAGTACCAGAACAGTTAGTGGGGAATTTGTGGATGCAGATGTTAGTAAGACCTCAGACAAAGTTAGGAGTCAAAAGATGCAACTAGTGTACTGAGCTGTGTATATTTCAATGCAAGTATCGTAGGAAAGGTGGATAATTTTGCTGAAGATGAGATAGCTGGTTTACAAACAGGCAGTGTGTAATTAGAGGCTGTTGATGAGGCAGGACTTAAGGTGTTGTATTTGAAAGCACGCAGTAAATGGAATAAGGTAGCTGGAACTTGTTGTCGTCATCACTGAATCATGGTGGAAAGAAGATTATAGCTGGGAGCTTAATGTCCAAGGATATACATTGTATTGAAAGGATGGGCAGGAAGGCAGAAGGGGTGGTGTTGCTCTTCTGTAAAAAAAATGAAATCAAATCGTTGGAAAGAGGTGACATTGGGTTGGAAGGATATGGTCTACAAATTACATCGGGAGTTAGAAAATGCATGCCAAAAGGGCAATGTTACAATAGTCATGGGGGTCTTGAATATGCAGATAAATTCACAAAATCAGGTTTGTGCTAGATTGCAGGACAAGGAATTTCTTGAGTGCCTATGAGATGGCTTTTTAGAGCAGCTCATGGTTGAGCCCACTAGTGGATCAGCTATTCTGGATTGGGTGTTGTGCAGTGAACCAGAATTGATTAGAGACCGTAAGGTTAAAGAACCCTTGAGTGGCATTATCGTAATATGATTGAATTCAGCCTGAAATTTGAGGAGAAGCTAAAGTCGGATGTATCAGTATTACAATGGAGCAAAGGGAATTATAGAAGCATTAGAGAGGAGTTGGCCAGAATTGATTGGAAAACAACACTGGCAGCAATGATGCCAGAGCAGTAATGATTAGAATTTCTGGAAGCAATTCAGAAGGCCCAGGATATGTACATCCCAAAGAGGAAGAAGTATTCTAAAGGCAAGTATTCTATGACATAACCATAGCAAACAAGAGAAGTCAAACCCAAAGAGAGGGCAGATAATAGAGCAAAAATTAGTGGGAGGTTAGAGGATTGGGAAGCTTTTACAAACCAACAGAAGGCAATAAGAATGTAAAGATGGAATACAAAAGTAAGCTAGCAAATAACATTAAAGAGGATACCAAAAGTTTCTTCAGATACATAAAGTGTAAGAGAGGCAAGAGTGGATATTGGACCCCTGAAAAACAGTGCTCAAGAGGTGGTAATGGGGTCAATAAAATGACGTATGAACGGAATAATTATTTTGCATTGATGAAGTGTGCGAAGCTACCATAACTAGAGAGAAGGTTCTTGGGAAACTGAAAGATCTAAGGTAGATGAGTCACCTGGACCAGATGGTATACACCTCGGAGTTCTGAAAGAGGTGGCTGAAGAGATCATGGAGACATTAGTAATGATCTTTCAAGACTCACTAGATTCTAAAATGGTTCTGGAGGACAAAAAAAATTGCAAATGTCACTCCACTCTTCAAGTAGGGAGAGATGCTAAAGAAAGAAAACTAAGGCCAGTTAGTCTGACCTCTGTAGTTGGGAAGATATTGGAATTGAAAACTAAGGATGAGGTCTCAGTGTGCTTGGAGGCACATGATAAAATAGGCCGTTTTCAGCGTGGTTTCCTCAAGGGAAAATCTTGCCTGTCAAATCTGTTGGAATTCTTTGAAGAAATAGCAAATAAGAATCAGCTGATGTTGTATATTTGGATTTTCAGAAGGCCTTTGACAAGGTGCCACACATAAGGCTGCTTGACAAGCTACGAGCTCATGGTATTACAGGAATGCTTTTAGCATTGGAGAAAGCAGTGGCTGATAGGCCCAGGGCAAAGGGAAATAAAGGGAACCTGTTCTGGCTGGCTGCCGGTGACTAGTGGTGTTCTGTGTTGGGACCAATTCTTTCTCCGTTATATGTCAATGATTTGGATAATGGAACTGATAACCTTGTTGCAAAGTTTGCAGACGATATGAAGGTTAGAGGGCAGGTCACTTTGAGGAAGTAGAGAGGCTACAGAAGTCCAGGCAGTTTAGGGGAATGGACAAAGAACTGGCAAATGGAATACAGTATCCGGTAGTGTATGGTCATGCACTTTTGTAGAAGTGAAAGGGTAGAGTATTTTCTAAATGGAGAGAAAACAAAAAAACTGAGATGCAAAGAAACTTGGGAATCGTGCAGGATTCCCTTAGAGTTAATTTGCAGGTTGAGTCTGTGGTGAGGAAGACAAATACAATGTTAGCATTCATTTTGACCTGGCTAGAATATAAAAACAATATTGAGACTTTATAAAGCACTGGTGAGGCCTCACTTGGAGTGTTGTGAGCAGTTTTGGGCTCCTTATCTTAGAAAGAATGTGCTGGAACTGGAGAGGGTTCAAAGAAGGTTTGCCAAAATGATTGCAGGATTGAATGGCTTGTATCTGAAGAGCATTTGATGGCTGTGGGCCTGTATTCAGTGGAATTCAGAAGATTGAGGGATGACATCACTGAAACCTGTCAAATGGTGAAAGACCTTGATAGATGTAGAGAGGATGTTTCCTATGGTGGGAGAGTCTGACCAGATGACACAACCTCAGAATAGAGGGCTGTCCTTTTAGAATGGAGATGAGGTGGAATTTCTTTAGCCAGAGAGTGGTGAATCTGGAATTCTTTGCCACAGGCAGTTGTGGAGGCCAAGTCTTTATGAATATTTAAAGCAAAGGTTGATAGATTCTTGATTATTCAAGGCATGAAGGGCTATAGGAGAAGGTAGGAGATTGGGGCTGAGAGGAAAATTGGATCAGCCACGATGAAATGGTGGAATAGAGTCAATGGGCTATATGGCCTAATTCTGCTCCTTTATCTTATGGTCTTACTAATAGGCATGAGTTTGAATTCAATATTTCTGGATTCGTATCTGTGGTTTCTCTCTCAGTGGAAGAAATCTTTCCTGTTGTTCAAATTCATTGAAAGAGCAGATTATTATTTAAATGGTAAAAAATTGCAGCACGCTGCTGTGCCGAGCGACTTGGGAGTGTTTGTGCATGAATCACAAAAGGTTGGTTTGCAGGTGTAGCAGGCTATCAAGAGGGAAAATGAAATGTTGGCCTTCATTGCTAGAGGGATTGAATTTAAGAGCAGAAAGGTTATGCTGCAACTGTACAGGGTATTCTTGAGGAAGGATATATTGACTTTGGAGGTAGTGCAGAGGAGGTTCACCAAGTTGATTCCACAGAGGAGGGGTTTAGACTTATGAGGAGAGATTGAATCGCCTGGGACTGTACTTGCTGGAATTCAGAAGAACGAGAGGAGATGTTATAGAAACATATAAAATTATGAAAGGGATAGATAAGATAGAGGCTGGAAAGTTGTTTCCACTGGTAAATGAGACTAGAACCAGGGAACATAGCCTCAAGATTTGGGGGAGTAGATTTAGGTTGGAGATGAGGGTGAAATGCTTTTCCCAGAGAGTGGTGAATCTGTGGAATTCTCTGCCCAATGAAGCAGTGGAGGCTACCTCGTTATATATTTAAGACAAGGTAGGATAGAGTTTTACATAATAGGAGAATTAAGGGTAAGTCTGTAGAGATGAGTCCATGGCATGATCTTATTGAATGGCGGAGCAAGCTCAATGGATCAGATGGCCTACTTAAGTTTTTACTGAAGCTGAAGCAAAGTGTAGTATTTAATTTATTAAAACAGGAACAACAGTAAGATATTCAGTTCTCGTTTGCCCCTTAACTCCATCTGCCCACTTAGGTTCCATAGTCTGGCTGGCAAAAATGTATTAATCTTAGTTTTTAAATTTGAAGTTAATCCCTATGCTCAACAGTCCTTTGTGGGGAAAAGGCTCCCAGGTTGATGCATCTTGACTTAGTTCCTGAAGGGATCTCATCTCATCACATCACATCTCATCACGGCCATAGTGGGATGTGTCAGGAATGGACAGGAGGAGGAGTATAGGAAACTGATACAGGACTTTGTGATATGGTGCAACTCAAACTACCTGCGTCTCAATATCACCAAGACCAAGGAGATGGTGGTGGACTTTAGGAGATCTAGGCCTCATATGGAGCCAGTGATCATTAATGGAGAATGTGTGGAGCAGGTTAAGACCTACAAGTATCTGGGAGTACAGTTAGACGAGAAGCTAGACTGGACTGCCAACACAGATGCCTTGTGCAGGAAGGCACAGAGTCGACTGTACTTCCTTAGAAGGTTGGCGTCATTCAATGTCTGTAGTGTGATGCTGAAGATGTTCTATAGGTCAGTTGTGGAGAGCGCCCTCTTCTTTGTGGTGGCGTGTTGGGGAGGAAGCATTAAGAAGAGGGACGCCTCACGTCTTAATAAGCTGGTAAGGAAGGCGGGCTCTGTCGTGGGCAAAGTACTGGAGAGTTTAACATCGGTAGCTGAGCAAAGGGCGCTGAGTAGGCTACGGTCAATTATGGAAAACTCTGAACATCCTCTACATAGCACCATCCAGAGACAGAGAAGCAGTTTCAGCGACAGGTTACTGTCGATGCAATGCTCCTCAGACAGGATGAAGAGGTCAATACTCCCCAATGCCATTAGGCTTTACAATTCAACCGCCAGGACTTAAGAACTTTTTAAAAGCTATTATTAATGCTTTTTGAGATAGTGATTTAGATGCATATCATATTTTTTACTGAGTTAAGTATTGTATGTAATTAGTTTTGCTACAACAAGTGTATGGGACATTGGAAAAAAGTTGAATTTCCCCATGGGGATGAATAAAGTATCTATCTATCTATCTTAAGGTTATGTTGATGCTCCCCCACCTGAAGGAATAGTTTTTCTCCACCAATCTATTCATCAAAGCTGTTAATCATCTTGAACATCACAATCATAGCACCCTGTAATCTGTAATCAAGGATATTAGTCTAATGAAAACATAAAAATCCACACAAGGCAGCCTTTCCTCATAATTTATTCACTTGAATCCCTTCTTTGAAATGTGTTACTTCCAAACAAGCACTCTATTTATCAGTTCTCCTTCATTAACTATGCATTATATTTCAGAAAGTACTGAAAGTATTTTTTGATCGCATGGAATATTTTTATTCTATTTTTTATTGTGATTAGTAACAATATTGAGTTTAATTTTTTTGATCTAAGGCAACAACAAGCTTTACCAAGGGATTCAGTGGTGGAAGATTTAACTCTGAAAAATCGTTACTTGCATGAAAAGGTCCAAGCTTTGGAAAGACAGCTGAAAATGAGTACTCCGTCCAGGCCATCAGTATGTATTTGTTTTAATATATTAAGGACATAGTAACCAACAGATTCGTAGGATATAATCACCTGACCCACAGCACTAATGTAGCCTTTTGTAAATGATACCTAGCCCCAATACCCCTGATGCTTTCCCTTTGAAAGATGTTGTTTTAGTTTGTTTAAACTGTGAATAACTTAATTAATTTTAACCTTTTGTAATACTGTAGCAGCTAAACAACAAAATAATTAAAAATGTGCCCAACTATCATTTAGGGCTTTGAGTTTAGGAGAAAGGACATTATGTTGCAGTTATATATGTCATTGGTGAGGCTGCACTTTGAGTATTATGTAATAATCAGAATCAGGTTTATTATCACCTTGTGAATGTTGTTTTGTGGCAGCAGTGCAACACATACAATTATAATATATACAATTAAAATATATAAATAAAATTAAATACATACCGCAAAAAAACAGCAAAATAGTGAGGTAGTGTTCATAGGTTAGTCAGTTTTGGTTACATTGTTACCCAAAAGACATTGTCAAGCTGAAGAAGGTGCAAAAGAGATTTGGATGTTGCCTGGACAAGAGGGTGTGAATTATAGGGAGAGGTTGGCCACACTGGATATTTTCCTTGGAGCACAGGAGAATGAGCTGTGACCCCACAGATGTTTATAAAATCATGAGGGGAATGCATACCGTGGACAGTCGGAGTCTTTTCCTCAAGCTTAGGTAGTCCAAGATTAAGGAAGTCCACAGATTAAAGAAAGGGGAAAGAGATCTGAGAGGTGACATCTTTACAAGGAGGGTAGGGAGTACCTAGAATGAACTCCTAGAGGAAGTGTTTGAGGTGGGTACAATTGCAACATTTAAGAGACATTTGAATAGTTACATGAAAGAGAGAGGCTTGGAGGGTTATCACAAGGCTTGAAAATGAACATAGGCAACTGAGACCAGCAGGGTTGATGCTGTGGACAGCATGCACCAGTTGGGCTGAAGGGCTTGTGACCATGCTGTATTATTCTTTTAGTTAGATAGGCACATGGAGGGCTATGTAGGACGGAAGTGTTAGATTGATCTTAGAATACGTTCAGAGTTCAGCACAACATCTTGTGGTGAAAGGCCTGTATTGTTGTTCTATGTTCTAATTAAGCATTTGCATTGTTTAATAGCTTAAGAATTATAACAGTGCTTTGATAAAAATAGTTAAAGACAGTCCATTTGAATGTGGTTTACAGATTTATCGTAGTACACCAAGCTCCATCACATCTTTCATTCACTTCTCTTTCTCTGTCTCTGTCCCTTTTCTCATTTGCTACATGACCTCTCTTGGACCATGCGTATAGTCCATGGATCCCCCTGTACACAATGAATCTAAAGGACCTGCAGTTGCTACCACTACACAACAAATCAGTACTGAAAAAAAGACAGAAGTACTAAAAAATAAGACAAGATTCTTTTGGTGCAAGAGTAATCGGGTTTATGATCAGTTGGAGAATACTTCGAATGAGACTGGGCAGAACACTGAGAATGGCGATAGTAGTGCGATTTCAATGTTGGCTGAGGAGGATGTGTGTACCAGTATTCAGAAAGGGCAGCCTTTCACTACTGGGTATGAAGTGAATGGAGAACAACCCTCCTCATCTAAGGAAGAGACAGAAGTGATGCAAAAACAACACCAAACTAACACCAGCCCGGGTGAAGATGTGGACCAGCCAGAAATAAATGAACCTCCCCAGGACCCAACAGATGTCATGGAGAGCACACGTAATGTGAATGAGTTGGGGCCTGGAATCAGGCATGACAAGGATGAGACAACAGCAGAAGGACAGGGCCAATTGGGTTCTCAGAAGCACGCAATCTCTGAAAATCAGGTTCAGGTTAAACCTAGCAGAAGTCCTTCCTTTACCCTACCCCAAATTAAGCAGTAGGCTGTAAATTATTTTTAACTGCTCAATTAGCAAAGCTTTTCAAAAATATGTCTGTTGCGCAAAAATATCTCAAGTAAACTTTGATTTTAATTTTGCTTGCCAGTACACTCAGTGGCCACTTTATTAGGTACATCTGTACACCCGCTCAGTAAAGCAAATATCTAATCAGTCAATCGTGTGGCAGCAACTCAATTCATAAAAGCACATAGACATGGGCAAGAGGTTCAGTTGTTATTCAAACCAAATGTCAGAATGGGAAAGAAACGTAATCTAAGTGACATTGACCATGGAATGATTGTTGGTGCCAGACAGGTGTGGCTTGAGTATCTTAGAAACTGCTGATCTGGGATTTTCACATGCAACAGTCTCTGGAGTTTACAAAAAAATGGTGTGAAAAACAAAAAAAAATCTAGTGAGCGGCAGCTCTGTGGGCAAAAGTGCCTTGTTGGTGAGAGAGGACAGAAGAGAATGGCATGACTAGTTCAAGATGAGAGGAATAACCATGTGTTGCAGAAGAGCAACTCTGAATGCAGAACACATTGACCTTGAAGTGGATGGGCTACGATAGCGGAAGACCACACTGAGCTCCACTCCTGTACCTAATCAAGTGGCCACTGAGTATATATGCTTCCGTATTTTAGATTTATATTGTGGCTTTATGACAGCTTTTCTGTGCAGTAGGCTATGGGGAGGAATCAGTGTTTCTGACCGTCTGTTTCATTGTTTTACCCAGACCTCTGGATATGGATCAGATACCTTATCTCAAAAGGAACAACAACTTCAGAAAGAGAACCTTAATCTGTCTGCAGATAACATGGAGCTGCGCTTTCAGCTGGAGCAGGCCAATAAGGATTTACCACGATTAAAGGTAGGTTTTGCACATGCGTACTGTATAATGTTCATTGTAGGTTATTCAGGGGGGTGTTATGGATCTTTCAGAATGACTTCCAATATATGAAGTAACAATCAATCTGCTAGAGGAACTCAGCAGGTCAAGCAGTATCTTTGAGAAGGGAGCAGAATTGTCAACAATTCAGATTGAAACTGTGTATCAGAGTGGAGTGGAGAGAGGAGATGACCAGAACAAAGAGCAGAGGCGGAGTGATGAGACAGGAGTCTGAGCTGAATGATAAAATCATCAAATTATTGTCACATGTACTGAGGGAGAGTGGAAAAACTTCTCTTGCATTCTGCTCATAGACGTCACAGAGGAGCTGCATGATAGCTCAGCGGAAAGTGTACGCTATAACAGCACCAGTGATCTGGGTTCAATTCCCACCGCTGTCTGTAAGGAGTTTGTCCACTCTCCCTGTGACCATGTGGGTGTCCTCAAAATGCTCCAATTTCCTCTCACTTTCCAAAGATGTACAGGTAGCAGGTTAATTGGTCACATGAGTGTTAATTGGGCAGCCTGGTCTTGTTGAGCTGGAAGAGTATGTTACTGTGCTGCATCTCTAAATAAATAAATAAATAAACATTTTATTATAAGTGTCTTGAGGCAGTACGAGGGAAAATAATAACAGAATGCAGAATAAAGTTTTACATTTACAGGGAAAGTGCAGTGCAGGTAGACGATAAGGTGCAAGGTCATAATGAAGCAGATTGTGAAGTCAGGAGTACACGTATTGCACTATGAGACCATTCAGTCATCGTATAACAGGTGTAAGCTGGTGGTAGATGCTTTCAGGCTTTTCTTTCTTCTGCCAAATGGCAGGGGGAGGAGAGAATGTCTGGGGTGGGTGCAGTCTTTCATTACGTTGGCTACATTACCAAGACAGTATAAACAGGGGGGAGACTGGTTTCCATATCGTGCTGAAATGGTGGATGAGGAGGGTGAAAGATGATAGGTAGGTAGTGCCATGATGGGTAGGGAAGGGAGTTATGAAGTTGGGAGACTGGCAGATAGATGATTGATGGAGGCAGACAGAGAGAGAAAAAGATAGATAGATGGAGTGAGGTGGGAGCAGAGCAAAGGTCAGACATACCTTCTGGAGGGACAAAAGTAGGAACAAAAATGGTTTTCAGTGCTGGAATCTATTAATTAAGGGTTGATAATGGGAGAGGTGCTGTAGGAGAGCAGCCTGTAGGTGAACTGTGAGTGTAATAAGTGGATGTAGTTTGTTGCTCCAAATTCCAGCAACTGCATTCTCTTATGTACTATCTGCACATGTCCGTTGAAATTGAGCATAATAGAAATAGGAGCAGAAGAAGGTCATTTAGCTCCCATACCGGATCTATTATTGGTCCCACAATTTCCACAATGCTGAACTGATTCCACAACCTATAGACTCACTTTCAAAGACCGTAGAACTCATTTTCTCAGTATTATTTATTTACTTCTGTTATTTATTATTTGCACGATTTGTCGTCTTTTACACATTGCATTTTTGTCACTTTGTTATTTGTAGTTTTTTCATAAATTCTATTGTATTTCTTTATTTTCCTCTAAAAGCCTGCCAGAAAGTGAATCTCAGGGTAGTATATGGTGACATATGCATACTTTGATAATAAACTAACTTTAAATTTTCAACATAACATCAGAGAGACAACATTCAGAAGAAAAATATAAATTAAACATCTGTAGCATTAGTTTTACAGTCATGTTGATTCCTTTCAATTCCTCAATTACTCTTGACCACTATTAGCCCACTATTTTTGGTTTTTGTGCCTTCTTCCATGAATTCTTGCTTACTTCATAACATTATGTTACTAAAAAGATCAAAAGATTAACTTCTGTGCTGAACTTTGAGTTCTTTCTTTCCTTGTCTTTTGGGATCAATTCTTTCTTTCGGTGTAGTGTAGCAGTTAGCGCAGTTCTTTACAGTGATTCTTAAAAGATTGTGATTTTATTCCCGCTTTGTATCTTCTCCTCATGACCATGGGGTATCCTCCTGGTACTCTGGTTTCCTCCCACATTCCAAAGATGTACGGGTTAGTGTTAGTGAGTAGTGGGCATGCTATGTTGGAGCAAGAAGCATAGCAACACTTGTGGGCTGCCCAGCATAATCCTCGCTGATTTGATTTGATACAAACAACTCATTTCACTGTATGTTTCGATGTACATGTGACAGAGCAAGCTAATCTTGATCTTGTTTTTCCTTTTCTTAGGATCAAATAGTTAATTTACAGGAAATGTATCAACTTCTCAAGAAGGAGAAAGCAGATTTGGAAAGAAAGCTTGGAAGTGTTCGAGGGGTAAGTGTGATAATGAGTTTCCACAATATTGTGCATGCAAATTGGTGAGAGTACACCAACATAAATCAGAATTTGATTTGTTTAATATCTTAAAGTAATTCATTATTTGATATTCAGGAGCTATTGAAACCAGTATCTGAATTTTCCATAATTCTGCAAATATTTATATTTTAGATATTCACTTTCTAAAATAAATAGGTAAATATTTAAAAGATTGAGGAATACAGGGACTGGCGCTGAAGAACTGAGGCTATCATGGAACAGCAATGATAACTATAATTGGCAGGGCAAGCTTGAGAGGCCCAATGGCCTACTCCTGCTATTGTTGAAAACTGCTCAATCTCCTTCTAGTCATTGCACTACAGATCTGGTCTTTTTACTAATAAGCTTCAATCTGTGTTCTTCGGTAACCCTTGCCATTGGAAATGGTATTTTCTCATTTGCCAAAGTCTTTCCTAGTATTAAGCACCTTAATTGAATCCTGCATTAACCTTGGCAATGGCAAACTACTGTAGAAAATTTGGCCAAGAACAGTCATGGTCATGGCACCATGATTGCCTGTGTCATATCTCACAGCACGTATGATGATGATAATGATTAACCCTCACTATTCTAAGCGTGGAGACTTTAGAATTGTACCATTTAGTTTTTATTAGGCCACTTTCGCACTACCTACAAAACGAAAAATCCATGCAAAAATAAACCTTTGCATTCCTAGCAACATGTTTCAGCCTTGCCAATTTCCTATATGGCAGTTAAAGAGATTTAGTGTGTGTACTTTGGTAATAAGATTATTTTTTGGATAGATTTACACACAGTAAAAAGTTATCTGTTTTAATTGCCTATAGGTCTTGAACAAATCCCAAATATCATCGCTTTAAAAATCAACTCTGATGGTTAAGATTCGACATTGTTTAATATCATTTCCAGTGCACAATTGTAAATGAGAACAAAGTATTTGTTAGTCTGGATCCAATGTGGCACACAAAAAATAGACTAAGATAACAATAATAATAATAACAAATACAATAGATATAAATATATAAGATAGCTTATACTGTTACGTACCCCGTAACTGGGTCACTTACCAGCAAAGATAGAGAGGTCCGTTGAAGTCTGATGGTACTATTTTTAACAGTATTTATTGATAAAAATACACAAAAATAATATCAATGCAACCATACAGATAATATACGTCGTCAATACTAAATCTAAAAGCGCGGGTATAATAATAATCAATAAGAAATAACTCTTATCGTTGTCTAGGGGATAATGTATTGTCCGATGAAAATATAAAAGTCACTCAAGTTCATTCAAGCTGCAGCTTTTGGTTGAAGAGAGAGACGGATTAAAATTTGCCCATTCCTTTTATGATGTCAATCCTTCGAGAGTCGTTGGGGGCTGATTTCTCCTTTGTTGTTAGCTAAAGCCGTTCTTCCGTGGCAAGACCCACCAATTCTGAGGCAAATGGAAAAGGACGCACGTGGGCTTTTCCACCGACTTTCACTATTATGCTGTTACAGGAGTTCTGGCGTTTCTTCTGGTGCGTCTGAGGGGCTGTTCCCACAGACCCTCTTTTATCCTGACTCACAGGGTCTCAGATGTCAATCAGGGTGGAATGATGCCAGCCCTCCACTAACCCCCCTCGGTTCATTGCCTGGGGGCTTCGATGAATCGTACAGTACTCAATACACAATTCCATCTCCAAGAGATAATGGCCGTTATCCATGGCTTTGTCTCTCGGAGGCCCAGGACACATTCCAAACATCTCTCTCTCATTTCCTGGGTCTCCTGACCCGAATCAATAGCGATCCTGCGATTCTCAAAAAGGAGGGGGCCACAGGCGTAACAATACATAGATTGATTCTATGTCATAAAGTGTTGCTAGGTACAGGAGGTGACTGACAGGAAATGATAAAGTAGTGGTGATTTTGGGTATGGCAGGATGGATAATGGGTAAAAGTGTGGAACAGCCTTGCTGCTTGTAGAAAGTAACTGTATTTGAGCTTGGTGGTCCTGGCATGAATGCTACATAGTCTTCTCCCTGATGGGAGTGAGACAAACAGTCTATGAGCAGAGTGGGTGTGAACCTTCATGATGATACCGTCCCTTTTTCAACACCTTTCTGTATATATGTCCTTGACGGCAGATAGACGTTTGCTGATGTATCGGGCAGTTTATACTACCCATTGTAGAGCCTCCCTGTCTGCCGCAGTGTAGTTTCCATACTATGCAGTGATGCAGCTTGATAGGATGCTGTCTACTGTGCATCTGTAGAATGATGTGTGTACAGATGTGAATTGTCCAGCTTTCCTCAGCCTCCTCTGAAAGTAGAGTCATGGGTGAGCTTTCCTAATTGTGTAGAATGTGTTCTGGGACCATGAAAGTTCGCACACAAAAAAAAAAACAGGCTGCTGGAGGAACTCAGCAGGTCAGGTAGTGTCCATGGAGGGAAATTAACAGTTGATATTTCAGTTGTCTGTTCTCCACCCCACCACAGATGCTACATGACTCGCTGAATTCCTCTAGCAGCTGTTTCTTGCTAGTATCTGCAGTCTTTTGTGTCTCCTTTGATGTTTAATTTATGCGTGTGCCAAAACTAAAAATTCACCAGCCGATCCAGATCAGGCAATTAAATTGTTTAACCTTATTGTAAAAATGTCTTTGCTGTCTCTGCTATTGATCGCATTGTTTTAATAGTATTTGACTTTAAGGAAATTTAGATTTAGGTCAGTCTCTGTTTTGCCAAATTAGTCTGTACTGCATGGATGTGAAGTATAGATCTTGTCTGGCAGTCTGGTCGCAGCGGCAAAACGGTGCCTGAGCTAGAGAAAACCATCGGGTTGATGAAGAAGGTGGTGGAGAGAGTGCAACGAGAGAACGAGGAGCTGAAGAAGGCACCAGGAGTGGTATCCACTGAGAAAAGAACTTGTCTCGAAGTGGAAAATGACAAGCTTAAGGTTGGTATCAGTGTTCTTTTCACTGCTTCAGTGTAATTATGTATGGAAGGATCTGGCTGGATGGCACACCAACCAAAAAGCTTTTCACTGTCTTATTACATATGACATTGATAAAACAGTACTACAAATTAAAGTACATAATATGCATTCTCTGCAGCAAAAAATTACATTCTCCACATGCCATTTCAGTTAAGCTAAAAAGATGAAAACTACAGCTCAGATTTTAATCCAATAGACTACTACCAAGGTTAAGACTGCAAAACTGCATTGGTTGATTTCAGAAGCCTAGGTAGCAAGTGGTACATCTCCAGTGTGGAAACAATGCCTGGAATGAGGAGCCTATTTAATTTGTGTAATGCACTGTAATCTCACCATTTTATAACGTTGGTGTCTGTCTTAGCTTTCCTCCCACCTTTGAGTCAGATTATCTTGGTCTTCAGTCTTCATTCAGAGGCACGAGCCTAAAATATGATAATGATGGAGCCCAGTTCACTCTGCAGTACCATCTTTTGGATGAGCTATTAAACCACACCCCACCATGGATGTAAAAGATCCCTTTGCTCTATTTTGGGGGGAAGAAATCTTCAGGACAATTCTTATTGGTGCCTTGGCTAATATGCAACCCTCAGCTAACATTCTTTAAAAATAAATAAATAAATAAATAATATAAACTTAATCAATGTCACTGTGCTTAATCTAGATAAAACTATTTTTCTGCCTTGTTTCCTACATTAACAAGAGTGTTTACATTGCAAAGACACTTAATAGGGAGTTGAAATTGTGATAATTGCCATCATTTCTTTAAAAATCCAAGCATCAGAGTGTTCATGCTTGACACTGCAGTAATAAGCAAACAAAATCTATGATGGGGAAATGCATCTCATCTGTACTGAGACCAAGTATAACATAATTTTCTAATAAGAAATCAATGCAAAATCAGCTCTTTGAGTAAGTTCTCAAAAGAGTTTGATACTGAAATAAGTCAATTAAAATGTGTCAAATAGATGGTCCTGATGAAGGATCTCAGCCTGAAATATCAGCTGTTTATTATCATCCATTGATGCTGCCTGACTCCAGCATTTTGTGTGTGTTATGGATTTCCAGCATCTGCAGAATCCCTTGTGTTCATGATACTAAAAATATTTTTTTGGTAGTGACTGTATACCATTCCTGGTTTCTCATCACAATTTCTAGTAAATTGTGTAAATCAAATGCTGGTCATCACATACACCATAGAACAGTTTAGCACAGTACAGACCCATCAACCCACGATATTGTGCCAGACTTTTAACATACTGCAAGGTCAATCTGATGCTTCCCTCCAACTTAGTCCTCTATTTTTCTTTTATCTGCATGCCTGCCTTAAGAGCTTCTTAAACATCTCTAATGTATCTGCCTGTACCACCAACCCCAGGGGTGTGTCCCACACACCCTCGACTCTGTAAATTAAAGAAAATAAAAGTAAAAAATAAATTACCTTTGACACCTCCCCATACTTTCCACCAGTCACCCTAAAATTATCCCCTCTTGTAGTAGCCCTTTCCACCCTGGAAAACATCTCTGGCTATCCACTCTGTCTATGCTTCTCATCATCTTGTACCCTTCTGTCAAGTTATCCTCCTTCACTCCAAAGTGAAACCCCCTAACTCACTCATCCAATCTAGGCAGCATCTCTTGTAAAGAATAACATCCTCTGGGATGCCTTTAACATATGTAAATTTCAAAAGACCTGGGTATTGAAGTTTCCAGCACCCTCAGCAGTGTCATCTTTTGGGTGAGCTGTAGAATTCAATCCTTTTCCAGTACTGAAAAACACACCTGGTGTTACTGTGCCTAATCTAGAGAAAGCTGTATTTCAAAACAGCTTTAATTATCGTCCCCCAGCACCAGCACCCAAAGACTTTCTGTCAAGTGTTCACTAAGATCCAACTATGTGTGTCATTTCAGACAGAGCTTGAGAAACTGAAGTTGCAGATTGGTGGCCAGCTGAGTCTGCGTTATGAGAGCAAAACAAAAGGCATGGAGAAAATCTTAGCTGAAAATGAACGATTACGAAAAGAGATCAAAAAGGTAAAGAAATTGGATCAGCCTCCTCTTTTGTAAGCTTTGGCCTAGTCTGAGAAGTTACAAACTTTTTTAAATAGACACTTTTCACCTTTACAGAGAGAAACAATGTTCATGGTTTGGGTCTGTGATGTTTTACTATAATCAGAAGGTTTTGATAAGATTATTGCCTTAAAGGTTAATTCTACACAGATACTGTCTAAATTTAGATAAGTACATTAATTTGGAGGAATTTGGATGAATATGACCAGCTGAGTAGGCACCAATGTCAGCATGAACACGTTGGGCAAAATGGTCTGATTTCATGCTGTCTGACTCTGACACACCAGTGTTACACATCACTGTAACTTAAATTCTGACAGCCCTGTACCAGCCAGAAATGGAACTGAGATTTCTCTTTTACTGACAGGAAGGTGACTGTTCTGAAAAGCTGCGAATCGCAAAGAACAACCTGGAGATTATGAACGAGAGACTAACCATACAGTTGGAAGAGACAAATAAACGACTGAGCTTTGCAGAGAGTAAGACTCCACAGCTTGAGGGTGCTAACAGCAAAAGCTGGAAGTCCATTGTCGTAACAAGGTACCAGTGCAATGTCTGATACATAAAGCATAGAAATCTGCTAGGCTGGTGCTGAAATGTCAGTCACTCATAGAAAATATTAATGTTTTTGTATAAAAGTTGTTATGGGCAAGTTTTTCACCCAGAGGGTAGTCAGTATATAGAATGGACCTGCCAGTGGAAGTGGTTGAGGCTAGTACATTAACAATACAGTGGACTCTGGTTAATTGGGCCATGGTTTAATCAGAGCAGCTGTTTATTTGGGACATCTCTGAAAGAACAAAAACTAATCAAGAAAGTAGCTGGGATTCCCTTCTTTTATTTGGGACATTATGCTACATAATTAGGAGAGGAGATTGTTGCTGAATGGTTTCTGTTTAGCGTCAGTTGTGTGGATTTGTGTGTCCATTAGATACTATTGTGCTTAGAGCAAACAGTTTTTAAATAGTTACGTATGTCTGCGTTTAAACAGCAGTGATTTCTGTCACTGATGGTTGGCAAGGAATAGCCAGTAAGGTCACTGCAGTTTCAAACATTCAGGCTTGAGATGCTAGAAATGGCCAGAAGTGAAAATGAAATGATTTTGCTACATCAATGAGTTAGGAATTACAAAAAATTTGAAGGTATTTATAATCGTCATGAGTATTACAATGAAAATGAAGATTTGGAGGATTCAGTCATTGAAAGTATTGTACGAAGGCAGTCCATTATCTGCACTAGATGTGTGTGCTGATTTTATTTGTTTACAGTCAAAAGAACACTACAACATACACTGGATGAAATCCTCTGTCAAAAACTGTTTGGAACTAATAGTTTTACAGCACTGTGGTAGTATTGGTAGTCAGTCATAGACAAGTACAGCACAAAATCAGGCCCTTTGCCCATCTAGTGCCAGTCAGTGCCAAAACATTTAAACTACCTAGTCTCATCAACCTGCACCCAGACCATAGCCCTCTCTACCCCTTCCATCCAGTGCTCTAATCAGTTTTTAATTGTTTCTGTATTTCATTTAAATACATTATTTGTTAGTCAGTTAAATGATAATTTGTCTTTTTTATACCTTTTATAACTATTTCCATAAAACCTCAGTTAACTGGAGCAGCTGCTTAATTGGGCCAAAACACATTGGTCCCAATGTGTCCCAATTAACTGGAATTGACTGTATTTAAAATAGATTTAGACAGGTACATGGACAGGAAAAGGGTTGAGATTTAAGGGGTAACTTTTAATGGCAGAGAGTAGTGGGTGCCTGGAATACACTGCCTAGGGTAGTGCTCGAGGAAGGAGGTAGAGACTTGAGGTAAAGACAAATGCATAAATGTGAGGGAAATGGAAGGAAATGGACATTGTATTCGCAGAAGAGAGTATACTGTAGTTCAAAGATTTCAAGATGCACAGTACATTTATTATCAAGTTATGTATGCAGTATACAACCTTGAAATTCGTCTTGCCCACAGACAGTCAGGAAACAGGAGCCATGGAACCAACCCTTTCAAAGAAAAATAATCAAACATCAAACCCCTCCCCCCGACACACAAAAAAGTCATGCAAACAGCAGCCAAAAAAGAAGAGCAAAAATGCAGAATATAAAACACGAGATCAAAAGCCATATTTCAGTTCAGCTCAGTGTTCATTATCTACTTGCCAAGTCTACAATCTGTGTTGGTTAAACCTTGCTCTGTCACCATCCGCTGACAGCATTGAGGGAGCAAGAGATTCACTTGAGTGGAAGGACTTTCCCTCGGCAGCAGCAAGAGACTGTCACATGCAGCTACCTTCTCTGGCAGTAGCGAATGAGAGGCCGGGAGATGGCACTGAACACTCGCTCGACCTCCGCACCCGCCTCAGTGATTTCAATCTTCCTCAGCACTTTAATCAGCAAAATCAGTGATAGATGGAGTCAATCATAGGCCTACGCTGCTATTCCTGGTCTCCATGCTGCGAGCTTCGGTCGATGCCATTTGATTACTAATTTAATTGGTACTGCATAACATTGTGAGTTATGAAGCCGGTTCATGTTCTATGTTGTATGATCTCAAGATTAATATTGGAATCCAAGAATTTACAAGTTTGTATATTTTGTTCCTTTAAGTTAGTGGGCTTGAAATTCCATTGGAATTACACCGTACTGCAATTGAAAGGAACTAGAACCCATGAGTTCTAGGACACTGATCTAACCCCAGTTTGCATCACATGGTACATCACGTTCCGGAACTATGTGTATAAAGCATATTAACGCCATCTGTCAGAAAATGGAGTTGACATAGACCATAAGACATAGGAGCAAAATTAGTTCAGCCCATTGAGTCTGTTCTGCCATTCCATCATCACTGATTTATTATCTCTCAACCACATTCTCTTGCCTTCTAACCATAACCTTTGATACCCTTACTAATCAAGAGCCTTTCAACTTCCACTTTAAGTATCACAATAATGGCCTCCACAGCCATAGAATCACCATCTGCCTAAAGAAATTCTTCCTCTTTGTTCTAAAAGTACATTCAGTATTCTGAGGCTTGCTTCTAGCTCTTGCTTTGGGTTGAAGTACAAATGACCGTGAAGCCTCTCAAGTGCTCATGTGGATACGTTACAAATGTTATGAGAGTAGCTACCTCCATCACACATTTGGGCAGTGCATTCCATAACTCTCTCCAGTGCCTTCACATCCCTCACACAATATGGAGACTAAAATTATACACAGTACTTAAGATGCGGCCTTACAAGTGCATTATACAGCTTAAGGAGAACGTCTCTAGACTTGAATTCACAGAGCGCATTTTATAGCCAAACATTCTCCTAGCCCTCCTAATCGCTTCTGTGCATTGCCTAGATATTGATAGTGATGAATCTACCAGGCCATCTAAACCCTTCTCATACAATGTACTTTCTAACTCAAGACCCCCCCCCCCCCCCCACTGTATATTTATATCTAATATCTCTACTTCCTAAATGTAATATTTTACATTTACTTACATTAAATTTGATGGAGGTAAGCAAAATTATGAGTGGTATAGGTGGGGCAAGTAAGCTGAGGTTGGGTGAGACTAGAACTGGAGGTCATAGATTAAGGGTGAAAGGTAAAATATTTAAGGGGAACCTGAAGTTAACTACTTCACTCAGAGTTTGGTGAGTGTGTGGAGCAAGCTGCCAGCAGAAATGGTGGATATGAGTTCAATAGTTCAAACGTTTAAGAGCGGTTTGGATAGATACGTGCTTGGGAGGGGTATGGAGAGCTATGGTCCAGGATATATATTGAGAAAAAGTAGGCATGGCGTTGGGAAGGAAGTTGAGAAGTAGGACCTCCGGTAGTAATCTCAGGATTGCCGCCTGTGCCGTGTGACTATGAGGATAGGAATTGAATGAGGTGGCAGATAAATGCATGGCTGAAGAATTGGAGCAGGGGACAGGGATTCAGATTTCTAGATAATTGGGACCTCTTCTGGGGCAGGTGTGCCCTGTACAAAAGGGGCGGGTTGCACTTGAATCCGAGGGGGACGATTATTCTTGCAGGCAGGTTTACTAGAACCATTGGGAGTGGTTCAAACTTGTATGGCAGGGGGATGGGAACCAATATGATAGAGCTGAGGATAAGCTGTCAGGGCATCAAAGGATATGGTGAGAAATTAGGTGTATTGCGTTGTGTGGGGATCCAGGATCAGCCATGATGGAATGGCAGAGCAGACTTGATGGGCTGAAAGGCCTAATTCTGCTCCACTGTCTTATGGTCTCATCAAGCCAATGATTGGGTACAAATGCAGACAGAGCAAAGAGTTAAATTGGACCACAGAGGCAAAATTCAAAGGGCGAAGAATGCAGGACTGAAGGTGCTGGGTTTAAATGTGAAGAGCATATGGAATAAGGTGGATAAACTTGTGGTGCAGTTACACATTTGTGGGCATCACTGAATCGTGGCTGAAAGAAGGCCATAATTGGGAGCTTAACATCAAAGGATATACTTTGTATCAAAAGGACATGCAGGAAGGCATGAGCAGTGGTGTGGCTCTCTTGGTAAGAGATGGAATTGCATCTTTAGAAAGAGATGACATAGGGTCAGAGAATGTTGAATCTTTGTGGGTGGAGTTAAGAAACTGAAAGGGTAACAAAAACATTATGGGAATCATATGTAGGCCTCCAAATGGTAGCCAAGATGTTGGGTTGAGATTGCAAAGGGAGCTGGAAAAGGCATGTAATAAGGGTAATGACACAATTGTAATGGGGGGACTTCAATATGCAAGGGGATTGGGAAAATCAGGTTGGTGTTGGATCGCAAGAGAGGGAATTTGTTGAATGCCTGTGAAATGACTTTTTAGAGCAGCTTGTACAGGAGCCTATTTGGGGAAAGGCTACCTTAGATTGGGTGTTGTGTAAAAACCCACATCTTACTCGGGAGCTTAATGAAAAGGAACCCTTAGGAGGCAGTGATCATAATATGATTGAATTCATACTGAAATTTGAGAGGGAGAAGCATAAGTCACATATATCAGTATCACAATGGAATAAAGAGAATTACAGAGGCATGAGAGAGGAGCTTGCCCAGGTGGATCGGTGGGTGATGCTGGCAGGGATGACAGCAGAGCAGAGATGGCTGAAGTTTCAGGGAATAGGTCACAAGGCACAGGATAGATATGTCCCACAGAAGTAGTTCTCACATGGCAGGGGTAGGCAACCGTGGCTGACAGGGGAAGTTAAGGACTGCATAAAAGCCAAGGAAAGGGAATACAAGATAGCAAAAGTGAATGGGAAGCTGGATGATTGGGAAGCTTTTAAAGTCCAACGAAATGCAACTAAAAATGCTGTAAGAAGGGAAAAGATTAAATATGAGGGCAAACTATAAAGCCATAATATAAAGCAGGATACTAAAAGTTTTTTTTGGAGTTGTATAAAGAGTAAAAGGGAGGTGAGAGTTGATATTGGACCACTGGAAAATGATACTGGTGAGGTGGTAATGTGGGACAAAGAAATGATAGATGAACCTAATGGGTATTTTGTATCTGTCTTCACTGTGGAAAACACTAGTAGTGTGCCAGAGGTCAGTGAGTGTCAGGGGGCAGGAGTGAGTGCCATTGCTATTACAAAGGAAAAAGTGCTAGGCAAACTCAAAGGTCTTGTGGTGGACAAGTCACCTGGACCAGATGAACTACATCCCAGAGTCCAGAGAGAGGTTACTGAAGAGATAATGGATGAATTGGTCATGATTTTTCAAGGTTCACTTGATTCCGGCATGGTCCTGGAGGACTGGATGATTGTGAATGTCACTCCATTCTTTAAGAAGAGAAGAACGCAAAAGAAAGGAAAGTATAGGCCAGTGGTTGGGAAAGTATTGGAGTCTATTATTAAGCATGAGATTTCAGGGTACTTGGAGATTAATGATAAAATAAGTCAAAGTCAGCATGTTTTCTGTAAAGGGAAATCTTACCTGACAAATCTGTTGGAGTTCTTCGATGAAATAACAAGCAGGATGGACAAAGGAGAGGCACTGGATGTCATTTACTTGGGTTTTCAGAAGGCTTTTGATAAGGTGCCACACATGAGGCTGTTTACCAAGATAAAGTCCCATGGTGTAACAGGAAAGATACTGGCATGAATAGTGGAATGGTTTGCAGGTAAGAGACAGTGAGTGGGAATAAAAGGGGCCTTTTCTGGTTGGCTGCCCAGACTTGCAGTGTTCTTCAGTGGTCAGTATTGGGACCGCTACTTTTCAATTTTTTTGTCAGTGATTTGGATAATGGAATTATTGATGGCTTTGTAGCAAAGTTTGCAGGTGATGTGGAGGGGTAGGTAGTGCTGAGGAAGCAATACGATTGCAGCAGGACTTTGACAAGTTGGAAGAATGGGGGGAAAAGTGGCAGATGGAAATGTACAATAATGCATTTTGATAAAAGGAACAATAGTGCGGACCAATTTCTAATTGAGGAGAAGGTTCAAATATCAGAGGTGCAGAGGGAACACAAAGTACACTGCAGATGCTGTTGTCAAATCAACACGTACAAACAAGCTGGATGAACTCAGCAGGTCGGGCAGCATCCATTGAAATGAGCAGTCAACATTTCGGGCTGAGACCCTTTGTCAGGACAGAGGTGCAGAGGGACTTGAGAGACCTTGTGCAAGACTCCCAGAAGGTTAATTTACAGGTTGAGTCTGTGGTAAAGAAGGCAAATGCAACATTGGCCTATTACAATTTCAACCCTGGTAATTTTTGACATGGTTCTAAAGATCATTTGTAATTAATTTCCCCGTGTTTTACAGAATGTATGAGACTAAAATGAAGGAGATGGAGACAGACCTTGCAAAAAAGAATCAAAGCATCACTGACCTTAAGCAGCTGCTGAAAGAATCAACTGATAATGAGGAAAAATTGGCAAAACACGTTAGAGACATGGAGGAACAGGTGAGAATTGATGTATAAACTTGGTTCTGGCAGCATGGAATGCATAGAATTGCCTCCCTATTCAGTCCAATGGATCTTTTTAAAAGCTATTTTTAAATTTTCCCACTTTGCACGTCTTTAATCCAATTCCGTATTTTAATCTGTTAGTATTAGATTCCTCATTGTACTAAAATAATGCCGTTGTACACCTTGAAACAAGAATGAACCTTCTTTTATCAGAATCAGGTTTATTATCACTGACTTACACTCAGTGGCCACTCTATAAGTACTCCTGTACACAGTAATACAATTACCTAATCAGCCAATCGTGTGGCAGCAATTCAAAATGTATCAAAGCATGCAGACATGGTCAAGAATTTCAGTTGTTGTTCAGACCAAACATCAGAATGGGGAAGAAATGTGACCTAAGTGACATTGATCGTGGAGTGATTGTTGGTGCCAATCGGGGTGATTCGAATATCTCTGAAACTGCTGATCTCCTGGGATTTTCATGCACAACTGTGTCTAGAAGTTTACAGAGAATGGTGCAAAAAAACATCCAGTTGGCAGTGGGTCTGTGGGTAAAAATGCCTTGTTAATGTGAGAGGTCAGAGGAGAATGGCCAGACTGGCTCAAACCGACAGTAACTCAAATAACATGCGTTACAACAGTGATGTACAGAAAGGCATCCCAGAATGAAGAAGACATCAAACCCTGAAGTGGGTGAGCTACAGCAGTAGAAGACCACATACTCAGTGGCCACTTTATTAGACACAGAACATTCAAAGTTTTGTAGCAGCAGTACAGTGCAACACATAATAAAAAATACTCTTCAGTTACAATAAGCAATGTTTATGTAAAAAAAGTAATAAACACAAGATTCTGTAGAGACCTGAAAGCCAAAGCAACACACACACACAATGCTGAAGGAATTCGGCAGATTGGACAGCATCTATGGAGATGATTAAACAGGTGTCATTTTGGCCAAAACACAGATCTGGAAAGGAAAGGGGAAGAAGCCAGTCTAAGAAGGTGGGAGGAAGGGGAAGCAGTACGATCCGGCAAGTGATAGGTGAAACCAGGTGGGGTATTAAAAATAGGTTGTGTTAATATCACAAATTTCAGACTTATTTTCTCACTATTCTTCTCTGAGAAAATGTAGTCAGTAATTGGTAGACATCACTATTCCACAACAGCACACGAGTAACTGGATAATTCATTCACCCTGCTGTCAATTTAAGGGAAAAGGATTTTGGGGAGGTTGCTTCTTCCCTCCTGACTGATGCTTTGTGATCTTTTGTGTCTATCTGAACTGATCAAGAAACCCTGAATTCAAAATTCCTTCCGAAGCACAGCACCCCTGACAACATAGCATTCCCTTTAGACTGATGTAAAAGCAGAAAATGTGGAAATGCTCAACAAATTAACAGAGTTAATAATTCATCTGAAATGTGAAAGAGAGAAAACAAGTAAGTTTTAATTTGCAACACGAGTGAATCTGCAGATGCTGGAAATAAATAAAAACACAAAATGCTGGCAGAATTCAGCAGGCCAGACAGCATCTATGGGAGGAGGTAGTGACGACATTTCGGGCCGAAACCCTTCATCAGGATTAATTAAGGGAAGGATTGGATTGAGGGTCGGTCTGTAATAAAGAGAGACTGGAGTTGCTGAGGTTCATCTTGTTGTTTATGGGAGATTAATGAAGACTGGTGGGGGGAGGGGGAACAAAGGCAGAAATCTGGAGCCACACATAAAACAATAGAGAAACTTAGCAGGTCAGGTCAGGCAGCATCAATGGGGGGACATAAATGGTCAACTTTTCAGGCCAGGATAGGTGCTAACTGACCTGCTGAGTTCCTGTAGCATTTTGTGTGTTGCTCCAGGTTTCCAGCATCTACAGTTTTTCTTGTCTAAAAATATCTTGTGGATTATTCAGGCCAGGCAGCATTTATAGGAAGAAGCACTGTCGACATTTTGGGCTGAGATGCTGCCTGGCCTGCTAAGTTCCACCAGCATTTTGTGTGTGCTGTTTGAATTTCCAGTATGTGCAGATTTCCTCGTGTTTGTGGATTATTCTGTGTTGATAAACTCCTGACCTTGTTTGTTAACTCATTTGACCCTAGCCAAGCTAAACACAAACCAAACTTAGGCTCTGGTTGTGTACAAGACTAATCTCTACTCCAAATATGCTCTAATTCACCATTTCCCTGCTGGTTTCTGTTTGCCAACACTCTCATGTTGTTTCAGGAGGGAAGAGGAAAAAATTACAAGGGAAGGATTATACTTTTTAAAATATCTGCAATGCTGTCAATATTTAAAGATATTTAACAGGCTACTTTGATCTGCAGGAGTTTTGTGCTCTGAACAATATTTTATATCAATTTGATAATGAAAATGAATGGTTTAATGATGGCACTTAGTTCAGGAATTCTTTTTTACCGTACTTCAGTCCGTCAACCCCTCTGAGGCATAGGCTGCCAATAGCTACTTACCACAATCCTCTATCCTGGGCCAGTCTTCCAGGTTGTCCCCACGTGTAGTTCATTTTCAAAGAGCCTTCCTCTCCCAGGGATGAGGTCTTTGGAGCTTCTATAGCTCAGGGTTTTTAACGGGATTTGATTTCTAGCCCCATAGCCAACCTCCTTTCACAACCAGGCTTGTGACCATCTATGGCGGAGTTTTGTTCAGGAATTCAGTGCGCACAAATTTAATTGAATAAAAAACATTTATTAACCAAACCATACAAAATGCTGGATGAACTCGGCAGTTCAGGTAACATTAATGGACGGGAATAAATAGTTGACTTTTCAGGCTAGGACTCTTTGTCAAGACTGTAAAGGAAGGGATCTGAAGCCAGACTAAAAAGGTGGGGGAGGGGTGCGATCAAACTGGTAGGTAATAAGTGAGACCAGGTGAAGGGGATGATGTGAGAAGCTGAGAGGTGATAGCATTTCTACTGTCCTCTCCTATGAGAGTCCTCATTCAACCCTTTACTTCTTCCACCTATCTCCTCTCAGCTTCTTACTTCAACCACCCTCCCCCACCCGTCCATCATCTCCTTCACCTGGTTTCACCTATCATCTCATCTCACCACCTTATTTTAGCGACTGCCCCTTGCTTGCCAATCCTGATGAAGGGTCTCTACCCAAAACATCAATTGTTTATTCCCGCCACAAATGCTGCCTGCCTTAATGTATTCCTCCAGTAATTTGTGTGTGTTTCTCAAAATTTCCATGATCTGCAGAACATGTTAATCAAATCAGTTGTGAGTGTGAATGTGCCCTAAAATGTTGAGGGCAAATTGTTTCAGAAATGAGTTAAGTTAAAGGCAATGTAAAACTTTTATTTTGCAGAATTCTGTTCAATATTAAATTCAGAATTGTAAATGTGAAAAATTACACTGACCTTTTTTTTTCATTCACTACAGATTGAGGTGCTTAAACACTTCCCTGAAGAAGCCACAACAGAACCGGGCCTCACCAGACAATTTCAGTTACTGAGGTATAGACAGCATCAATTCTATTTGTAACCTCAGGAGAACACGGAAACCAGAATGCCAGGGCAGCTAATGGAGTGGTGCTGGGTTATTTATAATCTATGTTAATGATTTGTAAAATAATGTGGTAAATTGGATCAGCTAATTTTCAAATGACACCAATACTGGTGATTTAGCCTTCCTCGTTGTCCACTATCAAGCTTGCAGTGGGATCTGGACCAACTAGAAAATGGGCTGAAAAATGGCAGATGGAATTTAAGTGTGAGGTGTTGCACTTTGGGAGGACAAATCACATTAGGACATGCACTATGTAGAGCACTGAGGAGTGCTGTAAAACAAAGGGACCTGGAAATACCAGTCCATAATTCCTTGGAAGTGGCATTACTGGTAGATAGGGTCATAAGGAGGGCACGTTGGCCTTCGTAAATGAAAGTATTGTGTGCAGGAGATGGATGTTATGTTAAAGTTGTATAGGACATTAGAGAGTTGTTCTGATTACCTACATATCGGATATTACTTGAACTTGAGTTATACAAAGGGTTAAATAGGTTAGGACTTTATTCTCTGGAGTGTAGGAGAATGAGAGAAGGTATACAAAATTATGAGGGGTATGGATAGGGTAAATGCAGGTCTTTTTCCACTGGGATTGGGTGTGACGAGATCGTGGGTTAAGGGTGAAAGTTGAAATATTTTGAGGGGGACCTTCTTCACAGGGTGGTGCAAGTGCAGGATGTGCTGCTAGTGAAAGTGGTTGATGCAGTTTCAATTGCTAAAGTTAAAAGAAGTTCGATTAAGTACATGGATGGGAGGGTTATGGAGGACTGCAGTCCAGGTGTGGAACGATGGGACTGGGCAGAATGTTTCGGCATAGATCAGGGGTTCCCAACCTAGGGTCCACAGACCCATTGCGTATTAGTCCATGGCGTAAAAAAGGTTGGGAATCCCTGGATTAGATGGACCAAAGCACCTGTTTCTGTGCTATGATTGAATCCAACCGTATCATTCCAGAGTGGGCAAAAGTCCTGTTAGAAGCATTTTGGAAGCCTGGCCTCTATGTAGAGGTAATTCCAATGAGATTTATGAATTGACACAGTGGTTATTGAGAGATTGTTTCCAGAACCAGGGGGCATAATTTCAGTATAACAAAATTACTCAATAAGGAACAAGTGTGTCTTGTAAAGAATTGTAAACCTTAGTAATTCTCTGCCTTAGAGTTTGTGAATACTTGGCTACTGCTTGTATTGGCTTTTGCATCCAAAAGTTATCTGGGAGTACGAAATGTTCTGATGCAGAATCAGCCATTATTTTGAATAGCAGAGCAGACTCAGTATGAGGTTTAATATCACTGGCATATAAAATGATAAATTTGTTGTTCTGGGGCAGCAGTACAGTGCAATACAAAATCATTTTAAAAACTACACATTACAATAAGCAAAAATATATAAAAATTAAATACATAATGCAAAAAGAGAGTCAAAAAGAATAGTGAAGTAGTATTGGGTTCTTTGTTAATTCAAAAATCTGATGGCAGAGGGGAAGAAGCTGTTGCTAAAACATTGAGTATGTTTCTTCAGGCTCCTGTACCATCTCCTTGATGGTAGTAATGAGAAGAGGTGATGCTGATCCTTAATGATAGATGCGGCCTTTTTGAAGCATTGCTTTTTTTAAGATGTCCTCGATGTCGGGGAGGCTACTGGTCCTGAAAGGAGTTTACCCCTTCCTGCAACTTTTTCTGATCCTGTGCAGTGGTGCCTCCATACTAGACGGTGATGCAATCAGTTAGAAAGCGCTCCACAGTGCCTCTTAAGGGACCACATGACCTACTCCTGCTCCTACTTCTGCATTCGTAATCAGGGCAGGAGAGTGCTGTATAACTCCTTGGACCAGCTTTAGCAGATAATAAGATTATGGCTGATTTTCAACGTTGGCTCCACTCCATCAAGCTTTTCAAATCTATACTTAATCTCTCAGAGTGATTCCAGATTTGTTTATCCATGTGAGCAATAAGCAATAATAAGTAATTAGTCAAGGCACAATTAAGTAAAATAACTGACAGAACAAATGTGTGGTGATTTTTACAATGTTGAAATCGACCGTGCAAGACTGTGTAATCTGTGTTCTTCCATTAATTCATTTGGAAGACTGACAAACGACCGTCTGGAGAAAGAAAAGGCTGAACTAATCCATCAGCTGGAGATTCACAGAAAGCAGCCATGTGCCATGGCAGAAGGCAGCGGCAGATCTGGTAACCCTCTTAATGACATCCATGCCTCCTTTGTCTATTATATTTATGAACTGCCTAGTTTATTTTGTCAGCACCTCCCAAAACCATGAACTTCACCATTGAGACAGACTGGCAGCAAGTACATAGGAACCCAATCACCTCCAGTTTCCATTTGAGGTTGTGCAGTATCTTGACTAAGAAATATTCAGGTATTCCTTCATCGCTGCCGGGTTTAAATCCTGGAGCTCCCTCTCCAACAGTGGGATGGGAGAGCCTTCACCAGAGGCTGCATAGTGTTCAAGATGGTAACTCGCCACCTTACCAAATACAGGGAGTTTCTCCAGAGTTATACAAAATAATGAGGGCCATAGGTTAAGGATGAAAGGTGCAATATTTAAGGGGAAGCTGAGGGGGAACTTTTTCACTCAGGGTGGTGAGTGTGGAAGATGCTGCCAGCAGAAGTGATGAATGTGGGTTCAATTTGTAACGTTTAAGAGAAGCTTGGTTAGTTACACGAATGATAGGTATGAAGCGCTTTTGTCCAGATGCAGGTTGATGGGACAGGGCAGAACTGACTCGATGGGCCAAAGGGTCTGTTTCTGTGCAGTAGTGCAGTTAGAGGTAGGCAATAAATGTTGGTCCCACTAGTGACACCCAAACAAATTTAAAGATAGACAAACAGTAATAGATACTGTAGTTTAGGGTTGAGGCCAACAGAATGTTGTCCTTCTGAGGCTGGTTGTTAATTTTAGCTGGGTAGTACTTTTGTTCTTGTGACAGAAGAGAGACTCGCTGTTCTGTATTGAATATTAATATAACATTTGAAATGTTTACCTTGCAGTTTGCAATGCCGTATTAGACACCGGACATAAAGATGACAAACTGTTGGGAGAGCAACAAACACCACACGACTTGGAGAAGCAACAACTGCAGGTTAACACCACTCTCAGCAAGTGTACTTACTCTCTAAGCTACGTGGCTACAGCTGTCTGCATTAGAGGGCACGAGCTGCAAGGAGAGGTTGGACAAAGTTGGGTTGCTCTGGAGCAGAAAAGACTGAGGGAAATCCTGATAGAGGTTTATAAAGGGCTTAGATAGACAGCCAGTGTTTTTCTCCCCCAGTGTTGAAATGTCTAACACCAGAGGGCATAAGTTCAAAAGAAATGTACAGGTATTTTTTTTACATACAGTGTAGGTTCCTGGAATTCAATGCCTGGGGGTGTTAAGTTATTAAAAAGCTCTTGGATTGTGCAGGAAATGTGTATGTTGGGTAGGCAGAGGGGATTCATTTAGTTGGGAATTTGATTACTAATTTAATTAGTTCGGCACAACATTGGACTGAAGGGCCTGTTCCTGTGCTGTATTGTTCCAAGTTTAATAACATAATCAGATCATTGTACTGTATTTTAAACACCCATAATTAATGGCAAGGAGATGTGCAGCACAAATTGTCAAAATCCATATATGAAAGATTTAACAAGCTTCAAATTTTTGTAACCCTCACGTTCTGTCGGCTGTGTAGGTCCAGGGAAGACAATCTCTGGCCCCACCAAATGTATGAGATTGAGGTGCAAAACCTTCTGTTTATGCGGAGTCTTACAACTCAGTACCACAAAATAACAGACAGTACAGCATATGCAATTAAACAATTTAGGTTTATAATTCTTAATTTGACTAAAGGGTTAGTAAAGTAAAACATAAAGAAAAAGGCCATTTTAATAAAACAGTCTAATGTGCACAGTCGGAGCTCATGGTTTCCCTTCCGGTGTTCCCCCAACGATTTCCCCAGGCTTCATCGACTCCCGACCCCACTCCAAGTCCGCTCCTTTCTAGTGTCTGCAACCTCTCCACTCTGGCATCTTCTCTCTCCATCTTCCGCTGAACAAAAGACCCAGATCACCCTGGTCTCAGGCACACAAAAAGAAAAAAACACTCCCTTCATTGGACAGCGCACATTCCAAACCCCCGTTATCTCTAGCCCTACCTCAAACACTGATGCTACAGAAAAGCCATTACATTAACAGTGCTTCTACAGAAAGACCACTATATTAGCAGTGAAACCTTTCCTGTGGTGTTGCTTTTTCATAGGTAATAAGTTGAAGTTTTAAAATTCACATTTGCTTCAGATGTGAATTTAAAAACTTGACTATCACAGAGAATCATGAAAATCGTCAACAGGGGTGCCTTTCAGCCCATATTGGCCATGCCAGATTAGAGTTAACCTGCACAATTCCACCTTCAGCTTTTGGTCCCACAACCATTACTGCCTGCAAGTGCACACAGAAATTAAACATGATGATGGTTTTTGCCTCTACTCTCTTTTCACTCACTCCATTCCAGACCACACCACATATCGACTGCATAGACTTGCTCTCTATTCCTTTTACTAATTATTTAAATTGATACACTCAAGTTTTTGACTCCTGTGCTAAGACCAATCCTCCTACTTTATCTGTCCAGACTCCTCGTAATCATTAATCACATATATCTAAAGTAGTTTGCTAAGGGTCTCCCAGTTTATCCAGTCTTCCCTCATGGAAAAAACTCTCCAGCCCTACTCCAGTACAACCAAATCTCACCTCTAATATTTTGACCAGAATGGTTTATTTTGGTCCAGTAACCTGCAAGAGTTATTCACATGTGTCAGTAATTAAAAAAACAATACCAAATCGACCAATAGTGATGTCTATAGTTCCATTATAACATTCCTGGTTATAGACTCATTGTCTTGGTGAATCAAGGAAAGCCTACCCTATGTTTTGTTTTAAACCACCATTATTAACTTTTCCTGCTGCTTTTGAAGATTTGTTTCCATACATTGGAAAGTTCCTCCGTTGCTTCGTTCAGCAAGTATTCATTTGGCCAACCAGCCAGCGGTATGGATAGGGTGCATATACCCAGTCTTCTTCATAAGAAAGGGGAACAAAAACTAGAGAGCATAGGTTTAAGAAGAGAAGTGAAAGATTTAAAAGGGACTTGAGTGGTATCTTCTTTCAGAGGGTGACATGTATGGAATGAGCTGCTGAAGAAAGTAGTAGAGGCAGGTACAACAACAGCTAAAAGACAGTTGGACAAGTACATGGATAGGAAGCATTCAGAGGGATATAGGGCTGGCCTGTAAGGTGGACACAATGATCAGTGTATTGTATATTACTCTATGACCAAAATGGCCATTTAAATAATTCAATTTGGGGTTGATGAGACTAAAATATTGATTTGCAGTTGCCTTGAACAGTAGAGCAGGCCCTTTAGCTCACGATGCTCTACTATGCGGCTGAGTTAAACAGCAGTTTATGCAGTTGAACTTATAGGCAGGAGGTTCCCAACCTGGAATCCACAGACCCCTTGGTTAATGGTAGGGGTCCATGGCATTAAAAAAGGTTGGGAGTGCCTGTTCTAGGTTGAGAAATGGAAAGGGGGGTGGTTAGACTGAATGGAATTTAAATTCAATGTCATCCTGACAATCTAATTACCTTTTGATTTCTAGGAAGAGATAAAGAGGTTGAAAAGGGAACTGGAAAACTTTGATCCCTGCTTCTTCGAGGAGCTTGAGGACTTAAAATTTAACTACAACCAAGAGGTTAAACGGAACATTCTTCTGGAAGAACAGTTGAAGAAATTATCTGAGCAGTTTGGAGTGGAGATCCCAGGAAATGTTTCCATTGACTGAGAAGCCCACTGTTCAAACGTTTGTGGTAAACCCTCCAGCTGCTGAATTTGATGATCACTGAGGGGAGCGAGGTCTCCTTTAACACTCTTACTGGAATAGAGGTGGTAAAATGTGGTGTGCAGGTCCTGTTTCAGTTGCCTGTGGCAGGTCCTGACGTAAGAACAACAATCTGAATCCCTTCTGATCTGTTGGGATCACTTCTTGAAAGCTACAGTTGTCCTCCAGTATCCAAGCCTTTGGGAGGAAGAGTTTTAGATTATTTCTGCCTCACATGTTGTGCTTATGAAAAAAGGAAATGAACATTGGATAGTGATTCACTTTGATTCAGGAGCTAATAGTCTAAGTCAGTGTCCGGTACAGGAATGCAGTGGAGTTATGATCAACTGTTATAACGTTTTTTTCTAAATCCAGTTTTCTTTCACCCCAGTTTGTGTTTTATCAGTTACAATCCATGGAGCTTCTTTTACTGAGAAGGAAAAGCTATGGGTTCATTTACTGCTATGGCCTTGATGGAAGGAAGCAGACAACATTTCAGTGAAGGAGCATAGCACTTCTGGGAACCATTACTGGGATCAGCTTTTGACATGTATGGTTCTGGCAGAGGGAAGCTGTACACATAGGTACTTCCTGCACAAAAGACCCATAAATGCCATTGACAAAGTAATTCCCTGTTCAGTGCCAACTCCTAGATGTTCCTACTAGTACTGCTCCAACACATTTGGTCATACAAACCTCAGCAGCAGGATCAGTATACTCCTCACTTAAAGTCTAACATTGTTATATTTGCCACCCTTTGAGTTGTGGGTGAAGACTGGAATTAGGAAATTACATTACTTAAAGTACACACTGATCATTGTGCTACGATCCATAAATGGAAATGAGATTTAACAAGCCTAGACATTATATTCCCTTAAATTCTGTCATGTCCCTTACACCCATCAGCTGGGAAAGGCTAAGTAAAGCAAGATACAAGTGGGAAACTACAGATGCTAGAAATCCAGAGTGACACACACAAAATGCTGGAAGAACTCAGCAGGTCAGACAGGATATGTCGAGGGGAGTAAACAATGTTTATTTAACTACAGATAGTGCCTGACGTGAGTTCCTCCAGCATCTCATGCGTGTTGCTCTAGGTAAAATAAGTGTTTCTTACTATTGGGAGAAGTACAGTCCAATTAATTAGCACTATCTTTTGTTTCAATTGTCAGCAACTTAATTGTATGATATGTCAACTGTGCAAGTAATGCCAGGAGAATCTGCTGTCAAACATGCCTATACATGCCCAGACTAAAATGACTGAAGACTAAAAATGCACTTAGATTAGCGACACTATTTCCGTAGTCAAGGGTTTTTGAAAACATGGCAATAAATTAAACTATTTTTGTAGATTAACCTGTATAAGTTTGTTACTATGAATTAAATGCAAGTTTATAGTCTAAAGTAGAAGGTAAATATTTATTATTTGTCTTGAAGCAAAAGTAGTTACAAAAGTGCATGTACTCTTCATTGAACTAGGAATGTACGTTTCAACTCCTGCAAGTCACATTATCAAAAATAACCGTTTCGAGGTGACAAACGCTGATATTTGCCTTGTCATCTACATCTTTGTGGTTGGTTTTATGTGTTTCACACAAAACCAAATATTACCCTTGTGTTTAAAACCAAAACAAGCAGGAACATAAATTAATGCACTGTAGTGTGACCTGTTCTTCCAAACTAATGTGTGATGTATGCCCACGGTGGCGCATAGCATTTCAAAAACACATTTTAAATCCCCACTAATTCATTGGGATCACTGCTAAGCCTTGATGCCGTCCTGTATTATATGATCACATTACACCTCCCAACAAGCGTGTGCACATTACCCAGAGACCTCAGGAAGGCTGCTGAAGCAACTGACATACTGTCAACAGCAATCCTTTCACAAATTAACATTTAAGCAGGCAGCAGGGTTGAGGTTGATCTGTGTTAATTGTTGCCCATCAGACCACATTGTGAATTATTTTTTCAGGCACAGACTCCTGTCCAGGGTTGTACCACATTGTTCATGAGTTTGCTGCCCTTTTACTACGCCGTTACCTGAAACTACCTGGTAAGTTCATAGAACATAAAACATTACAGGCCCTTCAGCTACAAAGTTGTGTCTATCTTAACCGACTTCCCATTGATAGTTTTCAAAAGTGATGAGTGAAACTGAGAGTTGGAATTGCAAACACAAGTTCCAAATTTGTCAGCTCAAGGACGAGGGCCGAGGAAGGAAAATGTAGTGACCCTCGCTACCTCCATTGGCACCATCAGCACTGACACCTGCCTTCAGTGGATTAATTTCGGCAGTACAAAGGGAGGCTGAACACAACCTCCAAGGACAACTGCTAGCGGTGAATAATTGACAAACCTCTGAATATCAAACCAAGCCAGGGAATGACTTCTAGAAAATAAAAGGCGGAGTTCTACGAAGTACGTGGCCTGTAGTCAGTGGGGCACAGAAGGAAAAGGAAGCAATTTTACTGAACTTCAAGATGCAGAAGCATATTTTCTTAGTGGTCCTAGAAAGCTTGTGAACCCTTTAGAATTTTCTCTATTTCTGCATAAGTACGACCTAAAATGTGATCAGATCTTCACGCAAGTCCTAAAACTAGATAGAGAACCCAATTAAATAAATAACACAAAAAATTATACTTGTTCATTTATTTATGGAGGAAAAAATGATTCAATATTACATGTATTTGTTGGAAAATGTATGTGATTCTTTGCTTTCAGTAACTGATGTGACCCGCTTGTACACATTAACTTCTACCAAATGTTTCCAGTAACTGTTGATTAGTCTGTACATCAACTTGGGAGGAATTTTAGACAATTCTTCCATACAAAATTGTTTCAGTTCATCAATATTCCTAGAATACCTTGCATGAACAGCCCTCTTAAGCTCATGCTACAATATCTCATTTGTGTTAAGACCTAGACTCTGACTTGGCCATTTTCTTCTTAAACCATTCTGTTGTTGATTTACTTTTGTCTTTCAGATCATTGTCTTGTTACATCATCCAACTTCTATTAAGCTTCAGGTGATGGGACTGCTACCGACATTTTCCTGAAAAATGACTTGATAAAATTTTAACTTCATTGTACCCTCAACAACTGCAAGCTGTCCAGGCCCTGAGGCAGCAAAGCAGCCCCAAACCATGATGCTCCTTCCAGCATGCCTCACAGCTGGGATGAAGTTTTCATGTTGGTGTACTGTGCCTTTTTTCTTCCAAACATAGCAGTATGCATTTCTGCTAAAAAGTTCAACTTCTGTCTCATCTGTCCATAGAACATTGTCCCAAAAGTGTTTTGGAGAGCAGTGGTTTTCTCCATGGTGCCCTTCCATGAACACCTTTCTGTTCAGTGCTTTACTTATGGAGGACACATGAACAGAGACTTTAGCGAGTTCCAGAGATTTCTGCAGGTCTTTTGCTTATTACCCTTGGGTTCTTTTTCACCTCCTTCAACACTGCACATTGTGCTCTTGGTGTGATTTTTGCAAGACGCCCACTCTTGGGGAGTGTGAATTTCCTCCATTTGTAGACAATTTCTCTTACCAGGAACTGATGAACACACAGAGCGTTATGCATCTCTATAATTATTCTTCTAAGATCCTCAAGTTGTTTTGATCGAGGCATGGTGCACATAAACAGATCTTTCTTGAGAAGCACAGGCTCTGTCGATAACCTGACTTTGTGCATGTTTTTTTATAGGGCCCACACCTCCAATCTCAACTTATTGTTTGGAACACCTGACTCCAAATAGCTTTTGTAGAAGGCATTACCCCAAATGTTCACTTACTTTTTTTTGAACCTAGGCCGTGATTGTTTAAATGGTGTACTCAGTAATGATAAGTACAATTGTTGGTGTGTTGTTGGTTTAGGCAGATTATGTTTGTCTATTATTATTACTTAGATGAAGATCACACTATTAATTAATTATGATTAATTAACGCAGAAGACCAGGTAATTGCAAAGGGTTCACAAACTTTTTTTTTGCAACTGTAAGTACAAGAATGTAGAAACGGGGGTTTAGAGTGAGGATAACATAGCACTCACAAGTGTGAATGGAGAAGGAATTTATTCTCAAAAGTTTTAAATCTTAATGGTTTGATAGAGCCATTCAGTAGATTCAAGGTTAATTGGACTCCATGGTTATTGGAGTTGGGCAGGAGCGTGGAGCCACTGCTAAGATCTGATCGATGATGATCTTAATTGAAAAGCAGTGCCAGCTCAAGGAAAAAAGTAAGTAACAATGGATCCTATTTGCAGCATTGAACAAGGTTTAAAATGCAGCAAACCTAGAGCTAGATTATGTAGATTTACAAGTAAGAGCCACAGAGCCAAATTACATTTTAATACTCAATTACAGCAAGTTACATTAAATAAGACAATAATAAGGGAATACTTAATGGAGATAGAAAGATTTAATTTGAGGCACTGAAGTCTTAAGTGATCAAACGCATCTTTCAAATGTCCTCCTCCCACCCATGGGAACAGAGGTCGGGTTCTCAGGCGCTGAGGAATGAAGACCTGCAATCCCCAAGGTTGTTGAGTCCAGGTCTAAGATCTGAAGGTTTGAGGCCCAGCGGTGGCCTGTCCTGGGGATGGAGGCCCAAGGTTTACAGATCTGGAGGTCAGCGTGTCCCAATGTGGTGGAGGGGGTGGGGGTTGGAAGATGTTTGTTTTATTGTTGTTACATCTGTCTTGGTGTATGTTGGCCGTATGTTATTCTGCTAAACATTGAGGGGATACTACGTTGGTACCAGAAACACTTACAGGTTAATGCAGTCTACACATCCCCAATGATCAAAATCAGATCCTCCAACTGAGATCAGTCCCAAGATTCAAAGGAAACAATCCTGCTTGAAACAGCCAGCCACCTCACAAAACAATCCTTGGCCAACACGATAAGGCCACGTCAGCTCTCTATGTCCTCCCACGCAATATCTTTAACTCGGTCAAATTGCTTCCCATGGAGCCTGGCCAAGGCAACAAACGAGGAGTTGGCTTCGAAATCCCAGGTGAACTTGTTCAGGTCGACATTGATGGACAAAGGGCGAGTGGACAAGAATGGCCGCAGGAGTGGCCATTCCAAGCCCAGGTGATGTCGGTGAAGCTGGGGAGGAAGATGATAAACATTAACCAGTGCGGAGAGGTCAATTGGTACAGCTGTTTCCTAAATCTGTATCCAATAACCCAAGAAATTTGGGAGTAACTCAATGGGGAAAAAATTGTCTGACAATGGTCTCTGAGTTACACAACACAGACACAGGCCCTTCTTCAGCCCAACTCATACCCCCACAGTTAGTCCCATATGCCTGCATTTGACCCATATCAGTCTAAACCAGTGGTTCCCAACGTACGCCCCACAGGGGGGTAATTTGATTTTTAAGGGGGACAATTCGAGAATGAGTTATTAACAGTGAATTTTTTCTAGTAAGTCTGTGTGAGTATGAGTGTGTGTGCGAGTTAATACATATGTGTGTATACAGTATGCATACATAAAAATACTTGTGTGTATGTACATGTGTAATTGTGTATGTACTGTATATATAGTGTATCACCATCATTACAACCATCAAATGGCTTTCATAATTAAATTAATGAATTGACTGATGTAGGAAGGAACGAATGAACAAGTCCAAACGCGTAAGAAACTCGTACGAGGTCGCGCCAATGCTGCTTTTTGCAGTAGCTTTCGGTTCTTGGTGGTGTGAAGGTGTGTACATTGCATCATCTCTTTTAAACGGTGTATCTGTCTTTGTATGATGTAGAAACGAATCGGCATTGTTTTATTTATTTATTATTATTATTTTAATATCACTTAATGTTCTTTTTTTTACAATTTCTTAGTAATTTCTTCCTCAGAACTTTAACAGTCCTTTGGTTCTTTTATTTTTCTCTTTCATGAATGCCATGTTCTTTGGAAGCTTGTTTAAACCAAGTTAATGGTCTTTTAGGCTTCCTCCAGGTGAATAGGAGTTCACTTTTTGAATAATAAGAATTATATATCACCACAGGGGGCATCAGGATTTTAGAGGCGATTAGGTGGGGCATGGCCAAAAAAAGGTTGGGAACCACCGGTCTAAACCCTTTCTATCCCTGTACCTGTCTAAATATCTTTTAAACATTGTATCTGCCTCTACCTCTTCAGTCCAGATACCCATCATTTTCTGTGTGAGAACTTGTCCCAAAATCCCATTTAAATGTGTCGCCTCGCACCTTAAACCCAAGTACTCTAGTTTTAGAGACCCCTACCCTGGAAAATATTTTAAATATTAGCTTTATTTATTATGTGTACATTGAAACATAAAGTGAAATGCATCATTTGTGTCAAATCAAATCAGAGAGGATTATGCAGGGGCAGCCTGCAAATGTCATTACACTTTCAGTGCCAGAAGAGCATGCCCGCAACTTACTAATCCTAATCCGTACATCATTGGAATGTGGAAGGAAACCCTTGTGGTCATGGGGAGAATGCACAAACTCCTTACAGACAGCGGCAGAAATCAAACCCTGATCATTCAGCTAACACCGTAAAACATTGCACTAACTACTACGCTACTGTGTTGCACAGGAAACCATTAATGGCTCCTACTCCAATCGTTCTTTCCTTCCCTCCCCCCCCCGCCATAACAAACCCCTGATCTCTCACTCACTTTAACTAGGACACCATTTGCACAGTGCCACACAATGCCTTCCACCTTCGCCTCCTCGCTCTCCTTAAACCAAGCAACCAAATCCATCAGGTCCAGTGGCGGGGGATTCTCAATCTGCAGCGATCCGTGGGAGACCAGAAGGTGGAGAGGTTGCTTCTTGCTTCCAAGGCCTGGAGCAGAAAGAGAGGTAAAACCTGTCAGGGCCACACCTGAGAGGCATACAAGATTGTGAGGACAGACACTGAAAGAACAGACATTTCCCCAGGGAGAGCATAGTGCTAAAACAAGAAGGGCTTACACAAAATGCTGCGGAACTCAGGCAAGTCAGTGGCTTGACAGATGATGACAAAAGTTACCCTCCAACCCACACACCATCCTGACTTGGAAATATATCACCATTCATTCACCATTGCTGAGTGAGAATCCTGAAACTCCCTCTCTAAGAGCACTGTAGGTACACCCACAACTCAGGGACTCCAGTGGTTCACCACCAGCTTCTCATGGGCAAGTGGGAATGGACAGTTAAAGGCTGCTGCAGACTGCAAAACCCACACTCCTGAGTGTCAGATTTATTTACCACATGAACTCAATGTCCTTTGCATTAACGAGTGCACCCAAGAATGTGCTAGGTGCAGCCCGCAAACGTTGCCACACAACACAACACCAATCTAGCATGCTCACAACGTTCAGCAGAATAACACAAACATCAAAAACAACAGCAAAACACACACACGCACGCACACCTCTGCCTCCAGTCCTTGTCCCCGGTTTTCGCAGATAATCGGGCCAACTATATATTTCACTTTTCCTTGAATAAATTATAAAGAAGTCCACAATAAACATCTTCCTACCATACGGATTACCGTTGATATGAGTTCCTATCAGCTCCAGTGTCTGCTCCAGCAGCTCCATTAAGGGAATGACAGTAATTTCTAGAAGTTGCTTCCCAGAACTTGGCCTTAAAACCAGGGCGGATCCAGTTTCATAATTCACGGCAGAAAGATGCCAACAATATTGTTTACTTCCCTTCTCCACCGGAATCCAACCTTCGGGACAAGGTAAATGTTGACAAAGCACACAATGTCAAATCTGCCTGGACATGATCCCCATCCCTTGCATATTTACACGTGTATGTCAAACCCTCTTAAACACTACTATCCTATCTGCTGCCATGATTGAATGGTGGAGCAGATTCGATGGGATGAATGGCCTAAATCTTCCCCTTTGTCTTATTACCCCCAGTAGCCAATGGGCAGAAGATATAAAAGCCTGGAACTACATACCACTAGGCTCTGAACAGTTTCTACCCTGCTGTCATAAGACTCTTAAACTGCTCCCTAGTACAGTAAATTGGACTCTTGACTTCACAATCTACCTCATTATGATCATGCACCTTATTGTTTAACTGCACTGCACTTTCTTTGTAGCTGTTACAGCTTATTCTGCATTGTTTTACCTTGTACTACCTGAGTGCACTATGTAATGATCTAATTTATATGAACAGTTTACAAGATGTTTTCCAGTATATCTAGGTACATGTGACAATAATAAACCAATTATAATACTAGTTCCAAACACCCATCACTCCCTGTATAAGTTACTTCCATCACACATCTCCATTAAACTCTCCCCCTTTTGCATTAAATGCATATCCTCTAAACATCTCTACACTGGAAGAAATAGTAAGACTGTCTACTCTATCTCTACCTCTCACCATTTAAAAGCTTTGATCAGGTTCCCCTCAGCCTCTGACATTCTGGAGGGAAAAAATAAGTTTATCCACCTTTGTCCTATAACACGTGATCTCTAATCCAGGGCAGCATCCTCTTAAATCTCTTCTGCACCCTCTTCAAAGCCTCCACTTACTTCTGGTAATGAGGTGGCCAGAAATGCACAGAATGTAATGGAGTGACCAGATCTGCAAACAATACTCCAAGCGTGGTACATACTCCCTCACCAGGAATGTGTCCATTCTCATCAGGCTGTGGTCTGCCTTCTGACTGGGCAACTCCATGTGCTGGAATCCAGGCATCAGGAACTGCCCTGAAGTCACTGTCGATATTCCAAGTGAACTCTGAGGAAGAAATAAAATAAAATGCATCACAATCAACAGTTGTAACTCAGCTTCCAGCCAGCTCCAGGGTTTATATAGGGTCGAGTTGGCTGGAAGCCATCAACAAGCACCACCAGCACACCTCAGCCCTCAGGCCCAGGGGCATGTTGTCCACATGAACAATGACACCAGTGAGAGAGTGCTGAATTTGTCATTACAGCCACACATTTGACAATAACTTCAACTGGCAACTGCAAGAAGCAGCAGAGAATTGCAGACACAGCTCAGGACATCACGAAAACCAACTTCCTTTCCAGGATCTCTCTAGCCTTGCTGCAGCCTCCATAAAGCAGCCAGCGTAATTAAGGACACCATACACCTTGGACATTCTTTTTTCTCTCCTCCCATTGGGCAGGTTACAAACACCTGGAAGTACATACCATCATGCTCAAGAACAGCTTCCATCCCACTGTTACATGACTATTGATTGGTTCCATAGTATGATAAGATGGATTCTTGACCTCATAATTTACCTCATTACGATCTTGCACCTTATTCCCTAGTACACAGCCCTTCCCACAGCACCTTCTTGGGCAAGCACATAAAACCCTTCCACCTCTTCCCACTGCTGCTTCCAAAGTGGATATCCCAAAGGGAGACTGAGCAGTCTCCTCATCAAAGCCCTTCCCTCCGTCCACAGCTGGGATTCTCCCATCCCATCTCCACACTTCTCCAATGACACTTACTGGCTGAGAGAGAAAGTTCACCAACACGTCTACTTCCTCGGGAGGCTAATTTGACTTTGTCCTGTTGACCTTTACCAATTTTTATCAATACATTATAGAAATCACCCTATCCAGATGTATCACAGCTTGGTAATGGCAACTGCTCTGCACGTGACCGCAAGAAATTGCAGAGTTGTGGACTCAGCTCAGCCATCACAGGAACCAGCTTCTCCTCTATGGAATCGGACTACATTTCTTGCTGCCTCAGTAAAGCAGCCAGCATATCAAAGACCTCACACCCACCCAGATATTCCCTCTTCTCCCCTCCCACGCAGAAGACACTGAAGTCTGAAAGTACATACCATCTGGATCAAGGGTTATAATTCTACAGAGTGGTCTCATAGTACGATAAGATAGACTCGATCTCATGAGCTACCTCATGAACTTACACCTTACTGTTTACCTGCATTTTCTCTGTAGCTGTTCTACTTTATTCTGCATTGTTATTGTTTTTACCTTGTTTAATGTCAATGAACCGTGTAATGATTTGATCTGTATGAATAGTATGCAAGACAAGCTTTTCACTGTCTCTTGGTACATGTGACAATAATAAACCCATTCCAATTCCCTGGGCCTTTCGCAGAGATCAGACACATTCCACATGTAAAGCAACCCCGACATTAAACACATGAGAGGGCAGAATCTCAAATCTGAAGCCAATGCAAAGTGCTGGAGGATTTCAGCAGGTCAGGAGCGTCTATGGGAAGAAATGGAGAGTCAATAGTTCGGGTCTGACTGTTGAGATGTAGAACCTTGACCAGAAGTACTGACTGTCCATTTCCCTCCACAGATGCTGCCTCAGCTGCCAAGTTCCTCCAGCATTTTGTGTGTTCCCGGCATTAAACCATCATTATCGTCAAGTTTCAAGCTACAAACACTGCCCTAATTTTTCAGAACACAGCTGTTTGCGACAATTCAGTCTCTGTCATTCATCCCTCTCTACTCCCCAATGTCTTCACATTTTGTCCAATTATTAACCTCTGTTTATCCTGACCAATTATTTTCATCTCTCATGCTTTAAATACAGTATTACACCATACATCTTTCACAATGACCTTGACACATAGGAACAGATTTATGTCATTCAGCCCATCAAATCTTCTTTGCCATTCCATCATGGCTGATTTATTACCCTTCTCAACCCCATTCTCCTGCCTTCTCCCCGTAATTTTTGCTGTATTACTCATCAAGAACCTATCAACCTCAGCTTTAAATTTACACAATGACTAGGCCTCCCCGGCTGTCTATTGCAATGAATTGCAGAGTCATCACCCTTGCTGTCTCCTCACCTGCCTGCCCTATTCACAGTCAAAATTAAAGCTTATCGATCCCAAACCGTAATTCTACTTCTCTCTCCATAGCTGCTGCCTGATCAGTTGAGTGTTTTCCAGTTTTTAAACTTCCCTCCATTTATTGGTATTGGAATGGGTTTATTGTCACATGTACCAAGAGACAGTGAAAGCTTGTCTTGTATACTGTTCATACAGATCAGATCATTAAACACTGCATTGAGACAGAACAAGATAAAACAATAACAATGCAGAATAAAGTGTCAAACCCAGAGAAAGTGCAGTGCAGGTAAATGATAGAAGTGCAAGATCATAAGATAAATTGTGAGGTCGAGTCCATCTTATCATACTTGATGTCCATTCAAGAGCCTGATTACAGCGGGATAAATACTGCCCTTGAGCCAAGTGCTACATGCTTTCGGGCTTTCATAACTTTTCCTACATGGCAGAGGGGAAAAGAGAGAATGTCTGGGGTGGTAGGGTCTTTGATAATGCTGGCTGCTTTACAAGGTAACAAGAAGACAGTTGTTAGAACAGGGAGAAACAACCAGTGCTCCACAGGGAAACTCGCAGTAAACTGTTGGTTACGAACACACAACCTGCTAAGAAAGGAGCTTGTAATTACCAGTGCTGGATCTTGACAATTGAAACTTCCTGAATCGCTTCTCAGACTGCTTGGTCGGTTTCCGATCGAGTCGTGCCCAGAGATATGGCAAACCTGCCAATAGTCACAAAGCACTAATTAACCAAACACACACGACTGAAGCTTCACAAAGATTTGGCAAGCTGCCGGTTAGAGAAACAAATTAGGTTTCATCTGCCCAAAGATCTGGTATAAAATACATAAATACCAGTACATATTTACAATATAAACACATTATAAAAAGCAGTTTAAAGTGTTTGCAGTGCAGAAATTATGGGGAAATAGACAGAAGATGTGGGGGGTGCAGCTAACTAGAATGGTTGATTAGATTATCTGCATGGCACAAGAAACTTTTAAGATGGTGTTAAGATTTTTCTCTTAAAAGCCCTATAGTGCTTACTAGAGGGAGAAGGGAGTTATTTATTTCCCTGCATAGATGTTGCCAGACCTCCAGCATTTTGTGTTTCGTCTCTTGAGTCTGTGTGTGTTGCTTACATCTTCTGCAGCTCCAACAGTTGCTGCTATAAGAGTCAGGTTGTAAGACCTACCAGTGTCCAAATCAGTGAATGTCTGGTCACAAGAGTGAAAGATTTTGGGGAGATATTGCTGAATAACAGCTAAAACATTTACCACAGCCTGGGAGTCCAGTTCTCTTGCCTAGTGTCAGAAGATTGTGAGTTCAATTATCACTCCAAAAGTTTCACACAAAAATCCATTCTATTCCAGGTAAGTGTGAAGTGATGTGCTTTGGGGAAAAAAATCAAACTTGAGAGCGGAGTACAAGGCAAATGGCAGGATTCTTAGCAGTACGGAGGATCTGTTCTGGGGCACTTGCTCTTTCTTTGATTTTTATAAATGACTTGGATGAGGAGTGGAGGGGGGGTTAGTAAGTTTGTGGATGACACGAAAGTCGGTGGTGGTGTGGATAGTGTGGAGGGTTGTAGGTTACAACAGGACACTGTTGCACAGCTGGGCTGAGAAGTTTCCCAGGGTAGAAATGGCTAATACCAGAAAACATACTTTTAAGGTGAGTGGAGGAAAGTTTCGGTGAGATAGAAGAGCAGTTTTTTTTTAACTTACACAGAGAGTGATGGGTGTGGGGAATGCATTGCTGGGTGTGGTGGTCAAGGCAGATCCACTTAAGAGACCATTAAATAGGCACATGAATGAAAGAAAAACAGAGGGCTATTTGGAAAGGAACGGTTAATCATGGAGCAGGTTAAAATTTGGCACAACAGGAACTACGATATGCTGTGCGGTAACGTTCTATGTTCCAAAATATAGACGTTACCTCAAACACACACAATGGTTTGAGACAATAAGTACTCTGGCACAGTTGGAAGAGTTGCAAGAGGCACGACAGGAATTACACTCTTAGCAAAGTTCTATGTTCTTTGCGACTGCTTTCTGATAAAGACCACACCATGGAAAGAGAATTACTACAACAGGATCCTAAACGCCTCAGAATAATTCAATGCAGAGACATTCATTTTGATTGGAAAAATGGGAGGAATAAAATCCAGTATGAACAGAGCTCTAGGACAAACACAAGAGATTGTGTAGATGCTGGAAATCCAGAGTAACACACACAGAATGCTGCAGGAACTCAGCAGTTCAGGCAGTGACTATGGAAAGGAATAAACAGTGATCATTTACTTCAAGACCCTTCATTAGAACTGGAAAGGGGAAGAAGCCAGAATGAAGAAGGGAAAGAGTACAACCGGACAGATAGGCCAGACCAGGTGGCTGCGGGACTGAATGGCTTTGAACATAACAGGTTGTGCCCCGCAAGTTGTTTATGGGATCCTAAGATGCAGACATGGAGTCCAAGGTATTGTTAAAGCTCAAATAAAAGTTCAAACTTTAAAGTACATTTATTATCAAGCTACATATAGAACAAACAACTTTGAGGTTCATCTTCTTGCAGGCAGCCACAAAACAAAGAAACACAATGGAATCCACGAAAAAGTCCACACCACAAAGATGGTCAAACATCCAATGTGTGAAAGAAGAAATCAATCAAACAATAAAATAAACAAATAATACACAGAACGTGAATCAGTGAAGGCGAGTCCACAGCCACAGAGTCAGCCCAGATCAGGGGCAAGGCCACAGCTGCAGTCAGTTCAGTGCCGATGGCTGCAGGCCGGAGGTGCAGACTCAGTTCAGTGCTGACACAAGTAAAGCCTCAGGGAGTAATGAGCTGAACACCGATCCATCCTTCACTCTTAGGCCCAGGCCCAGGCCTCGCCACTTCAATCTGGCCTGAAGTCCACCCCAGCAAAGGCCGTACCTACATTCTCAAGAGACCAGTTCGCCAAGTCCTTCAGGATACTGCAAAAACACCCAGGCTGTTCAGACGGTTTGAAAGCCCAGTGCCCAAAGGGAAATCACAGGCTGCTGATTACAGCAATCATAGTCCAGAAAAAGTATATTTAGTAGAATGGTTAGCTAACACACAAAACATCGCTGTGTCTCACCATCGCCATGGAAAACTGTTAGGGTTCAGCAGGAGGGGGGGATGCCTCAGCCTGTACCGTTCTATATTCCATATTCCACGTCTGGACATGCAGGAAGAAAGCCGACCTTTGAGACTCCCGATCAAGGGCAGCCAAACGAGAGTGTGACCTCATTACTCCTCTTCTGCTCTACTTATTGCTATTTTGAAATACAAAGTAACTTTTCATTACTGCACTGCTGCCACAAAAAAACAAATTTCACAACAGTGATAATAAACTTGATTCAGATTCTGTTGCTGACTGTACAATCCCTAAATGAACCGAGTTCCCTACTGCATTGTGGTTCCAATTGGAGACAAAGAGTATGCAATTGTCCCAAACTCAAACTGCATCTCACAGTTGCTAACGACACAACCCATTCTGTCCATCTAGTCTATACCAGCTCTCAGGACAACTTTATAATTTATCCTCTGACATCTATTCTTTCTCACAACTCCACCCTGGTTCTCATTCCCCCTTACCTAAGCAATAGATAATTCTCAGAAGCCAGTTACCCATCAGTCAGAATTTCTTTGGGACATGGGGGACAGGAGGACCACAGGACAGTTCAAATCAGCTGGCAGGTGATGGTGGATGGACACAGATAGAATACTGCATACTCTTGGAAAGATGTTACTAAACCAGAAAAAACTAACGAGGACGTTGCCAGGACTTGAGAGGCTGAGTTATAGGGAGAGGCTGGACAGGCTTGATCTTTAATCTTTGGAACATAGGAGACTGAGAGGAGATCTTACGGAGGGGTATAAAATCACAAGGGGCATAGATAATGGTGAATGTGCAGTCTCTTTCCCTGAGTTTGGAAATCAAGAACTAGGGGGGCACCAGTTTTTAATGAAAGGGGAAAGATTTAATAAGAACTTAAGAGACTACTTTTTTTCCTCCCAGAGGGTGATCAGTGTATTTAATGAGCTTCCAGAGGAAGTGACTAAGGTAGAGACAGTTGGACAGGTACATGGACCAAAGAGGTTTTGAGGGAAACAGGCCAAACGCTGGCAAATGGGATGAACTTAGATGGGGATCTTGGTCGGCACAAAGGACCTGATTCCATGCTGACCTCAGGGAAACGTTGTTGATAGCAGAGCTGGTAATTGGGGGAGCCCTACCCCCCGAGATTTAAAATCAGGTACACTGCCGAAGCAATGTTCACAAAGCTACCCCTATTCCAGATAGGTGCTAGAAATATAAAACAGCAGGCATTTTAGTGAGGTTGGATCACATTCCTCCCTGAAACCCTGGTTAACTGCTGGATGTTACAAAATGTTTCGGCAAGGCATTCTGACCAGCTAGTGGAGGGGCAAATCATAAACACAAGAGAATCTGCAGATAGCTGAAATCCCAAGCAACACCAAGATGCTGCTTGGCCTGCTGAGTTCCTCTAAGATTTTGTATATATTGGTGGAGTTGCAAAGTACTTTAGCATCTGTTATATACACACCTCTGCCGCAGGTTTATACACATTGTTGCCTCCAACACTGTCAAATGGCTGACACACAGGAGATTCTGCAGATGCCAGAAATCTTATGTAACACACACACACACACAAAATGCAGGAGGAACTCAGGTCAGGCAGCATCTATGGAAGGGAATAAACAGTTTCAGATACTGGAAATTAATGTCTTTTTATTCCCCTCCATAGATGCTGCCTGACTTGCTGAGTTCCTCCTGTGTTCTGTATGTACGTTGCAGAAAAATGGCTTCCCGTCGTCCCATTACCTTTGTAGTTTGTGACATAACAGCAAGTGCCATCCACTTTCTCCGTAGCGACCGCTTGGTGGATGTTCGCTGCCAGCGCCCTCGGACTCAGCTCTCCATTGGCCAGGACTCTGTAAGACTGAACACACGTTGATGAGTGTTGAGTATGCACAGGCTCAGCCAGGTTCCACAGATCGATGCTTTCTCAATGGAAAACCCCGTTGTAGGAGCAAACCAAGAGGCCACACGGAGTTGGTGTTTGAAATAACAGGCGGTTTAGTAAAAAAAACTGTTACCCACACTGTGAAGCCAGTCAAAGCTGATCTACCTGAGCATGGATTATCAAATTACATGTACAGTATGTTACCTTGAGATTCATTTTCTTACAGGAAAAATAAAGCAACTCAATACGGTCTACAAAAATCCACATATAACAAAGACTGACAAACCACCAATGTGCAAAAGACAAACTGCAAATACAAAAATGCCAAGAACCTGAGTTGTAAAGAATCCTTGAAAATCAGTGTGTAGAGACCCCATTGATTCACTTGCAAGCTTGTACATCCTCAGCTGACAAGATTACACAGAAACTTAATTAGCACTAAAACTAGGTTTTGATAGCGGAATGGCGGTTATAGAAAGACTTTAAGTAGGTCTTGATTGCTGAGTAAAAATGATTATCTACAGGTCTAATTTTGTTTACAGCAATCCAGTTTTCTATTGCAACATGCTGTAACATAATTAGTGAAGTTCCTTAGACTTGGGTGTTGTCACTGCTGCATTGTGTGTCTACCTTTGCCCGTGGTTCCTTGTCACAATATCAGAACAATCCACATCCCTATTGACTAGTTATTAGCTCTCACTAATTTTAGATTAGCTTGATCTGTCACATGAATATCGAAATAAAATGAAATGTGTCGTTTGCATCAAATCAGCAAAGATTGTGCTGGGGTCAGCCCACAAGTTCACCACACTTGCAGCACCAAAATAATATGCCCACAACTCACCCATACATCTGCAAAGTTCAACATTCAATGTAAATTTATTATCAAAGTATGTATATGTCAACATATACAACCCTGAGATTCATTTTCTTCTGGGCAATCACAGTAAGTACAAGAAACACAATTTGAAAACCTGCCCACAACTGGACAGACAACCACCAATGTGTAAAAATAAACAGACTGTGTAAATTCTAACTGGCTGTATCACCATCTAGTATGGAGGGGTCACAGCACAGGATCGAAATAAGCTGCAGAGCTGTAAACTCAGTCAGCTCCATCATGGGCACTAGCTCACTAGCATCCAGGATATCTTCAAGGAGCGATGCCTCATAAAGGCAGTATGCATAATTAAGGATACCCAGGACATGCTCTCTTCTCATTGTTGCCATCAGGAAGGAGGTACAGAAGCAGGTACAGAAGCCTGATGACACACACTCAACAATTCAGGAATGGCTTCTTCCTCTCTGCCATCAGTTCTGAATGGACATTGAAACATTGAACACTACCTCACTACTTTTTTTTCTGTCTTTTTGCACCACATATTTAAACATTTTTATATATGCTTCTTAATATAATTCACAGGTTTTACGTATTGCAATATACTGCTACTGCATAACAACAAATTTCATGACATATAGTATGTCAGTTATACTAAACATGATTCTGAAATACAGAAAGAAAAATAATAATAAATAAATAGGCAATAAATATCGAGAACGTGAGATGAAGGGTCCTTGAAAGTGAGTCCATAATTTGTGGGAATAGTTCAGTAATGGAGCAAGTGAAGTAGAGTGTAGTTATCCCCTCTGGTTCAAGAGCCTGATGGTTGGGTAATAACTGTTCCTGAACATGGTGGTGCAGGTCCTGAGGCCCCTGTACCTTCTTCCTGATGGCAGCAGCGAGAAGATAGCATGGCCTGGATGGTGAGGGGTCCTTGGTGATGGATTCCACTTTCCAGCAACACTCCTCTGTGTAGATGTGTTCAATGCTGGGCGGGGGGGGGGGGGGGGGGAGGGGGGATTACCCATGATGGACTGGACCGTATCCACTACGTTTTTTAGGCATATCCACTACTTTGGAACGTGGGAGGAAACTGGAGCACCTGGAGGAAATTGAAGTCACAGGGAGGACTTACAAATTCCTTACAGACAGCAGCAGAAATTGAACTCCAATCTTACAGATGGTGCTGTAGTAATGTTATGCTAACTGCTATGCTATCATGCTGCAAACCATGAATTTTTCTCCCTCTTACAACAACCATAATCACACAAACCAACACACAACAAACCTGTTTGGCATAAAGTAACCCAGAGAAACCCACTGCATAAACTACCCATCAAGTCTGCATCAACCATCAATTTACACTCATCCAACATTAATCCTATTTGATTCCCCCCACATTCTCATTAACTCTTCCCAGATCCTAACCCTTACCTGTACACAAGGGGCAATTTACAGCAGCCAACTAATCAGCCAACCTGAACTGGTGTTCACCACAAAACCATCCAGCACAAAAAAGGCCGCTGCTCTCACAATGCACCTTATTGTGACCTTAAACTTATTGTCTGGCTGCACTGCACTTGCTCTGTTGTGCTTTGTTCTGCATTGTCTTCTTTTACACATTGATTGTTTGTCAGTCTCTGTTTATGTATAGATTCCATAAATTCTATTGTATTTCTTTATTTTTCCTGTAAGTGCCTGCAAGAAAATGAATCTCAAGGTGACTTTGACAACTCTCTAATAGATAAGCTATCTACTGTCCCTTGTGGAAACTCACAGTGTACAACTGGCTTTGCCCGCCTTTGACCACAACCCACTTTGGGATATTTTAACTTAAAGGTGCTACATAAATGCATGCACTTTCTTTCACCCAGCACCGGGGGCTTATTCAATCAGAAGCTGCTTGCTCCTGAGAACCTCACATTGACTCTCTCTGGGAATGGGACAGGTTAATGCAATTCTAACAGCCCTACATGAAGCTGCAATAATTGAACTCCCAGCCTTGCATTAAAAACTGAAACCTCACATTCTGCACTTCTGACCCAGAAAGTCGCCATTGTTGTTGCAGGTATGAGATTTAAAATGCATGCAACGGGGAGAAAGCTGTGGATTGGGGTACTTCTAGGGTGTTCCACTGACAATTCATTCCGCTTTAGAACACGCTTGTCTGGATTATGGTTGTGTGATTTATGGAGCAGCAGCTTATTCAGTTTTATATAGATTGGATGTTCTATAGACCAGTGTTCTTAGAATCTGTAGTGCAGCATCCAGACCACACCTAGAGATATTTTGGGGTTGAACTAGGCAAGATGCCTTTTGACCTGCAGAGAGAAAATTGAGCCTTGCATGCTGGAGATATTCCATTTGACGCAGTCTGTTTTAATCGATTGTTGGGGATATACTAGCAGAGTTGGTAAATATTTTGGGTGGATAATTGGGAAATATGTGCGTGAGCATGGTCTTGGGGATTCGAGGATTGCCCCAACTGTGGCCTGGCCAGGAGTTCCACTATGTAAATTTCCAGATGCGGGAACAGATTTGATGTTACTAGAGGATAGCCAGGGTCTTGTGGGTGGCGATGGTGTGTCCAGTCATTTACAACAGTGGTATTTTTTCATTTTGCCTATATTTATAGATGGTTCTAAAGACCCAGTTATTAATTAGGTTGCATCAGGGATATTTTTTCCTTGGTCTAATGTTGAGGCTGGGGAAAGGCTGACAGGTGGGTTGTCTGCCTATTCGGCAGAATTGATGGCCATTATCATTAGTCTGCAGTGGGTTGAACAAATTAAGCCAAACAGAGTCGTAATCTGCTCGGATTGGGCCAAGGTACTGCAGAGTTTGGAATCTAAGCATTCAAGGAGACCTGATCTGTCGATGGAAGAGGGCAGGAATAGTACAGTTTTGTTCGATACCTGCACATGTGAGTATATCGGATAATGAACCAGCAGATGTTATAGCAATATAGGCACTAAGTCAGAAGTAGATACTATAGTCAATATAGGAAACTATGAAGCCACATGCGATCATGGTGTGCCACTGATATTCGTTGGAACTGTTTAGGCAATTATTGGGCAGATCTGGGGTGCCTAGACCACCCGAGGCAGAGACGGTCGTGCAGGGCCCTGGTGAAGTTGTTAATTAAAACAAGTTTGAGGAAGGATCTGATCCCCGCCACGGCTCCCTTAATACTCCATTACAGTAGATGGCGGTAATGCACCTTACTGGCGGGGCACTGTGCCGCCTTTGCCCTGTTCCAGTTTCCTACCTGGTTAGGCCGCTTGGTGGCCGCCTCCTGCCGCAGCTCGGTGGTGAAGGCGCAGGGGATCTTCTGCTGCACCGTCCCCAGCCGCGGCATCGCTTTCCCCGCAGACCCGACCCGACCAACACCCTAGACGGACGCAACCCCCGCCGCGACGGGGCTGCCGTTCAGCGGCCGGCCTCTCTCGTCCCCGCCGAGCTCAGCTGCCTGACGACGGGCGCCTGCGCATCTATGGAGCGGGTTGCATCATGCGGGCATCGCTCGTACAGCCAGTTGCATTAACGTGGTGTCTCGAACGTAGCACTAAAGGATTGAGGTGCATGGCATGGATACAGTTAAAAGAATTATTTTAACTCCATGCAGTTCAAGGGAATATTCAAACACATTAAGATTTGAGGACCTCAATACGTCGACTATTTATTTCCTTCGAGAAATGCTGCACGACTTGCTGATTTCCTCTGGCATTTTGTGTGTGATGCTCAAGGCCCTTGAGAGGGTAGATAGCCATAAACACGGAGACAGACCCTTGGGCCCAGCTCTTCCATACCATTCAAGTTGCCTGCCATTTGGTAGTCCACAATGCCTGTAATTTGACCCATATGCATCCCATCGCAATGGGAGAATTAATCAGCTCGTTGGGACGAAGAGCCTATTAGAGTGCTAAATGACTCTAGATTTGTATTAGTTTTCTAGCCTACATACCTATCCATTCACCATGTTCGGTACAGTGAAGGGTGTTGACCCAAAACCTTGACTGTCTTTTTTCTCTATAGATATTGCCTGACCTGCTGAGTTCCTCCAGCTGTGTGTTGCTCCTGATTCCACATCTGCTGCCACTTATGTCTGCATGTACAAATGTCTTTTAAACAATGTAATTGTACCCACCTCCACCATCTCCTTTAGCAGCTCGCTCCACAAACACATTAAAATTCTAGGGTCTCAGCCCAGAAAGTCAACTGCTTAATTCCCCTCCATAAATGCTGCCTGCCCTCGTAGGTTCCTCCAGTATTTTGTGAGTGTTGCTCAAGATTCAAGGGGGGCTTGAAGGGGTCTGTGTCAAGATAGTTTTTGAGTTATATAACATGGAGATAGGCCTTTGGCCCAATTCTTTGATACCAACCAATTGAAGGAAAAATCTTGCCCCTCAAGAAAATGCCCACAGGGTATTATATGGTGACATATATGTACTTTGATAATAAACTTACTTTGAATTTTAAGCTTTGAGATGTAGACACAGGTATATGTGGAATTGGAGCACAGATCTCCCATTGAATAGATGGACTGTAGGGCTGGGTGGGGTGCTCTTGGTCTTATTATGGAATTCTATTATTAACCACAGGACGGACAACTAGGACTGTAGATCAGAACTAATCCTGACATTCTGTTTCAGGGATGAAAGCAAGATTCAACCTTGGCTCATTGGGTCAAGACTGACATGGAGTCATGGAGGACCTCAGCACAGAAACAGACCCTTCATGTCATTTAATTCATGCCAGTTTAGTCTTCTGCCTCATTCCAACTACCTGCAGCAGGACCATGGAGAGTGTTATAAAGCATTACTGGAAACACATCTATTCTCCTCACTGCAACAATTTCACTTTCTCCCCTATTTTGATGATAATCCATACTTGGACATGTATACAAAGAGGTATACAAAATTATGAGGGGAAGAGATGGGGTAAATACAGTACTGTGCAAAAGTCTTAGGCACATGTAAAAGAATTCTGTGAAGTGAAGATGCTTTCAAGAATAATGACATGAAAAATTTCTAAGTATCAAAAAATTACTATGAAGATCAGTAAACAGTAAAAACTAAATCAAATCAATATTTACAAATGAGAAAATCTGCAGATGCTGAAAGTCCAAGCCACACACACAAAATACTGGAGGAACTCAGAAGGCCAGGCAGCATCTATGGAAAAGAGTAAAAAGTCAACATTTCAGACCAAAATATCAGCTGTTAAATTTTTTCCATAGAAGCTGTCTGGCCTGCTGAGTTCTTCCAGCGTCTTGTGTGTGTTGCTCAAGTCAATATTTGGTGTGACCACCTTTTGCCTTTAAAACTGCATCAATTCTCTTAGGTACACTGTCGTGCAGTTCTTTAAGAAAATCATGTTAGGTAGGTTCTTCTGCAGACTTTGGCTGTCTCACTTGTTTCTGTTCAGGTAATCCCAGACAGCTTTAATGATGTTGAGATCAAGGTTCTGTAAAGGCCATACTATCTTAAACCATATAAAAATATCTGCAATGTCTAAGACTTTTGCACAGTACTGTACAAGCAAGCTTTTTCCACTGAGGTTGGGTAAGACTAGACCTAGAGGTCATAGGTTAAAGGTGAAATATTTAAAGGGAACATGAGCAGGAATTTCTTCACTCAGAGGGTGGTGCAAGTGTAAAACAAGCTGCCAGTGGGCGTGGGTTCGATTGCAACTTTAAAGAGAAGTTTGGATATGAACGTGGATAGAAGGGGTATGGAGGGCTATGATCGAGGTGTAGGTTGATGGGACTAAGCAGAACAACTGGTTGGTATGGATTAGATGGGCTGAAGGGTCAGTTTCTATTCCCTACAACTATGTAGGAAATAAAAAATTATATGTGCATCTAAACAATGTTTGACAATTAATGTAAATATACTGCCTTTCATTTCAATAATTGACTATAATTCCATGCAGCAATAATGTCAAAAACAATTCCACACTGGGGGAGAAAGAAATGTTACCATCCTCCTGGGAGAGGGAATCTTGGAATGCACAGCATTATGTTGGAACAATCCAGATCATCACACCCCATTGGTCTCACCTCATGGCCCAGCAATCTCTGGCATTTCAGACACTTCACTTCCTTAATGTGCTCCATATTTAATCCATTACAACCACCACTGCCCAGTTGCTGCACTGAATTTTAAATCCTTTCCACTCACTGTATAAATAACTTGACTTCTTTGCGTGTCATTTTCTGTCGCCTGGTTCTCAACCCTCTCCCCTCCCCCCAGACAATGGGGCAGTTCCTCTCATTCTCCTCCATCTGCCTGCATCATGATTTTAAATAACAGTGGGGCAGCATAGTAGAACAACAATTTACAGTGCCAGTGATCAGCAATCCAGGTTCAATTCCCATCTCTGTCTCTAAAGAATTTGTATGTTCTCCAATGATGACGTGGGAGCTCCAGCTTCCCACATTCCAAAAAATAACATGAATGCTGGCAAGAAAATAAATCACAGGTAGTAAAAAGCAAATCAAAAACACCCAAGCACAAATCCCTCCTAGCTACACCATGTCCATATCCCTCCCATCTTCCTCACATTCATGTGTCTATTTAAACATCTCTTAAAAGCCTCTAATCTATTTGCCTCTATACCAGGCAGTGCATTCCAGGCATCCACCAATCTCTTGAGTAAAAAACTTACCCCTCACATCATCCTTGAACCTACACCCTCTTACCTTAAATGCATGCCCTCTGGTATTAGACATTGTTGCTCTGGTAAGAAGATACTCACTGTATACTCCATCTATGCCTCTCATAATCTGATAAACCTCTATCTTCCTCAGCCTCCACCACTTCAGAGAAAACAACCCAAGATTATTCAGCCTTTCATCATAGCACATGCCCTCTAAACCAGGTAGCATCCTGGTAAACCTCTTCTGCACCCTCTCCAAAGCCTCAACATGGTTCATATAGTGGGACGACCAGAACTGTATGCAATACTGCAGATGTGGCCTAGCCAGAACTGTATAAGATTGCAACACAACCTCTTGACTTTTGAACTCAATGTCTTGACTAATAAAAGCAAGCATTCAATAAGCCTTCTTAATCACCCTATCAACCTATTTAGCTACTTTCAAGGAGCTATGAACATGGATCCCAAGATCTCTGCTCAGCAACACTTGTCCTTCTCTTGTCCTTATTTGCCTGACCAAGGAGCAACACCTCACATTGATGTGGGTTAAACTCCATCTGCCTTTTCTTTGCCCATATCTGCATATGATTTATATTGCATTTTATTCTTTGCCAGTCTTCTACACTATCCACAACTCCACCAATCTTGTTATTATCTGCAAACTTACTAACCCACTCATTTACATTTTCATCCAGATCATTTATATACATCACAAACAGCAAAGGTCCCAGCACAGATCCCTGTGGAACACCACTAATTCCAGACCTCCAGCTCAAATAAGTCCCTTCAACCACTACCCTTTGTGTTCTATTCACAAGTCAGTTCTGAATCCAAGCAGCCAACTCACCACAGACCCCATGCATCTTAATCTTCTGGATTAGCCTTCCTTGAAGGACTTAGTCAAATACCTCACTAACATTCATGTAGACAACATCCATCCCTCTCCCTTCATCAATCTCTCTTGTCATCTTGTCAAAAACTCAATCAAGATGGTTATTCACGACCTGCCCTGCATAAAGCCATGCTGGCTCTCCCTAATTAGGCTTTGGGTTTCCAAATGCTCATTTCTTCTATCCCCAAGAATGTTCTCCAGCAAATTTCCTACAACTGACATGAGACTCGCTGGTCTATACTTCCCAGGATTTTCCCTTGTTCCCTTCCTAAATAGAGGTACAACATTAGCCACACGCCAGTCCTCCAGGACCTCACCTGTGCCTAGAGGGGACATGAAGATACTGGTCAAGGCACCAGCAATCTCATTATGGCTAATAGCATTATGGTTAGCGTTAGTAAATTGTGGGAGTACTATGTCCCCAGCACATCCTTGGACTGTGTTGGTCGTTAACGAAAAAATGCATTTGAAAGTATGCTTCCATATTTCGATATACATTGACAAATAAAGCTTATTTATAATCCATTACAACTCATTCAAATTCCCTCGCATGTCCATCCCAAAGGCATTGCAAGAAATCCTGTCCTTCATTCACACAACAGGTTACACAGAAATCGGTGTATTTAACATATTGGTAACAATGTTTGTGAAAACATAACTTATCCCATGTATACTTCATGTTGTAGAGCTTTTGACATAGAGCTCTAGTATGCAATATTATATATACACCACCACTACACAATTAAATAGAAGACAAGTTGAAAGAATACAACTAGTGGGCATCAATAAAATACTGAATTCAGAAAGAAACTCCCTTCCCAGAGTGGAGAGAGAGTGACTGTGGTGTCAAGGTTGTGTAAAGAGGAGGAGAAGATGTGAAACAAAGGATATAACGTGGAGAGAAGTGGGGAGGTTTGTCTGCACTGCACATACCTGCTCCATACAGCACAGAAAACTAAGGCACCATTGAAATGCATTAACACAAAAGATTCTGCAGACGCTGGAAATCTTGAGCAACAGATGCTGGAAGAACTCAGCAAATCATCTATGGAGGGGAATAAACAGTCAATGTGTCAGGCCAAGGTCCTTTATCAGGACTCCTGATGAAGGGTCTCGGCCTGAGACAGCAATTGTCTATTCTCCTCCATAGGTACTGCCTGACTTGCTGGGTTCTTCTGTCATTGAAATGTATCAAGGTAAATGAACCTGGTACCTTACATTTATCCAAGAGGGATGATACTCAAAGACTGGTATACTATAAATATATACTCCAATTCAGCCAACATTTTCTGTGTTGGGGTCCTATTGAAAATACATCAACACCTTTTGATATTTACACTGCAAGAACTGACACAAACTCAAAATGTTCTCTGATTCTTTCTTCAGAGACAATGTCTGACCTGAGTATTTCCAGTGCTTTCAAATTTTGTTTCAGTTTTCCAGCATCTACAGTTTTTTTAAATTTTCACTGGGAATTACAGATTTATATTTATCCAAGTGTCCCACATCACCAGAAAATCTTAATGTGTTGTCCAGGCAATGAAGAATGACTGTGCAGTGACAGTGACTGGCAAAAGAGACATTGTCTTACATTTGATGCATACACCACAATACAAACTAATCCATCAACACCAACACCCCAGGTCTTGTAGACCAGGATTAACATATTCAATTTCCAGAACCTTAAATACTTTAAATTTATGGTCTAAGGACTTCTAAGAAGTAATTTACTTGCTTTCCTGACATAGCTGTGAAAGGCAAATCATTGGGTATATTTAAAGCAAAGGCTATAGGCTATTGGTTAGTAAGAGCAGACTCAATGGACTGAATAGTCTTATAAGCGCTTGGAATAATAAATACACTTCGCTGAAAATCTGCTGGTGAACAAGTAAATCTTCAGACGACAGAAGTAGGGCAGGAAAATGCATATTACTGGTGCTCATTGGACATAAAATCTGAAGGATTTTCTTCCTGGTAGAGGTTCCTATCCCATCTAGTGCCACTAAACATTTGATGATCTCACTGGAGTTTAGAAGAACAAGGTGGGATGTCATTGAAACCTATCAAATATTGAAAGGTCTAGATAGAGTGGACGTGGAGTGGATGTTTACTATATTTAGGGAGCCTAGGACACAGCTTCAGAATAGAGGGATTCCATTTAGAACAGAGGTGAGGAGGCATTTCTTTAGCTGAAGGGTGGAAAATCTGCGGAAATCATTGCCACAGACAGCTGTGGAGGCCAAGTCATTGGGTATATTTAAAGTGGAGGTTGATAAATTCTTTATTAGTGAGAGTGTCAAAAGTTATGTGGAGAAGGCAGGAGAATGGGGTTGAGAGGGATAATAAATTGGCCATGGCGGAGAAGATTTGATGGCCAAATTCTACTCCTCTGCGTTATGGTCTTATGGTCTAAAAATACCTCCTTAAAAAAAAACTAAATATCTTTAAGAAATGGTAGAGCTAAACTCTGCCCAACTGAGAAGCTGGAACATTCTGCAGTGATACTACAGGGTTCTATGTTGTAGTTAGCTTCTACCCATTAATTAACGGCATGTCGATTTGGAACGTGCATAGAATTAAAGATCCTTCTGACTTTGTCCAGTTTGTTCTCAAAATCTCAGACCCCCCAGCAGTTTCTCAAGATGTTGGCAAAATCTTCATCGTTCGCAATTCCAAGGCTGAGACCCTCGTAATAGGATTCAAATTCACAGTATGTCACTTCATTCAGGCTGGCGCAGTACTCCTGTAGGGTGTCCAGGAATGCTAAGTGGACCTGCTGCTCTGAAGATTCTCCTGCAGCAGAACAGTAAGGAGAACAACATCAGTCCAGCAAGTTGTCACAGACTGGGAATAGAGGTGGAAATCTCTGAGTGAGCAAAGCTGAGTGAAAATCAAATAAAACAGCAGGCACTAGAAATCTGATAAAACCAGAAACTACTGTTAATATTCAGCAAGTTTTGGTGAAGATATTTCAAAATTCAAAGTAAATTTACAATCAAATGACGTATATGTCAGCTGTGAGCAGGATGTTGTCATAGGTTATGTTGGCCTGCAGCTTTGGACTCTGCAATTTGTGTTGCATGTGTCTCTGGTTTCTGGTTGCTCTTTTCTTGCTGTTTATGCAAGTTTATCTGTGGCCTGCAGTTAGTGAATGTCACAGTGCTAAACTGAACTGAATGAATTAAACTGAACACTCCAAGATGGTTTCACATTTAGATGTTACTAGCTCGCTTTTTGCCATTTGCACGATTTGTTCTTTATCTCGCGTGTTGGTTGTTTGATGTTTTCTTAGAACGGGTTTGATGGTGTTTCTTTGTTTCATGGCTGTCTGCGGGTGGGTGAATCTCAGGGCTGTGTACTGCATACACAATTTGATAATAAATCTATTTTGAATCTTTGTCACCAAATATTACTTAAGATTTATTTTCTTGCAAGTGTTCATTGTAAAACAAAGAAATACAACAGAATCAATGGAAAACTACACAGAAAGACTGGTGTGCAACTAACATGCAAAAGAAGACAATCTGTACAAATACAAAAAATAAATAAATAATACTGAGACCACGAGTTGTAGAGTCCTTGAAAGGGAGTCCATAGGTTGTGGTGAGTGAAGTTATCCACGCCAGTTCAGGAACCTGGTGGTTGAAGACTAATAACTCTCCTTGACCATCATGGTCCTGTATCTCTTGTATCTCTTTCCCGAAAGTAGCAGCAAGAACAGCACATGGTCTGGATGATGATGGTCCTTGATGATGGATGTTGCTTTCCTGTGACAGCGCTCCCTGCAGATGTGCTCACTGGTGGGGAGGACTTTACCCGTGATGGACTGGGCTGTTTCAGACCTTCATCAGATGCTGAGTATTACTTGGAGATGGATGGTTTGGGTAGGCCTGTTGGTAAGACTAGGACTTGGGAGGAGCTTGGAAAATCATGAGGCATATAGATAAGCAAAACGGTTGAAATCTTTTCCATGGGGTAGGGGAATCCAAAGGTTTAATGTGAGAAGCGAAAAATTTAAAGGGGCAACCCTTTCACAGAGGCATGGACAGCACATTCCAAAGATATACGGGTTAGTAAGTTGTGGGCTTGCTATGTTGGCATCAGGAACATAGCAACACTTGAAGTCTGCCCCCAGCACATCCTTTATTGTATTTCTCTCTGATATAGACAATGCATTACTCTGCATGTTTCGATGTCTCGATTTACATGTGACAAAGTTAATCTTCAATCTTTAAAATCTTTCAGAGAGAAGTGGATATTTTGAAGATGTTTCCAGCGAAGACCGTAGAGGAGGGTACAATTACAACATTTAAAAGGCATTTTGGCGGTTCATGGATGGGAACGGTTAGAGGAATATTGGCAAATCGCTGGAAAATAGGACTAGCTCAGGTAGGTAGTTCGGTTGCCATGAACGAGTTGGTCCAAATGGCCGCCTGTTTCTGTGCTGCATAACTCTATGATATTAACAGCAGGCAACACAATAAACTCTGAGTGAGATGATGCTTTACATCATGCCCAGCTGTGCTTTTGCTCTGTTTCATTGACTTCAACAGTGCCAGATGTGCAGGAGGGTGTACAAACTGTGGGTGAGCTACGGCCGATTCAACCCCTACAGGTATCCACTGATACTGAGCTGTCACCTGTCCCGTCCCTGTCCCTCAGCACCTGCATCGTGATGCGCTCCACGGAGAACTGAGAAGTTCCTCTGGCATCCCATCATCCAGGTCCCAAATAACAACATGTCTACTATTGTAAAACAGCGCAAGATCTAGTGGGACGAGCTATCTTGCAGGAATTACTCTCCAGAAACTGTATTTCATACCAGAATCAGAATCAGCTTTATTTTCTCCAACATACAGTATGTCATGAAATTTGTTGTTTTGCAGTGTAATATAGTGGATTCTGGTTAATTGGGCTATTGGTTAATCAGCCTCTTATTTGGGACAACTCTCAAAGAATGAAAACTAATTCAGAAAATTGCCAGGATTTCCTTTGTTTATTTGGAAAACTGCTGTTTAATTGGGGCAGGAGCCTGTTGCTGAACAGGTTCTAACTAGCATCAGTCACACACATTTGTGTGGGTGTTAGATGCTACACTGTGCTTCAAGCAAACAGTTTTTAAGTAGCATCAGTTGCATGTGTTTTTGATCAAAAGGAAGTGATTTTTGTCACTGATAGTTGGTGAGAAATAAGCAGCAAGATAATTCCAAACCATTTTGCTCACTCTGGTTTCAATTATTCAGGGCTGGAGATGCCAGAAACACCCGGGCATAAAAATGAAACCATTTCACTACTTCAACAAGTTATGTACTATGAAGAATTTGAATGGTACATCCCGTACCTCCTCTCGGATGGTAGCAATGAGAAGATGTCCTGGGTGCTGAGGGTCCTTCATGATGGATGCCACCTTTTTCACCTACTGCTTTTTGAAGATGTCCTCAAAGGTGGGGTGGCTGGTGCTCATGATGGAGCTGACTGAGCTTACAACCCTCTGCAGCTTTTTCTGATCCAGTACAGTGGTCCCTGCATACAAGGTAGTGAACCAGAGAATGCTCTCCACAGTACACCAAGAATATAGAATCTGTGCTGTCATACTAAATCTCCTCAAACTCCTAATGAAATATAGCCACTGGCATGCCATCTTCATAATTGCATCAATGTATTAGGTCCAAAATAGATCTTCTGAGATACCGATAACTAGGAACTTGAAAATGGTCACTCTTTCCACTGCTGATTCCTCAATGAGGACTGGTGTGTGTTCCTTCGACTTTCCCTACCTGAAGTCCACAACCAATTCCTTGGTCTTACTGACGTTGAGTGCAAGGTTGTTGTTATGACACCACTCAACCAGCTGATCTACCTCACTCCTGTACACCTCCTCATTACCATCTGAAATTCTGCCAACAATAGTTGTGTCATCAGCAAATCTATAGACTGTGTTTGTGCTGTGCCTAGCCAGACAACCATGGATGTAGAGACAATAGAGGAGTGACCTGAACATGCATCCTTGAGCTGCATCAGTGTTGACTGTCATTGAGGAAGTGGTGTTATTTTTTTACCCAATGAGGGAGGGAAGGATCCAGCTGCAGAGGGAGGTACAGAGGTCTATGTTCTGAAGCTTATTGATTAGTACCAAAGGTATGACTCTGTTGAATGCTGAGCTGTAATCTATTAACAGCAGCCTGATGTATGTATTGCTATTGTCCAGGTGATCCAAGGCCAAGTGGATGCCCAGTGAGACTGCAAATGCTGTAGCCCTATTGTAGTGGTAGGCAAATTGCAACACATCTAGGTCCTTGCTTAGGCAGGAGTCGATTCTGGCCATGACCAACCTCTCAAAGCACTTCCTCACAGTAGATGTACCAATGTCTCCACAACCACCAAGATCTCCAATCATTGATTACTCCCACCACCCCTCAAATCAGAATCCTGTAACATCTGTAACCTATCAGCCAACCTCACCTCATCCCTCTACCTGCTGATTGACCCTACATTCGTTATCAATCTCCCTGAACTGCTTTAATTCCTTTGTACTCTGTGAAAGGAAGTTTTCAAACATAGGCCAGGATCTGCACACAATTAGGGACGGGACAGTAGCTTAGCAGTTAGCATAACTCTATTACAGTGCCAAAAACCCGATTTCAATTCCTCCCACTGGTGTATGCACACTCTTCCTATGACCACATGATTTTAAATCTTCAGCTTTGAATCATAGATTCAAACAATGCAGGGCACCATTTGATGAGGAAGTCAAACTGTGATGCCATTAAAGATAGCAAAACATTAGCAAAGAATAATCAGTACACATGAAATGTTCCATGCAACAACAAAACTCACTTACTTTGCTGCAGTTACATGGTATTTTGTGATACCTGACCCAAAATTAACTAAAACTCTCAAGAAAGGATTTTGAACATGGCGTACACGGACTGACAAGAGTTCCATCGCCAGTCAAGTAGCTGCCTCACAGCTCCCGTCTCCCAGGTTCAATCCTGACCTCTGTCGCTGTCTGTGTGGAGTTTCCTCATTCTCTCTATGAATGTGATGCTGTCCATTGAGCCATTTCATAAATCTGTTCCACAAGTTCCAAAGATCCAACCCCTTCCCCAAATGGGGGTTAATGACTGGGAGTTTGAGAAAACTCAAATGTGATTAGTGAAGATCTATGTAAGTGAGCATTGATGGTCAGTGCCAGTCACTGGCCTGAAGTGCCCATTGCAGTGCTGGATCACTCTGTGCTCACTATTATTGAGTTTTAGGAACAGCTTTTGCCCCTCTGCCATCAGATTTCTAAACAGTTCATGAACATAACTTCACTATTTTGCTCTCTTTTTACACTACTTATTTTTAATATATTCAGTATTTCTTATTGGAGCTTACAGTAATTCTTTGCGTATGCACTGCACTGCTGCCACAAGACAATAAATTTCACAGCACTTGTTAGTGATCAAAAACCTGATTGGGGCAGAACACATATGTCCCACAGAAGTTGTTCTTAAAAGCAGGGGTAGGCAACTGTGGCTGACAAAGCCACAAAGGGGCATACAAGGTGGCAAAAGGGAGTAGGAAGTTAGATGATTGGGAAGCTTTAAAATCCAACAGAAGGCAACTAAAATAGCTATAAGAAGGGAAAAGATGAAATATGAGGGCAAACAAACCAATAATATAAAGCAGAATACTAAAAGTTTTTTCAGTTATATAAAGTGTAAAAGAGGGGTGAGAGTTGATAATGAACCACTGAAAAATGATGCTGAGTGAGGTAGTAATGATGGACAAAGAAATAGCAGATGAACTTAACAAGTACTTTGCATATTCTCACTGTGGAAGACACTAGTCAGGCCGCACTTGGAGTATTGTCAACAATTTTGGGCCCCATACCTCAGAAAGGATGTGTTGTCATTGGAGAGAGTCCAGAGGAAGTTCATGAGGATACTTCCAGTAATGAAGGGGTTAACATTTGAGGAGCATTTGGCAGCTTTGTGCCTATACTCACAGGAATTTAGAAGAATGCAGGGAAATCTCATTGAAATCTAACGAATGTTGAAAGGTCTAGAGTGGGTGGATGTGGAGAGGATGCTACCTATGGTTGGGGTATCCAGAACTAGAGGGCACAGCCTCAAATTTGAGGGGCGACCTTTTAGAACAGAGGTAAGGAGGATTTCTTTTAGCCTGAGAGTAGCGAAGCTTGGACTGCCCTGCCATAGACTACAATGGAGGCCAAATCTGTGGATATATTTAAGGTAGAAATTGATCATTTCCTGATCGGTCAGGGCATCAAAGGTTATGGCAAGAAGGCAGGCGTATGGGGTTGAGTGGGTTCCAGGTTCAGCCATAATGCAATGGCAGAGCAGACACGATGGGCTGAATAGCCTAATTCTGCTTCCATGTCTTATGAAGCTTTGAACTATTTATTTATTATTGTAAATCATAATAAGCTTTATGTCTTGCACAATACTACTGCCACAAAACAAGTTTCATGACCTTTGTCAGCAGTGATAAACCTGGTCCTGCTATTCCTCTTTTGCACTTTTTATTTGTCTGTTTATTTATTGCAATTTACAGTAACTTTTTATGTCTTGCACTGTACTGCTACCACAAAACAATAAATTTCATGACATATGTTAGTGATAATAAACCTGACTTTGATTGATTCAGCTTCTCCAAGTGGCAATGAATGATAATGGTGAGCAGACTTCTATCATTACCTGATAAAACTTTGGGGTGTTTCTTCGGGTTATAGAACTTGCTAATATCATTCACAGAGATGCTGCCAGTCTTATTAGGATCAAGCTTCATGTAAGCCTGTGAAGATAAACAATGAAATAACCTAAGTAACAGAGAAGATGCAATCACACTTTAGTGAGTCCCCTCACATCACATTCACAGCTTGTTATACAAACTATTAACCCAAGTACCTCATATACACAAGAGATTCCACAGAAGATAGAAATCTTGAGCAAGACAGGCAAAATACTGGAGGAATTCAGCAGGTGAGGCAGTATGTGTGGAGGGGAATAAACAGTCAACGCTCTGTGACAAAACCCTTCATCAATACCATGGAGAACATTCTTACTGGTTGCATCACTGCCTGGTATGGAGGCTCCAGTGCACAGGACTGGATAAAGGTGCAGGGGGTTGTAGATTCAGCCAGCTCCATCATGGGTACAAGCCTCCCCACCATCAAGGACATCTTCAGTAGGTGATGCCTCAAGAAAGCAGCATCCATCTTTAAGGAACCTCACCATTCAGGACATACCCTCTTCTCATTACTACCATCAGGAAGATGGTACAGAAGCTGAAGGCATTTTAGGAACAGCTTCTTCCAATCAGATTTCTGAACAAACCATGAACCCTTGAACACTACTCACCTTTTGCTCTCTTTTTGAACTACTTATTTATTTTTCATATTTCTTATTGTAACTTACAGTAATTTTAATGTATTGTTGCAAAACAACAAATTTCATGGTGTTATTATTCAATGATAATAAATCTGAATCTGATTCTTTTTATTCCCCTCCATAGATGCAGCCTGACCTGGGTTCGTCCATCAGTTTGTCTGTTTTGCTTAGGTATCTCAGATGACTAGCATAGAGTACAACCTAACCACGAATAGCAATGAAGCTCCTAGTGACTAGGTAACTTGCTAGTTTTAAAGGGACTATACAGTTTAAGCACCACTTTAGTCTTAGAGCCAAGTAATAATTTGAATCTTTCCCAGTTCTGAAGAAGGTTCATGTGCCTGAATCATTAACTGTTCCTCTTTCCATAGATGCTGCTGAGTGTTTCCAGTACAGGCAAACCCAGCAAGATTGCAGTTTGGGTTACAGAAATTCATCCTTCAGAATTGACAAATTACTACCAAAACATCTGAGATATGGAATAAAAATTCACTTTCACAGAACTGCAGTGTCAATTTTTTAAACACATTTCTTGACACATGTACAGATGTTGTGGCTATGCATCACAGATAATTGCAATGCAGAGGGTTTTATAGGAACACAACCACACCTCTGTAATACAGGGGCCACCTGTAACTTCGGTTGCGATTTCAGATTTCCAGTATCTTTTAATTTTCATTTCTAAAGTACTAGAAACATGAACCAAAATGGAATCACTCTTACTTTTCTTACAAATGCCTTTCGAAACTCATTCATCTCTCCAATGGTGGCTTGGATAAACAGGTTATAATCTACTTTACCCTCACAGTCCTGGTCCAGCAAAAGCCAAATAGACTCAAAATCCTACAAAAAGAAACATCAAATTTAGTGGCTTTTTAAAAATTTAACTTCAAACGTCTTTTTCAAGCTGCAGTGATGTAATAGGTTTGATGTTCTTCAGTGAGTGTCAAAAGATAATTTATTTTCAAAATTCAAAGTAACTGTAATATCGAAGTATATATATCCCATCGTATACTACCCTGAGATTCATTTGATTTATTTTTTATTTAGAGATACAGCACGGTATTAGGTCCTACCGGCCCAATGAGCCTGTGTCACCCAATGACATCTTATGGCCAATTGCTCTACTAACTTGTAGCCATGTGGTCATGGAGAGAACGTACAAACTCCTAACAGACAGCTGCGGAATTGAACACGGGTTGCTCTCACTGTCACAGTGTTACGCTATCGTGCTGCCCATTTTCTGCAGACATTTAGAGGAGAAAAAAAATACAAGAGAATTTTATTAAAAACTTTAACTGATTAGCAACCAAACTGTACTTGAGAAATTTTGAACAGGAGAATTTAATATTTGTTTCAAAATAAGAAAGAAATAGCAGCTGAGCAGCGTAGCATATTACATGGAAAGCACCCTATCCGGATGCATCGCAACTGCTCTGCCCAGAACCGTAAGAAACTGCAGACAGTTGTGAACTCAGCCCAGTCCATTCTGCAAACCAGCCTTCCCCTCCATGGACACTGTCCCCCACCCCATCCCCTAGGCTTTATATCTCAGTTGCACAAAGTTGTAATTTTCTGTGTATAATTGACCTAAAACCCCACACATCTTTAGCCTCCTGCCTATTGCAAACAGACTTCTGATCCAATCACCTCTTTCGCATCCCTTCCCCGGTGGCGCTGCTACTTTCTCAGACTATTAATTCTACCTCTCTCGGATATCCCGTTATTACCACTTTAGCACATCTTCTTGCACTAATTTAACATAACTTACAGACCTAATGAGTTCATGCCACTCAGTTACACCCATGTAACCAACTACCCTCCTAACCCACACATCTTTGGGATGATGGAGAAAACAGAATCATCCAGAGGAAACCCACAGAGTCACAGGGAGAGCGTAAAAACTCTTTACCGACAGCAGTTGAATTGAACCCAAGTTATTGGACCTGTAACTACTATCTTTGCACCATTCCACTGCTTCGTACTCACTGATCTATTCATTTGTGTTCTTTATGACCATGCACACTGTTTACCCTGTGACCAAGGGATTTCATTGCACCCTGGTGTGTTTGAAAGTAAATTAATCTAATGCACCTCAGACAACCTTTTAATCTCCTTGGATTTTACACCTATCTGCATATCTTTTGAAGATCTACCATTAGCCCCTTGACTCACACCATACCCCTCACCCAGTGCTACTGGCTTCCAATTTATGTCTTGGGACCAGCACATACCGTAAGTGCCATTATAAAGAAAGCACAACAGTGGTTCTACTTTCTTAAAAGCTTGCACAGATTTGGCATGTCATCTAAAAGTTTGACAAACTTCTATAGATGCACAGTGGAGAGTATCCTGACTGGTTACGTCACAGCTTGGTATGGAAACACCAGTCCTAGAACAGAGAATCCTACAAAAAGTGGTGGTTCACAGGAAAAGCTCTCTGCACCATTGAACACATCTACAAAGAGCGCTGCTACACATCCATCATCAAGACCCCCACCATCCCAGATCATGCTCTCTTCTTGCTGCTGCCACTGGGCAAGAAGAACAGGAGCCTTAGGTTCCACACCAGCTCGGACACCATGGCTTCTATGGGGTCAGCCAAAGGTGTTATTGCCTTTTTTAAATGTATTTCTTACAATCAAGAGACCCTACTGGGCATTAGGTATATAAAGTACTACAATAGCATGTGAACATCTTTATCCCTTTTCTTGTGAAGGAGAATGAGGGAGGATCTCCTAAAAACATTCCAAATGTTAAAAGGCCTGAACAGATTAGATATGGCAAAGTTATTTCCCATGATAGGGGAGTCTAGAACAAGAGGGCATGACTTCAGGATTGAAGGACGTCCATTTAGATAGAACAGAGATGCAGAGAAATTACTATAGTCAGAGGGTGGCAAGTCTGTGGAATTTGTTGCCACGAGTGGCTGTGGAGGCTAAGTCATTGGGTGTATTTAAGGCAGAGATAGACAGGTTCTTGATTAGCCAGAGCATCAAAGGGTATGGAGAGAAGGCAGGGGAGAGGGGATGACTGGAACAATTGGATCAGCCCACGATGAAATGGCAGAGCAGACATGATGGGCCGAATGGCCTAGTTCTGCTGTTATATCTTCCGTGTTTGCTTGGCAGAAGTCAAGATGTATTCGACTGCAGAACGTGCAACATTCATGGACTCGAGGACTTGGACTATATGATTTGTGTGACTGCTCTCTGATATATGCCACTTTTGCCATGTGCTGTGTATGACTGTTGGTATTGTATTTTGCACCTTGGCCCTGGAGTAATGCTGTTTCATTTGACTGTAATCATGGTTACTCATGCAAGGTTGAATGATAATTCAAGTTGAACTTTGACCAAGCCCTTGGTCAAGGTTCAAGATTCAAATTTATGATGTGTACATTGAAACATACAGTGAAATGCATCATTTGTGTTAACAACCAACCCAAGGATGTGCTGGGGGCAGCCCACAAATGTTGCCACACATTCCAGTGCCAATATTGCATGCCCACAATGGTCAGCAGAATACAGAATATAACAAATAATAAAACACCAACAGCAAAACTAATCACGTTCCTCTCTCCCTCCCACCCACACACATCTTTGGTCATTATAGATATAGCCTGATACCAGATTTTGTTAGTTTGCATTCCTGTAAAGCATTGTGTGTTGTTTTACCCACCTTAAAGCATTCTATAAAAATGTGCATTGCTATTGGTGCTGACCTCATTAGGAAGTTCTAAATGGAATTCCTTCAGAGCCTGTTTCAGTTCTGCTTTGGCCATATCTCCATTCCCACTGGAATCCCGCTGTCGAAAGTACTTCCCCAGTCCAGTCATAGTGCGGACTCCTCTGTTCTTCAGCTTTTCTCTTAACAGCCCTGTATAAGGGAGAAGGAGAAAAGGTTAAAAGTTATAGCTGACTTGCTAATTACACTCAATAACCACTTTATTAGATAACCCCTTTGCACCCACTCAGTAATGTAAATATTTAGTCAGCCAATCATGTGGCAGAAACTCAATGCATAAAAGCATGTAGACAAGGTCAAGAGGTTCAGTTGCCATTCAGACCAAACATCAGAATGGGGAAGAAATGTGATCCAGGTAATTTTGATTGTGTGGTTGCAGATGTGATGGTTTGAATATCTCAGAAACCGCTGATCTCCTTGTAGCTTTCATGCACAATAGTCCCTAGAGCTTGCAGAACCTTGAGAGTCCAGAGAATGGTGTGAGAAACAAAGAGCATCCAGAGAGCAGCAGCTCTGTGGGCAAAAATGCTTTGTTAATGAGAGAGGTCAGAGGAGAATGGCCAGACTAGTTCAAGCTGACAGGAAGGCAGCAGTAACTCAAATAACCATGCATCACAACTGTGGTGTGCAGAAGAGTATTTCTGAAGGTACAACATGTTAAAACTTGAAATGGATGGGCTACAGCAGCAGAAGATCACACCGGGTTCCAAATGTATCTAATAAAGTGGCCACTGAGTGCAAATCAAAATTAAGTCAAGTCAAGTCACTTCTTTGTCATTTTGACTATCCGCTGCAGTGTCTTGCGATCCGAGATGGGCTACAGAAGACCATGAACATAGGTACACTCAGTGGCCACTTTATTAGATACAGGAGGTACCTAATAAAGTGGTTACTGAGTGTATATCCAGACTTTTCTGTCTTATTCAAGATGAACAACGTAGGTTTAAGTTTTAATTGAAGTCTTTGAACTGCAGACTAGAGAAATTTACAAGGACCTCTAGTTCAAACAAGCCAGTGCAGGTGCTTCACTGCTTCTCTGAACTAATGTGTGTGTAGTTGTGTAAAGTAATGGCATACAGAATGTGAGTGAAATAAAAATGTAATATAATGTCAACAATAGTGCTTCAAATATATATCTGGCAAGACAAACATGTTAGGGAGATGTACCCACATCCAAGAGGAACAGTAATATACCAAAAAGGTCTAATGAACAAAATAACTGTATGGGCAGCACAGTGAGACAGTTACTAAAGCACAACTTGAGACTCAGTGTGGACAAGACCGAAGGGACGACCATGGACTTTAGGAAGGTGCCGGCTGACCACTCCTCACTGCGCATAAACGGCTCCACCACAGAGAGAGTCAGGGGCACCATGTTTCTGGGCTCTGGGAGTGCACGTAACGGTTGATCACACCTGGTCACTTGGTCCCTCAACACCATCCCTTTGGTCAGGGAAGAACAGCAGCATCCCCACTTCCTGAGGAGATTCAGGCAAGCAAGGCTCGCTGCCACCCTCCCCTCCCCATTTCTAACCAACTTTTACAGGGAGCACCGCTGAGAGTGTCCTGACCAGCTGCATCCCTGTGTGATACAGGATTTGCAAGGCACGTAAACGCAGGTCCCTACAAAGAATGGTGAGGTCTGCTGAGAGGATCTTCAAAGTCCCTCTTCCACCCGTCAGAGATATTTATCAGGAGCGCTACGTACACAGGGCACTTAGCATTGTCAACAATCCATCCAACAATTCCTTTGAACCATCCCCCTCCCCCCCCCACCACCATCAGGCAGGAGGTACTGTAGCTTTAGCACAAGGACTGTTAGGATGGGAAACAGCTTCTTCCTCCAGGCTGTGAGACTACTGAACTCCCTGTCACCACTCAGGTCTCATCACACATGAAGTGCCAGTAGCATGATATTGTTTACTTTTTAACTTGTGTCGTAAATGCACCTTATTATTTATTAATTTATTTGTAGTAACACTTTGTGTTGTGTGTGAGTTAAATGTACTGTGCTGTGCATCGTGGTCCATAGGAATGTTGTTTACTTTGGCGATAGATATAGTTAAATGGCAATGAACTTGAACTTCAAATGGAGTTATTTTTCACAGCTCCAGTTACCCAGGTTTAATCCTGACCTCGTGCAGCTGAGCGTGGTTTGTATTTCACCCTGTGACCACGTGCTTTCTCCAGTTTCCTCGCATATCGCAAAGATATGTGGGTTGGTAGATTAATCTCCCCTTGTAAATATCCTCTAATATGCAGGGGAGTGGTAGAAACCCGAGTGAGTTCAAAGGCTCATTTATTATCAAAGTATGTATCCATATATAAGCCTGAGATTCGTCTTCTCCAGACAGCCACGAAACAAAGAAAGAACATGGAAGTTATTCTGAGGGAAACATCAAACTTGTGGGGAGAATTAGTTACAGCAGAAACATATTGAAAGGCCAAGGTGGAGTGGAGATGGAGAGGATATTTCCACTAGTGGAGGAGTCTAGGACACAGCCTCACAGTACAAGAAAGTCCCTTTAGAACAGAGATGAGTAGGAATTTCTTTAGTCAGAAGGTGGTGAATCTGTGGAATTCATTAACAGAAATGACTGTGGAGGCTGAGTCACTGGGTATATTGGGTGTGTGCCTCCTCCATGATGGCAGTAGGGAGAGGGGTACAGGAGACTGAAGGCACACACTCAACAATTCAAGAATAGCTTCTTCCTCTCTACCATTGATTTCTGAATAGACATTGAACCCATGAATATAACCTCAATAGTTCTTCTTTTCTCTTTTTGCACTACTTAATTTAACATATATATATTTACTGTAATTTAGTTTTTTATTGTTATGTATTGCAATGTAAAGCTGCTGTAAAACAACAAATTTTACGAGATATGCCAGTGATATTAAACCTGATTCTGATTCCATATTCAAATTGGAATTTGATAGGTCCTTGATTAGTAAGGGCATCAAAGGTTATGGGTAGAAGGCAAGAGAATGGGGTTGTGAGGGTCAATACATTAAATATGACTGGTGGAACAGACTCAATTTTTTCTGCTCCTATACCTTATGCTCTTTTATGTTTGTAAAACAATGTTATATACAATGTGAGTGAAATAAAGATGCAATATAGTGTCAATAACAGTGCCTCAGAAATATAATCAGAACCTCAGAAATGATAAGGGGATGTACTACCATCTGAGAGGAGCAGTAATATTCCAAAAGGTTTGATGAACACAAAAACTGGGCTGGTAGGTTAATTCCCCAGTGTGTGCGAGAGTGGCAGAAACTTGAGTGAGATGATGAGGAAGTGGGGAGATGAATATTAGTGGTGGACTGGGATGGCTCTGTGGGCTAACACACTCAATAGGCAGAATGGCCTTCTATCTAATAAGGAAACATAGCCACATATTATACATCAATGAAGCTAACAAAGAGATGAATTACTCTTTCCAGCTTGGTTTGAACATACACAAGTTATTATATGCTTTTACAACATGAAACGTCACCTTGTGCAGTCAAAAGGATATTTCTGTCTTCAATCTCTTGCTTACTTAAGGATGGATCCCCACCGGTTCTGTAAGGAATTATGCAAATGGGAAAAGCTGCATTTAAAATCAGAAAGGAAAAACAATTTGCATTGAATCTGTGGTTGGAGACAGGTCCTTGTATGTTTGCTGCTGAATTAAAGCACAAATCTAAAGACATTCAGGTTCGGGTTAGTGAGTCGTGGGCATGCTGTTCTGGCACCAGAAGCACGGCAACACTAATGAGCTGCTCCTAGCACAACCTTGACTGATTTAACACAAATGATGCATTTTCACTGTACGTTTTGATATACAAGTGATAAAAAAAAATCTAATGTTTTTCTTTCTATTCTAAAGCTAAGCTGTGTATAGACAGTCCCTGAGCAACAAACAGGTTCTGATTTTGCAGATGTCTATAAGTCAATCTTGTTCACAAGCCAGAAACCACACAAACATTACACAATATGGAAACCACACCTCCATAGTATTGTAATGAATGACATCCAAAGGATATAAGACTGATTGGAAAAAACAATTCCTAAAGGTGGAGATGGGAACTACTTCAGCTGTTCATAGGAACGTGGACTTCTGAATTTAATAAAATCACGGGAGCACTGTATGTAATGGTGTTCATAGGTCAGACATACAAAGCCCTGTTGTTCCATCCACTGTGGCGTGCCTGGCAATGTTTTCTGTAGTGATGACAATAAAGATGAAAGATTTTTCATTTACAGCTTAGCCTTATTTGTCACATGTACAGTACATCAAAACATACAGTGAAATGCATCAAATCAAATCAGTGAGGACCGTGCAGGAGGCAGCCTCCAGCTGTTTCCACACTTTCAGCACCAAAAGAGCATGCCCGCAATGTACTAATCCTAAACATACTGTACTTCTTTGGAATGTGGGAGGAAACCAGAGCATCCAGAGGAAATTCATGAGGTCACAGAGAGAACGTACTAGCTCCTTACAGACAGCAGTGGGAATTGAACCTCGATCAGTGATCACTAATGTTCTAAAGCTATTGCATTATACATACACATTATCTGCACAGGACAGAGATGTTAATTCCCATGGATAACAAAATAAAAACAATGGATACTATTAAGGCTCTCTCCTTTATACCCAAATAAAGACAAACATATCCTATAATATTCTAAAACTTTTGACAGACATTGAAAAGTTTAAATACATAAAGGGAAAATATATTTGGCAACTTCCATTGAATACATTGATATGTAAAGAGCAGCAACGGTTTTGAAATCACACCTTGTAGCTATCTAAAGAAAGGTTGCTATCAGGACACAACAGCACACAGGAAGAAGCCACTTGGCATAAATAGTCTGGAAACCAGTCACCGCGGTTATACACAAGGTTGCCCATCTTTGTTCCCCTGCCATACTTTACCCTACTGATAAAAGTCCCAAATGCTCACATTAGCTTGACAGGAGATGTCTTGATGGAAGTGTACAACAGAATAATGATTGGCTTAGGTATGGGAAGGAGGGAGCAGCTGTTTCCATTAAATTCCATTAATCCAGGGGGCATTAAATTGGCCAAAAGATACAAGTGAGTTTTTTTTTTGTTTATTAATTACAGAGTTTTTAGGATACTGAACTCAATGGCTGTAGGGAGAATGGAACAAAGTCAACCAGGGTCTTTCTTAGGAAATGGAGGAGTTGAGAGAAAATAGTGTGTGCACATTGGTCCTGGATGCATAACCTTTCATCTGGATGATGAAAGTTACATTTAATTGTACTGGATGTGATAATCACTGTATGAATTGTGATTTTTGGGAAGATAACACTCTAGTTTCCTTGCATACAGTTCATGAATAAATTGATGAATAAAGGAACACAGCTTGATATTTAAGACATTTGGATAGGTATATGGAGATATGGAGAGTAAAAGTCTAGAGGGACTTGGGACAAATGCAGCAAATGGGACTATCTTAAGTGGGCATCATGGTTGGCATGGACTCATTGGGCTAAAGGACCTGTTTCCATGTTGAATCAGAATTAAAATCAGAATCAGGTTTACTGTCATGAACCAGTTGTGAAATGTGTTATTTTTGTAGAGCATAAAAATAGATGAATAGATAGATAGTCAATAGATAGATAGATAGACAGATAGGTAGGTAGGAAGAGGAATAGTGAAGTAGTGTTTATGGACTATTCAGAAATCTGATGACTCTAGGAATCATTGAACCTTATTATGGGAAAAGCATTTTGACTATATACTATATGTATGGCTTTTGTCATATAATTTCTGTTGAGTTACCATTCAGTCTCCTATGCTATGCTATGAAGTGTAGCAGTTAGTGCAACGCTTACAATACCACAACCAGGGTTCAATTCCCGCCGGCATAAGGAATTTGTACATTCTCCCCATTACTCTGTGCTCAGGTTTCCTCCCACATTCCAAAGACATACCAAATTTGTAAACTCTGGGCATGCTACGTTGGCACCAGAAGTATGGTGACACTTTTTGGGCTGCCCCCAGCAGATCCTTGAGCCATGCTGGTTATTGATGCAAACACTGCATTTCACTGTTTGTTTCAATGTTTTGATATATATGTGACAATTAAAGCTAATCTTTAATCTCAAAGGGCTGCAGGACCTTTTCCTGTGCTGTATGACCTATGACTATGGTGGGAAAGTAGGGTTCAGAAAGTTTTGAATTCCCACATTAATCTCATTTTTATTACTTTGTTTAAACTACATTTTATTTAAGAACAAAAGATTCCATAACTTACAGCAATGAGTGCTTTGCCAATTCGTCAATGCTGGTGATCCGCAGTGTCAGTAACTGCTTTGCTTGGACACTCGCAGGGAGACCGACGTGTTCTGAGGTCAGAAAGGTCAGGTTTGCACCCTGGCTTGGCGAAGAGAACAGTGACCAAGTCATCAGTGTGTACATGGAACACACATTGTCTACATGCAGTGCAGTTTCAATGTAACTGAAACACAATATTCTGTGTTCTTTATACTATCTCGATAAATTTGTGTAAGGAATAATCTGTCTTCAAGGCACACCGAACAAAAGCTTTCCACTGCACCTCAGAACACTTATCAATAGTAACCAACAGCAAACAACAATGGAATAAGTTATTTGGTAAAAAGAAACATTAAAGGATAAAGTGTGTAAACAACAGGAGGTGAGGAAATTACCAAAATAGAGAAATCATTAACGCACATTTTATGGACTGAATGGTTGACTGCTTACTACCTACCACATAGAAATCTCCAACATCATATTGCCTTTTCTTCCGCCTACCGTAACAATGGCAGTAAATGCCCCTCTGAATAAATGGAAGTGCATTAGTCCTGAAAGAAAAGAGACCAAAAGTTTACAGTCAAAACTTCAAAGGACCACAGTTATCACGGGAGAAGACAAATATGCAGGGAATTTCTGGGCCTGGCTTTCAGACGCTTCCTTGTCTGAGATATTTGACTGCAACCTACCTTATGTGTACAGAAGTGCCAGACAGATTCCACCTCCCCCCCCCCCCCCCCCCCCCCCCCAAACAAACCTTTTCAGTGGAAATACCACCAACAGTATGACTGGTTATATACCAATCTAACTCACTTTTGGGAAACTACAATCAATGCAAAGGAAACATAACTGACGGGTAGGGTGGCTAGGAGAGTAGGGGAGACACACAAGGTAGTAGAAGGGAAAGTTAAAATAAATGGCACATCAGAGTTCCTGTTTGGCTTCAAATTATACAGGGTTTTATTTTATTTATTTTTATTTACAGGTACAGCATGGTAACAAACCCTCCCAGCCCGATGAGCCTGCACTGCCCAGTTACACCCATTACTAATTAACCTACTAACCCATACATCTTTGGAATGTGGGAGGAAACCAGCAAACCCAGAGGATACCCATTCACAGGGAGAATGCACAAGCTCCTCGCAGACAGCAGCAGGGTTTGTACCCAGGCTACTGTTGCTGTAATTGCATTACACTAACAGCTACTACCATGCCACCCTTTGTGTAAATGCCCACGGGCTTCTTCAACTTGAACACATGAAGTTACTTATAAGGCCCCCTCAGCGGACTTTATAGAAACTTGGTTTGTTAGCCGGCTCTGCTAACAGCCACTAGACTCAGCAGTGAGGGAGCCACTTTTCTCAAACAATGTACATCTAGGGTAGGTATAACTTGGGTCCCACCAAACCAGAAAGCTGGTATGTTTTGACTAATGGTACTCTGAATTGAGTAAATGTTGCCCATGTGTAATTTTCCATCGGCAAGAAGTAACAGACTGTACACCACTAACAATCATAAAGACAGTGTTTACTAATTTCACCTTAACCAGTTATTAAGAGAAAAAAATAAAAGTGTCCATTATAATTAAACTAGTCTCAATGTGCAGATGTTGGAGTTCATATCTTCCAAAACCTCGGTGTGTCCCTTACCCGTGGCACTGACTTCTCATTACCGATCATTGGTAGAATTTACCATCTTGGGCTCCTTCAAATTGCACTTTCCCATTGGGTCAAATCCAATGGCCATCTCTCCAGATCTTCTCTCTACATCTCCCGCCAAAAGATCACAAACCCCACCAGTGACCATCACAAATCCTCTCTGTCCAGCTTTGTCGAGAACCTTCTCCTATTCCACCATCCTGACTGGTGGTTAAGAAGACAGATGGCACATTTGCCTTTATTATATGAAATGTGGAATTCAAAGTCAATGAGTCATGTTGCAGGTTTATATAACTCTGGTCAGGCCTCATCTGGAGTACTGCACACAGATCTGGTCTCCCCATAATAAGAAGGATGTCGAGGCTTTGGAGAGGGTACAGAAGAGGTTTACCAGTATGCTGCCCGGATTAGAGACCATGTGCTATAACGAGAGGTTGGACAGACATGAGTTGCTTTTTCAGGAGTGGTGGAGGCAGAGGGGAGATCTGATAGAGGTTTATAAGATTATGAGAGGCATTGATGGAGTAGACAGTAGCTTTTTAAACAGGGCTGAAATATCTTATATCAGAGGCAAGTTGTTTTTTTTACACACAGAAAGGGGTAGGTACCTGGAACATGCTGCCAGAGGTGGTGCTAGTGGCAGATACATTAGGGAATTTTAACAGACGTTTAGATTGGCACATGAATTTGGGGGAATTGTAAGGATAAGGACAACGTGTAAGCAGAAGGGATTAGTTTAGTTGACCATTTGATTACTACCGGTAATTTAATTGGTTTGGCAGAACATTGTGGGCCAAAGGCCTTGTTCCTGTGCTGTACTGTTCTATGTTTTATGTTCTTTGAATCCCTTCCTGCACACTTAAGCAGACCTGGAAGGTCATAAGTATTTAGCCAACTATTAATCTTTAGCCACCAGTGCTATAATAACCTATCTGATGAACGAGTTATTAATTACTGTTTGTAGTAGTTTGCTATGCTCAACCCCTAGAGGATAATCATGATTCAAAGGACTTCACTTGTTATAAAACTCTGAGCTTACCTATGCATGAGAAAGTTGCCTTAAAGTACAATTATTTTATGTAATTCAGAATTCTGAGAATATACCTACTCTATAAGTCACAGTAAAGCTTTTGATCAGAAAAGTTCACTCTTAGGTATTTGTTATTGACGTGCAACTGAACAATCTAGAGGTTATTGAGGATAGGGCTGGGTGGTGGTGATGGGGGGGGAGGGTGAGGGGTGGCTGGTAGGGCTGGAAAACTGTTGTGGGCAGATCAGGTGCTCTCCAATGTGTGCATTTATCGTTGCCGATTCACCAGACTCTGAAAACTCACATTCACTCTTTAAGCACACTTTATTCACTTGCGTAGAAGTTCAAGTTCAATTTCAGTTTATTGTCATTCAACCATAGACATGTTACTGCCAAATGAAACAACATTCCTCTGAACCAAGGTGCATAACACAGTACACACAACTCACACACACAATACATAACGTAATGTTACTACAAATAAATTACACATTTATGGAAAGCATCATGGTCACCAAACTGCTCTGAAGTCTGAACAGAAGTATAGTAGTGCCATTTTTATACAGAAATTGACTAGCAGATATGGATATTGACCAACTGGTAATCTTGTGCATGTTTGAATTCCTTACATCCATGATCAACTACCAATCACACAACAGCAATACAGGTATTAATAGTCAACAGAAACTACAAACTAATAACCAATGATACTTTGAATTTAGTAAAGTAATTGTCTCCTAGTTGGTGTATGTGTTTTGCATCCTCTAATCCTCTGCTGTACAAAGAGGAGCTATGCTCTTCAAAGATCTTGCTTGCGTGGGATGACTGCACACTGTCTATAAACTATCCTTTCCTGGGCAGTATCTTAACACTCACTGTATCCAACACCTGTAGTACTGGTGCATTGCTCAGGAGGACTTACCTATTCTTCCCAAACTGGCGATATTCATATACCGTGAGAGACTTGTCAAATGCAAAGAAGAAGCCAATTAGCTCTCTACATGCATCCCGTCCATTTCTGGTTAAGACAAAATTGCACACAAATTAGCCAGGCTAGTTATATCAGTATAGAGTACCACTGGAGCAGAGTGTAGGTAGTAGGACTGACTACAGCTCTCGAACTTCAGGCATAATTATTTGACCATTCTCAAGCTGTGGGCATCTACACTGGCATCAAATATTGGAGAAATTAATTCTGAAGTACCAGTCTTTAATTATAGTCCTCATCAAGGGGTTGAAGGTAGAAAGGGTAAACAGTTTTAAATTCCTGAATGACAACATCTCTAAAGATCTATCGTGGGTCCAACATTCTGATGCAATTATGAAGAAGGCACACTAGCAGTTATACTTCATTAGGAGTCTGAGGAGATTTAGTATGTCACCAAAGGCTCTTGCAAATTTCTATTAATGTACTGCAGAGAGCATTCTGACTAGATGTGTCACCATCTAATATGGAGGGGCCAATGTACAGGATCAGAACAATCTGCAGACTCAGTCATCTCCATCATGGGCATTCGCCTCCCCAGCTGAATAGCTTTGAATGCCTTAGCAACACACAGAAAATGCTGGAAGAACATAGTAGGTCAGGCAGCATCTATGGAAATGAATAAACAGTCCACAGTTTGGGCCCAGACCCTTCACCAGTCTCAAAGCATTGACTGTTTATTCACTTCCCTAGATGCTGCCAGGTTTGTTGAGTTCCTCCGTCATTTTGTGTGTGTTTCTCTGGATTTCCAGAAACTGCAGAATTTCTTGTGTTTTTGAATGCCTTAGCTTGCATATCCAGTTTTCCAAAATAGCATGTGCAACAGTTGCCAACTTGATTCCAATTCCTTAACTTACTTCCATCAGAACATGGTACATCTTGTGAATCTAACAGTGGATGTAAGTAGGTCAACATTTAAACGAAAGGCAGTTTTACCCATATTACTTATTAAATCACATTTAGTAATAAGAGTGAAAATTTAACTAACTTAGAAATAATCCGGCCATCAAACCGCAACTTGTTTGAGAGGAGATTTTCAGTTAATGTTGAACTTGTCTTCACTCTATTAAGGCAATAAAAAGAGGTCACCGATAAATCCAACAAGGAATTTGTGCAAGTATTTTACCGACAGAGTGGTTGGAATGAAGAAATTGTTTTCACGAATATGGCATATAGTCATTTCAGGGGAAGCAAAATAAATGCAGAAGGGGAAAAATGGATATGGGGAAAGGGCTGGGCACTGAATGGTGGAAGCAGATTTTATAATGCTGTTTATATTTTAAATACATGCTGGTATTTATGTATTATGCACATTTTATTTCCTAATCATACTTTAACTTCTAACTTTAATTTTATATAATGGTTGAATATTGTTTTTATTGCATTCCTATCAACACACCACAATGATACATGTAAATATATATGGCAAATAAAATTGAATCTTATTCACTGGAGTTAGAATGAATTAGTTAGGTCAAACAGCCTGTATTTTTTAGATTTAGAGGTACAGCGTAAAGTAGACCCTTCTAGCCCTTTGAACCACACTGCCCCAGCAACCCCAATTTAACCCTAGTTTAATCATGGGACAATTTACAATGACCAATTAACATACCTGGTATGGCTTTAGACTTTGGGAGAAAACCAGATCACCCAGAGAAAGCCCATGCATTCCATGGGGAGAATGTACAGAGACTCCTTACCGAGGCCGCCGGAATTGAACTCTGAACTACAAACTTCAACATCTGAAACATATACACACAGCTGCCTCTTTATTACGTACCTCCTGTACCTACTAAAGTGGCCACTGAGTGTATTTTCATGGTCTTCTACTGCTGTAGCTCATGCACTTCAACATTCAACATGTGCCTTCAGAGATGTACTTCTACACACCACTGCTGTAACACGTGGTTACCTGAGTTACTGTCATCTTCCCATCAGCTTGAACCAGTCTGGCTATTCTCCTCTGACCTCTCTCATTAACAAGTCATTTTCACCCATAGAACTGTCACTTACTTAATGTTTTATTTAATTATTATTATTATTATCATTATTATCATTTATTTATCTATTTATTTATTTATTTATTTATTTATTTTACACACCATTCTCTGTAAACACAGGTGATTGTTGAGAGTGAAAATCCCAGAAGATCAGCAGTTTCTGAGATACTCAAACCAGCCATTCTGGCACCAACAATCACTCCATGATCAAAGTCACTTACATCACATTTCTTCCCCAGTTGGATTTTTGGTCTGAACTGTAACAAAAACAACCTTGACCATGTCTGCTTGCTTTTATGCATTGAATTGCTGCCACATGATTGGCTGATTAGATATTTGTGTGCAACTTTATTAGGTAAATGCAACCTTGGTTTAATGTAAACTGACTTTTCCCTTCTGAAAAGCACAATAGGGTTATTAAAACAAAAATTGTGCACCATATTAAAAGTTTCTCCTCCCAGGCAGTTAATCTGATCAATCATTCTAATTAGGCCCTACCACCCTCCATCTATTATCCTGTTACTGTACTGCACTGTAAACACTAAACCAATTTTTATAACACCGTTTACATGTTAAATACATGCTGGTATTTATGTATTTATGTGCATTTTATTCCATATCTGTACTTTAACCTCTTACTTCATTTTTATAGAATTCTTTATTCCTTATAACTGTTGAATGTTGTTGTTTTTTGTTCCATGTCATATCCTGACACACCAGAGCAAATTCCTAATCCATGTAAATATATTCGGCAAATAAAGTTAATCCATGATCCTGATATCTCAACTAACAGAGTTCAATCAGGAGTGCAACACTCCCTCAGTAGAACAATAAAGTGTTAGCTTGGATCTACCGTACTTGGAATGGGAGTGGTAGCTGATCCTGCAATGTTCCCATTCCACACCAACAGTGCTACCCACAGATCTGCAACCAATCATCGTCAATTTTATATTAAGAAAATAATTCAGTCTTAATAGATTTCAACATGCGCATACTTGGTCTGATGGAGTTTCCTGTTTCTAAATCTTAGAGGTGTGGATCCAATGCCCGGGAGTGTAGTTTGCTGATGTGTCAGATCAATGCTGTTTCTGTCTTGTTCTGGATCACTGATCACTGCCCTGTTACAGAGGGGAATAATTATAGGGTATAATGAGCGAAAGGATACTCAAGGATTGATTTTTTTTACTATCAAAAAATATTCAAGATAAAGTGAAAAGTGTGGAATATAAAGCAAGAATACTGTCAGATCATTCTCCCTTGATAATGTGATTTTATGAAAAAACAAATTCAATTTTTTTTGGATACAAATTTACATTCAGCAGAGGATAAAATTGTATTATGGGAAGCGATGAAAGCATATTTAAGGGGTCAGATTATAAGTTATACATCTAAAATTAAGAAGGAATACGCAGCAGAAATAGATCAGTTGGAAAAAGATATTATAAAGTTAGAAAAAGAATCTCAAAGACACATGACAGAAGAAAAACGAAGACAACTTGTTAACAAAAAACTACAATATAATACACTCCAGACATATCATACAGAAAAAGTAATTATGAGAACTAAACAGAAATATTATGAATTAGGTGAAAGATCACATAAAATGCTTGCTTGGCAGTTGAAAACAGAACAGGTTTCTAAAACAATAAATGCAATTAGAACAAGTGTAAATAAGGTTACTTATAAGCCTTTAGAAATTAATGAAACTTAAAAAAAATTTTACACTGAATTATATCAATCAGAATCAAAAAATAAGATTGCTGAGATAGATACATTTTTATCACAAATAACCCTTCCAAAATTAAATCTGGAAGAACAGAAAGGATTAGATATGCCCTTTACATTAAAAGAGGTTGAAGAAGCTTTAGGATCACTTCAGAGTAATAAATCTCCAGGAGAAGATGGTTTCCCTCCTGAGTTTTATAAAAAATTTAAAGATTTATTAATTCCTCCTTTTATGGAATTAATATATCAAGTGGAAAGAATGCATAAACTTCCACAATCTTTTTTAACAGCGATCATAACTGTACTGCCAAAAAAAGATAGAGATCCTTTAAAACCAGTGTGGCGACCCAATTACTAGCACACTCGAACCGGCTGACAATTAGCCAGAATGCAGGCACAAAGGAAGATAGCCTCAAGGGGTTTCAGTACATGCCTCTCGAGGTATCGGGTGGGGGAGACAGGCTTTAAAGCAAGACTGTGAATTTGAAATAAACTTATTCTTTGGCTGCAGTTTATCGACTCCGTGTCGTTATTTCAGCGCTGCGTGTAGCACACCGCTACACCAGCATCATATAGGCCTATTTCTTTGTTGAATACAGATTATAAAATAATAGCAAAAATTTTATCTAATAGAATATCTAAATATTTACCAAAATTAATACATATGGACCAAACAGGTTTTATTAAAAATAGACAATCAATGGATAATATAACCTGGTTAATTAGTATAATTCATTTGGCACAAAAAAGAGAGGAAATGAGTGTGGCAGTTGCTTTGGATGCAGAAAAAGCATTTGATAGATTGGAATGGGATTTTTTATTTAAGGTATTGGAAAAATATGAATTAGGAAAATCTTTTATACAATGGATTAAAATTTTAAATACTAATCCTCAAGCTAAAGTAGTTACAAATGGTCAGATTTCAACACCATTTTGTTTAACGAGGTCAACTAGACAAGGCTGCCCATTATCACCTGCTTTATTTGTATTGGCAATAGAACCATTAGCTGAATTAATTAGAACAGATTCAGATATTGGGGGCTTTAGAGTTAATCAAGAAGAGTATAAGATTAACTTATTTGCTGATGATGTTTTGATTTACTTAACAAACCCATTGCAATCTTTGCAAAGATTATCTTTTAGATTGGAAGAATATGGGGAAGTATCGGGTTATAAAGTAAATTGGGATAAAAGTGAAATTTTACCCCTTACCAAAGGAAATTATAATCAATATCGATTAGCAACTCAATTTCGATGGTCAATAAATGGGATAAAATATTTAGGTATTAGAGTTAATAATGATGTAAAAAATTTATATAAACAAAATTATTGCCATTATTAAAAAAAAATAAAAGAGGATCTTGATAAATGGATGATGTTATCAATAACATTAATAGGTAGAGTTAATGCTGTAAAAATGAATATATTTCCTAGATTGCAATATTTATTTCAAACTTTACCAATACAATTACCTCAGAAGTTTTTTCAAGAACTGAATAAATATGTAAGGAAATTTCTTTGGAAAGGAAAGATGTCAAGAATATCATTGGATAAATTGACATGTAAATTTGATTTAGGAGGGTTACAACTTCCAAACTTTAAGAATTATTATAAAGCAAATCAACTTAGATTTATTGTGTCTTTTTTTGATGAAGAAAAACCGGCATGGATTAGAATAGAATTAGATAAGATAGGAGAAAATATACCAGAAGATTTTATATATAAATGGGAATCCAAATGGATACGGGAAAAAAAAGAATCTCCTATATTAATACATTTGATTGATTTATGGAATAAGGTAAATATGGACGATGAGATAAAGAAATCTTTATTAGCAAAAAGGACTTTAATTCAAAATAGGCTTATTCCTTTTACAATGGATAATAAACTTTTACATAATTGGTTTCAAAAGGGGATTAAATATATAGGTGACTGTTTTGAAGGAGGTATATTGATGTCATTTGATCAATTAAAAAATAAATATAAAATATCAAATAACACTCTTTTCTGTTATTTTCAATTAAAAGCCTATTTACGAGAAAAGCTGGGACAAACAATGTTGATGCCAAACCTAGTGAAATAGAAATATTAATTCAGAAAGGAAAAATTAAAAAATTTACATCCTGTATGTATAATTTGATTCAAAAGCAGACAATTAAATTAGGAATTCATAAATCAAGACAAAAATGGGAATCTGATCTGAATGTTAAAATTGATGGAAAAAATTGGTCAAGATTATGTTCTGATAGTATGAGAAATACAATAAATGTTTGACTTAGATTAATACAATATAATTTTTTACATCAATTATATATAACACCACAGAAAATAAATAGATTAAATTCAAATATGTCTGACCAATGTTTTCGATATAAACAAGAAATTGGTACTTTTTTACATTCTACTTGGTCTTGTTTTAAAATTCAACCATTTTGGATTAATTTAAGACTTTTATTGGAACAAATCATTGGAGTACAACTCCCACATAGTCCATTATTATTTTTATTAGGAGACATTGTAGGGACAATAACGAAATTTAAATTGAATAAGTATCAGAAAAAATTTATAAAAATTGCTTTGGCAGTAGCCAAAAAAGTTATCGCAGTTACTTGGAAATCTGATTTAAATTTAACTATGGATCGTTGGAATAATGAAATACATAGTTGTATTCCACTTGAAAAAATTACGTATAATCTAAGAAATGAATATGATATTTTTTGAAAATTTGGTTCCCATACTTACAAAAGATAGGATTAGATACACAGGTCCTTTGAAGATAAAATTATAGTAATTGGGGAAAGTGAAAATAAATATCAAAATTATTTTGAACTCCATGGAGCATGTGGGGATCCTCCGATAGCCAGGCAATTTTTCTTTTCTTTCTTTTTTTTCTTTCTTTAGATAAGGGTTAAGGGAGGGGGAGGGTTAAGGGGAGGGGGAGGGTTAATATCATTTTTCTTACTATTTTATCACCACATTTATTCTTTGTAATCTCTAAAATTTAATAAATAAATAATATATTTTTTTAAATGAGCGAAAGGATAAGTTGTGTGGGGAGGGGTGAGGAAGAGAGAGGGTGGGAGGAGAAGGGGCAGAGGGAGAAGGAGAGACAGAAAGAGGATAGAGAAAGAGAGAGAAGTGAGAGACGGAGAGAAGGGAAAGGGAGACAGAGATGGAGAGAGAATAAGAGAGAGGCAGAGTGAAGGGAGAGAGAGATGGAGAGAATGAAGAGAGACAGGGAGAGAAGTAGTGAAAGAGATAGAGCATAGAGGTAGTGAAAAGAGACAGAGAAACAACCGATACAACAGATCAAAGAGGTTAAGAACGGGAGGTTCATCAGGCAAAACCAAAACAGCTAAACTTTGAAACTAAAATATCCAGTTCATCTTCAAGGTCAAGGTATTCAATTAATAGCATGCAAATTTTGACATGGGAAAATTTGCAACAGCACATCACAGTGAATACTAGCCACAGTTAGCCAAGCTGTTAAATTTTAGCAAGGCTTAATTGAAAGACACCCAAAATAAAACAAACTTCAAATTCCTACTTTCTCACCAAACCAAATTGTCAAAGAAGAAATCTGCTCCTCTTCTATATGCAGATCTATTGACAAACTTCTAGCAGGTAATAATTAATCCACTGATGAACTCAGAGAGACAAGTCAGTCCCTTTGTTGACTTTCACAGTTGGTGATATGTACATTGAGTATGCCAACCAGTTGTCACTTACACAATTACAAGAAAAACACCATACTTTTGTTCTCCTTTATATCTGTGCAAACTTTAACTACAGTGGATTCTGGCTAATTGGGCCATCCGCTTATTTAGGACAACGCTTAAAGGACAAACACTAATGGAGAAAATAGCCAGGATCCCCTTCACTTATTTGAGACACTATGCCACTTAATTGGGATAGGAGACTATTGCCAAACAGTTTCTAACTAGTGTCATTTACGAGTTCTTGTGTGGCTGTTAGACATCACACCATACTTAGAGTGAACTGCTTTTAAATAGCATTGAATGGATGTATTTATGTTCAAAAAGCAGTTATTTTTGTTACTGATAATTGGCAAGAAATAAGCAGTAAGACAATTTCAAAATGTTTTGTTCACCGTGGATTCAAGCATTCAGGCTTATTATTATTTTTATTATTATTATTTTTATTAGGAGACATTGTAGGGACAATAACGAAATTTAAATTGAATAAGTATCAGAAAAAATTTATAAAAATTGCTTTGGCAGTAGCCAAAAAAGTTATCGCAGTTACTTGGAAATCTGATTTAAATTTAACTATGGATCGTTGGAATAATGAAATACATAGTTGTATTCCACTTGAAAAAATTACGTATAATCTAAGAAATGAATATGATATTTTTTGAAAATTTGGTTCCCATACTTACAAAAGATAGGATTAGATACACAGGTCCTTTGAAGATAAAATTATAGTAATTGGGGAAAGTGAAAATAAATATCAAAATTATTTTGAACTCCATGGAGCATGTGGGGATCCTCCGATAGCCAGGCAATTTTTCTTTTCTTTCTTTTTTTTCTTTCTTTAGATAAGGGTTAAGGGAGGGGGAGGGTTAAGGGGAGGGGGAGGGTTAATATCATTTTTCTTACTATTTTATCACCACATTTATTCTTTGTAATCTCTAAAATTTAATAAATAAATAATATATTTTTTTAAATGAGCGAAAGGATAAGTTGTGTGGGGAGGGGTGAGGAAGAGAGAGGGTGGGAGGAGAAGGGGCAGAGGGAGAAGGAGAGACAGAAAGAGGATAGAGAAAGAGAGAGAAGTGAGAGACGGAGAGAAGGGAAAGGGAGACAGAGATGGAGAGAGAATAAGAGAGAGGCAGAGTGAAGGGAGAGAGAGATGGAGAGAATGAAGAGAGACAGGGAGAGAAGTAGTGAAAGAGATAGAGCATAGAGGTAGTGAAAAGAGACAGAGAAACAACCGATACAACAGATCAAAGAGGTTAAGAACGGGAGGTTCATCAGGCAAAACCAAAACAGCTAAACTTTGAAACTAAAATATCCAGTTCATCTTCAAGGTCAAGGTATTCAATTAATAGCATGCAAATTTTGACATGGGAAAATTTGCAACAGCACATCACAGTGAATACTAGCCACAGTTAGCCAAGCTGTTAAATTTTAGCAAGGCTTAATTGAAAGACACCCAAAATAAAACAAACTTCAAATTCCTACTTTCTCACCAAACCAAATTGTCAAAGAAGAAATCTGCTCCTCTTCTATATGCAGATCTATTGACAAACTTCTAGCAGGTAATAATTAATCCACTGATGAACTCAGAGAGACAAGTCAGTCCCTTTGTTGACTTTCACAGTTGGTGATATGTACATTGAGTATGCCAACCAGTTGTCACTTACACAATTACAAGAAAAACACCATACTTTTGTTCTCCTTTATATCTGTGCAAACTTTAACTACAGTGGATTCTGGCTAATTGGGCCATCCGCTTATTTAGGACAACGCTTAAAGGACAAACACTAATGGAGAAAATAGCCAGGATCCCCTTCACTTATTTGAGACACTATGCCACTTAATTGGGATAGGAGACTATTGCCAAACAGTTTCTAACTAGTGTCATTTACGAGTTCTTGTGTGGCTGTTAGACATCACACCATACTTAGAGTGAACTGCTTTTAAATAGCATTGAATGGATGTATTTATGTTCAAAAAGCAGTTATTTTTGTTACTGATAATTGGCAAGAAATAAGCAGTAAGACAATTTCAAAATGTTTTGTTCACCGTGGATTCAAGCATTCAGGCTTGGAGATGCCGGAAACAGAAAATGAACGATTTCACTATTTCAACAAGTAAGAAACTATGAAGAACTTGAAGGTATCGACAATCATCTTGAATGCTACAATGAAAGTGAAGATTTGGAAGACGCTATCATCAAAAGCATTGTTTGAAGACAGTCCATTATCTGCACTAGGAACCTGTGCTGATTTTTTTCATTTACAGTCAATCAAAAGAACAGCGTACACTGAATGAATTCCTCTGTCAATAACTACAGTTTTATAGTACTGTAACGGCATTGGTAGATCTAATTTGTTCTGTATTTTATTTAAATATATGATTTGTTAGTTAAATGGTAGCTTGCCTTTTTTTATATCTTTATAATTATTCCCATGAAACTAGCTAATTAGGGCAGCCATTTAATTGGGCCAAAATGTACTGAACCCAATTTCAACCAATTAACTGAATCCTCTGTACTAATGAGGCAAAGAGTGTTAGGATTCCATGAAGGAGCAAGATTCTAAAGGGATAAGATGGTGGATACTAGAGGACAGTTCGAGCACACATCAACATTGCTGCAGGAAAGCAGCTTCCATCACCAAGTACCCTCACCATCCAGGCTATGCTCTCGTCTCACTACTGCTATCAGGAAAGAGGTCCAGGAGCCTCAAGACCCACACCAACAATTCAGAAACAGTTAATACCCCTCAGTCATCAGCCTCTTGATCCAGGGAATATAACTTCACACACCCGAACAATGAATTTTCCCAAAATCTATGGACACACTTTCAAGAACTCCAGGATGTTTCAAATCGCATCCAAGATATCCTGCAGTGGGAGGGAGAACAGCCAGAGGTTGTGGTACATATTGGTACCAATGACATAGGTAGGAAAAGGGAGGGGGTCCTGAAGAAAAGACTACAGGGAGTTAGGAAAGAAGATGAGAAGCAGGACCGCGAAGGTAGTGATCTTGGGATTACTGCCTGTACCACGTGACAGTGAGTATAAGAATAGAGTAAGGTGGAGGATAAATGAGTGGCTGAAGGATTGGAGCAGGGAGCAGAGATTCAGATTTCTGGATCATTGGGACCTCTTTTGGGGCAGGTGTGACCTGTACAAAAAGGATGGGTTGCTCTTGAATCCCAGGGGGACCAATATCCTGGCGGGGAGGTTTGCTAAGGCTACTGGGGAGAGTTTAAACTAGAACTGTTGGAGGTGGGAACCAAACTGGGGATGAGGAGGTTAGCTCACAAATAGAGAAAGTTTGTAGACAATGCGAGAGGGAGGATGGGCAGGTGAAAGAGAAGGGAAGTGCTCAGACCTAAGGCTTGAGATGTGTCTATTTTAATGCAAGGTGTGTTGTGAACAAAGCGAATGAGCTTAGAGCGTGGATCAGTACTTGGAGATATGATGTGGTGGCCATTACAGAGACTTGGATGGCTCAGGGACAGGATTGGTCACTTCAAGTGCCGGGTTTTAGATGTTTCAGAAAGGACAGGGGCGGAGGCAAAAGAGGTGGGGGTGTGGCATTGTCGATCAGAAATAGAGTCACAGCTGCAGAAAAGGTGCACGTCATGGAGGGATGTCTACGCAGTCTCTGTGGGTGGAGGTTAGGAACAGGAAGGGGTCAATAACTTCACTGGGTGTTTTTTATAGGCCGCCCAATACTAACAGGGATATTGAGGAGCAGATAGGGCAACAGATCCTGGGAAGGTGTAAAAATAATAGAGTTGTCATGATGGGAGATTTTAATTTCCCAAATATTGATTGGCATCCCCCTAGAGCAAGGGGTTTAGATGGGGTGGAGTTTGTTAGGAGTGTTCAGGAAGGTTTCTTGACACAATATGTAGATAAGCCTACAAGAGGAAAGACTGTACTTGATTTGGTATTGGGAAATGAACCTGGTCAGGTGTCAGATCTCTCAGTGGGAGAGCATTTTGGAGATAGTGATCATAATTCTATCTCCTTTACAATAGCATTGGAGAGAGATAGGAACAGACAAGTTAGAAATGCGTTTAATTTGAGTAAGGGGAATTATGAGGCTATTAGGCAGGAACTTGGAAGCTTAAATTGGGAACAGATGTTCTCAGGAAAAAGTACTGAACAAATGTGGCAAGTGTTCAGGGAATATTTGTGAGGAGTTCTGCATAGGTACGTTCCAATGAGACAGGGAAGTTATGGTAGGGTACAGGAACCATGGTGTACAAAGGCTGTAATAAATCTAGTCAAGAAGAAAAAAAAAAGTAAAGAAAAGCTTACAAAAGATTCAGAGAGCTAGGTAATGTTAGAGATCTAGAAGATTATAAGGCTAACAGGAAGGATCTTAAAGAAGAAATTAGGAGAGCCAGAAGGCCTTGGCGGGCAGGATTAAGGAAAACCCCAAGGCATTCTACAAGTATGTGAAGAGCAAGAGGATAAGATGTGAAAGAATAGGTCCTATCAAGTGTGACAGTGGGAAAGTGTGTATGGAACCAGAGGAAATAACAGAAGTAATTAATGAATACTTTACTTCAGTCAACAACACACACAAAATACTGGTGGAACACAGCAGGCCAGGCAGCATCTATAGGGAGAAGCACTGTTGACGTTTCGGGCCAAGACCCTTCGTCAGGACTAACCGAAAGGAAAGATACTAAGAGATTTGAAAGTAGTGGGGGGAGGGGGAAATGCGAAATGATAGGAGAAGACCGGAGGGGGTGGGATGAAGCTAAGAGCTGGAAACGTGATTGGCAAAAGTGATACAGAGCTGGAGAAGGGAAAGGATCATGGGACGGGAGGCCTCAGGAGAAAGAAAGGCGGGGGAGAGCACCAGAGGGAGATGGAGAACAGGCAAACAACTAAATATGTCAGGGAGGAGGGGCATTAACGGAAGTTGGAGAAGTCAATGTTCATGCCATCAGGTTGAAGGCTACCCAGCCGGTATACAAGGTGTTGTTCCTCCAACCTGAGTTTGGATTCATTTTGACAATAGAGGAGGCCATGGATAGACATACCAGAATGGGAATGGGACGTAGAATTAAAATGTGTGGCCACTGGGAGATCCTGCTTTTCCTGGCGGACCGAGTGTAGGTGTTCCGCGAAACGGTCTCCCAGTCTACGTCGGGTCTCACCAATGTATAAAAGGCCACACCGGGAGCACCGTACGCAGTATACCACACCAGCCGACTCACAGGTGAAGTGTCGCCTCACCTGGAAGGATTGTCTGGGGCCCTAAATGGTGGTGAGGGAGGAAGTATAAGGGCAGGTGTGGCACTTGTTCCGTTTACAAGGATAAGTGCCAGGAGGGAGATCGGTGGGAAGGGATGGGGGGGACGAGTGGACAAGGGAGTCACGTAGGGAGTGATCCCTACGAAAAGCAGAAGGGGGGGGGGGAGAGGGAAAAATGTGTTTGGTAGTGGGATCCCGTTGGAGGTGGCGGAAGTTACGGAGAATTATATGTTGGACCTGGAGGCTGGTGGGGTGGTAGGTAAGGACAAGGGGACAGTCCTTCCAGGTGAGGCGACACTTCACCTGTGAGTCGGCTGGTGTGGTATACTGCATCCGGTGCTCCCGGTGTGGCCTTTTATACATTGGTGAGACCCGACGCAGACTGGGAGACCGTTTCGCGGAACACCTATGCTCGGTCCACCAGAAAAAGCAGGATCTCCCAGTGGCCACACATTTTAATTCCACGTCCCATTCCCATTCTGATATGTCTATCCATGGCCTCCTCTATTGTCAAAATGAATCCAAACTCAGGTTGGAGGAACAACACCTTATATACCGGCTGGGTAGCCTCCAACTTGATGGCATGAACATTGACTTCTCTAACTTCCGTTAATGCCCCTCCTCCCCTTCTTACCCCATCCCTGACATATTTAGTTGTTTGCCTGTTCTCCATCTCCCTCTGGTGCTCCCCCCCACCTTTCTTTCTCCTGAGGCCTCCCGTCCCATGATCCTTTCCCTTCTCCAGCTCTGTATCACTTTCGCCAATCACGTTTCCAGCTCTTAGCTTCATCCCACCCCCTCCGGTCTTCTCCTATCATTTCGCATTTCCCCCTCCCCCCACTACTTTCAAATCTCTTAGTATCTTTCCTTTCGGTTAGTCCTGACGAAGGGTCTCGGCCCGAAACGTCGACAGCGCTTCTCCCTATAGATGCTGCCTGGCCTGCTGTGTTCTACCAGCATTTTGTGTGTGTTGTTTGAATTTCCAGCATCTGCAGATTTCCTCGTGTTTGCACTTTACTTCAGTATTCACTATAGAAAAGGATCTTGGTGATTGTAGTGCTGACGCAGCAGACTGAAAAGCTTGAGCATGTAGATATTAAGAAAGAGGATCTGCTGGAGCTTTTGGAAAGCATCAAGTTGCTTAAGTCGCTGGGACCGGATAAGATGTACCCCAGGCTACTGTGGGAGGCGAGGGAGGAGATTGCTGAGCTTCTGGAAAGGATCTTTGAATCATCTATAGGGACGGGAGAGGTTCCAGAGGATTGGAGGGTTGTGGATGTTGTTCCTTTATTCAAGAAAGGGAGTTGAGATAGCCCAGGAAATTACAGGCCGGTGAGTCTTACTTCAGTGGTTGGTAAGTTGATGGAGAAGATCCTGAGAGACAGGATTTATGAACATATGGAGAGGTATAATATGATTAGGAATAGTCAGCATGGCTTTGTCAAGGGCAGGTCGTGCCTTACGAGCCTGATTGAATTTTTTGAGGATGTGACTAAACACATTGATGAAGGAAGAGCAGTAGATGTAGTGTATATGGATTTCAGCAAGGCATTTGATAAGGTATCCCATGCAAGGTTTATTGAGAAAGTAAGGAGGCATGGGATCCAAGGGGACATTGCTTTGTGGATCCAGAACTGGCTTGCCCACATAAGACAAAGAGTGGTTGTAGATGAGTCATATTCTGCATGGAGGTCAGTGACCAGTGGTGTGCCTCAGGGATCTGTTCTGGAATATTTACTCTTAGTGATTTTTATAAATGACCTGGATGAGGAAGTGGAGGGATGGATTAGGAAGTCTGCTGATGACACAAAGGTTGGAGGTGTTGTGGATAATGTGGAGGGCTGTCAGAGGTTACAACGGGGCATTGATAGGATGCAAAACTGGGCTGAGAATTGGCAGATGGAGTTCAACCCAGGTAAGTGTGAAGTGGTTCATTTTGGTAGGTTAAATATGAATACAGAATATAGTATTAATGGTAAGCTCTTGGCAGTGTGGAGGATCAGAGGAATTTTGTGGTCCGAGTCCATAGGACACTCAAAGCAGCTGCACAGGTTGACTCAGTGATTAGGAAGGCATTTGGTGTATTGGCCTTCATCAATTGTGGAATTGAATTTAGGAGCCGAGAGGTAATGTTGGAACTATATAGGACCCTGGTCAGACCCCACTTGGAGTACTGTGCTCATTTCTGGTCACCTCACTACAGGAAGGATGTGGAAGCCATAGGAAGGATGCAGAGGAGATTTACAAGGATGTTGCCTGGATTGGGGAACATGCTTCATGAAAACAGGTTGAGTGAACTTGGCCTTTTCTCCTTGGAGTGACAGAGGATGAGAGGTGACCTGATAGAGGTGTATAAGATGATGAGAGGCAGTAATCATGTGGATAGTCAGAGGCTTTTTACTAGGGCTGAAATGGTTGCCACAAGAGTACACAGGTTTAAGGTGCTGGGGAGTAGGTACAGAGGAGATGTCAGGGTTTTTTTGGGGTTTTTTTAAAAATAAATGCAGAGAGTGGTGAGTGCATGGAATGGGATGCCAGCAACGGTGGTGGAGGCAGATACAATAGGGTCTTTTAAGAGACTTTTGGATAGATGCATGGAGCTTAGAAAAGTAGAGGGCTATAGGTAATTTATAAGGTAGGGACATGTTCGGCACAACTTTGAGGGCCACAGGGCCTGTACTGTGCTTAGGTTTTCTATGTTTCTAACTCTATCTCATGATCTCAATATTTATTGCTTATTTATTATTATTAATTTGTTTGTTTTCTTTTCTTTTTGCATTTGCACAGGCTTTTGCACATTGGTCGTTTTCCCATGTTGTTTGTATATTTTATTCTATAGTGTTTCTTTGTACTTACTGTGAATGCCCATAAGAAAATTAATCTCAGCGTGACATCTCATGGTGACATACAGTATATGTACTTTGATAATAAATTTACTTTTAACTTTGAGTTCTTCTGGCTGATGATCCCTGAACTAGGGGATTGGCTTAGTGTAAGGGTTTGGCTATTAAATATGAAATTTCTTTGACTTATTGATGTTTGGAATTCTTTATGTCTGAGAACTCTGATATGTTTAACGTAACGCTTCACAGCACCACCGATCGGGGTCTAATTCCTGACACAGACTGTAAGAGGTTTGTATGTTCTCCCCATGACTGCGTGGGTTTGCTTCAAGTACTTGGATTTCCTCCCACGTACCAGAGATATATGGGTTGGTAGATTAACTGGAACGGGTTAGGGTTAGTGAGCTGTAGGCATGCACAGAATGCATGTTGACACTTCAGGGCTGCCCCCAATACATCCCCAGACTGTGTTGGTCATTGACAACAAATAACACATTTCACTGTCGACATTTCAGGCTGAGACCCTTCGTCCTGATGAAGGGTCTCGGCCTGAAACGTCGACAGCGCTTCTCCCTATAGATGCTGCCTGACCAGCTGCATTCCACCAGCATTTTGTGTGTGTTGCTTGAATTTCCAGCATCTGCAGATTTCCTCGTGTTTACACATTTCACTACGTTTTGATATACATGTAACAAAGAAAGCTGATCTAATCCAGAACTGGGATAGCTCAATTATCATCTTAATAGGCCTTGGACACTTGGGAAATCATCAGCTAGTGGACTGGTAGGACAGTGGATGCACCAACACAGCCCTGATCTTATTAGGTAACAGAATAGGGTGGCACAGTGGCAAAACTAGTAGAGCTGCTGCCTCAGAGTTGCAGTGTCACAGGTTCAATTCTTTCTCCCTGTGGATTTCATCTGGATGTTCCAGTTTTTCTGACATCTAAAAAATTTACAAGTCACTAGACTAATTGGCCAACATAAATGATCCCAAGTGTGTAGAACAGCTCAAAAGTATGGGGTTGCTTTTCAGCAGCAGGGACTGGAAATCTGGTCAGGACTGATGAGAAGAATAACACTGCTAAATACAGATATCCTGGATAAAACCCTGCTAGGGCCTGTCAGAAAGCTTAAACTGTGGAGGAAGTTTGTCTTTCAGTGGGACAACAACCCAAAGCACAATGCCAGAATGACCATGGAGTGCCTTCAAATGAAAAAAAAAATTGATGTTGTTGAGTGGCCCTGTCAAGAGTCCTGACCTTAACCCGCTTGAATATCTTTGGCAAGACCTCATGACTGCTGTCCACTGCCGATTTCCAACGAACCTGGCAAAGCTTGAGCTATTTAGCAAGGAGCAATCCGCAAATCTTGCTCCATCACATTGTACAAAGCTAAAAGAGACTTACCCAAAAAGATCACTGGCTCTAAGAGTTGTGAGAGGTACTTCAACTAAGTATTGAGCAAAGGGGGATGAATACTTTTGAACTGCTGACATTTCAGTTTTTGATTTTGTAGTTTTCTATGCTTCACAATCCCCCTGTTTTATGGGTTCTACTGTGAAAAAGGAGCATGTGATTCTGAAATAAAAATACTCAGTTACATTGATCCCTGCTTGTAATAATCATTTATGTGAACAAAGGGTTAGGGGCTGAAATACTCTTTCAAGACACTGTATTTGCATGATAATATTTTTGCTATAGTATACAACAGAATATATATTTCCTTTTCATTTATTATTTAAACACTAGGATGCTCCTAAATAAAGATTAGCTTTATTTGTCACATGTACATCGAAACATAAAGTGAAACCAACACAGCCCGAGAATGTGCTGTGGGCAGCCTGTAACTGTTCGCCACCAATTTACTAACCCCTAATCCGTTCGTTTTTGGAAACTGAACCACCCAGAGGAAACCTATGCAGTCATGGGAGAATGTACAAACTGCCTATGGACAGCAGTAGGAATTAAACCCCAATCGCTGACGCCTAAAGTGTTACGGCAGTTGCTTTGCTATGGACTTTATATGCCATGTCTCTCTAGTGAGCCCACATATCTTATTTTCTACCTACACTGCACTTTCTCTGTAACTGCAACTCCATAATCTACATTCTATCACTGTTTCCCCTTCTACTACTTTGATGTATTTACATTATGCAACAATCTGCAGGGATGGTGTGCAATACAAAGTGCTTCATTATGCCTCAATATGTTACAATAATAAACCAAAGAAAATTTAAATTACTTTACTCTGTGACTCATGGCACTGGATGGTTTACACCTACTATTTCTTTTGCACTCAATCTTCTTCACCCAGGCAGTGATCATATGATTGAAACTGCAATTTGAGAGGGAGAAACATAAGTCACATGTATCAGTAATGCAATGGAATAAAGGGAATTACAGAGGCATGAGAGAGGAGCTTGCCCATGTGGATTGGAGGAGGATGCTGGCAGGGATGATGGCACAGCAGAGATGGCTGAAGTTTCAGGGAATAGATCACAAGGCGCAGAATAGATATGTCCCTCAGAGGAAGAGGTTCTCAAATGGCAGGGGTAGGAAACTATAGCTAACAAAGGAAGTTAAGGACTGCATAAAAGCCAAGGAAAGGGCATATAAAGTAGTAAAAGTGAATGGGAAGTTGGATGATTAGGAAGTGTTTAAAATCCAATAAAAGGAAACTAAAAAAGCTATAAGAAGGGAAAAGATGAAATATGAGGGCAGACTAGCCAATAATATAAAGCAGGATAGAAAAAGTGTTTTCAGTTATATAAAAAGTAAAAAGAAGGCGAGACTTGTTATTGGACCACTGGAAAATGATACTAGTGAGGTAGTAATGGGGGACAAAGAAATGGCAGGTGAACTTAATGGGTACTTTGCATCTGTCTTCACTGTGGAAAACATTAGCAGTGCCAGACGTCCACGACTGTCAGGTAGCAGGAATGAGTGCTATTGCTATTTCAAAGTGCTAGGCAACTCAAAGGTCTTCAGGTGGATAAGACACCTGGACCAGATGGACTACATCCCAGAGTCCAGAGAGAAGTTGCTGTAAAGATAACGGATACATTTGTCATGATCTTTCAAGAATCATGTGATTCTGGCATGGTCCCGGAGGACTGGAACATTGCAAATGCCACTTCACTCTTTAAGGAAGGAAGGAAGGCAAAAGAAAGGAAATTATAGGCCAATTAGTCCAAGTTCAGTGGTTTGGAAAGTGTTGGAGTCCATTATTAAGGATGAGGTTTAAACTTACTTGGAGGCACATGATAAAATAAATCAAAGTCAGCATGGTTTCTATCAAGAGAAATCTTGCCTGACAAATCTGTTAAGAGTTCTTTGAGGAAGTAACAAGCAAGGTGGACAAAGGAGAGGCAATGGATGTCATTTACTTGGATTTTCAGAAGGTGTTTGATAAGGTGCCACACATGAGGCTGCTTAACAAGATAAAATCCTGTGGCATTACAGGAAAGATACTGACGTGGATAGCGGAATGACTGACAGGCAGGAAGCAGCGAGTGGCAATTAAGGGGGCCTTTTCTGGTTGGCTGCTAGTGACTAATGGTGTTCCTCAGGGGTCAGTATGGACCACTGCTTCTCATATCGTTTGTCAATGATTTAGATAATGGAATTGATGGCTTTATGGCAAAGTTTGCAGGTGATATGAAGATCATGTGAAGGGGTAGGTAAGTGCTGGGGAAGCAATACAATTGCAGCAGGATTTAGACAAAATGGAAGAATGGGCAAAAAAGTGGCAGATAGAATAGTGTTAGGAAATGTACAATAATGTATTTTGATAAAAGGAACAATAGTGTGGACCTTAATGTAAATAGGGAGAAGGTTCAAACATCAGAGGTGCAGAGGGACTTAGGAATCCTTGTGCAAGACTCACAGAAGGTTAATTTACAGGCTGAGTCTGTGGTAAAGCAGGCAAATACAATGCTGCCATTTTTTTCAAGGGGAATAGAATATAAAGCAAGAAAATAATGCTAAGCCTTTATAAGACACTAGTCAGGCCACACATATCTCAGAAAAGATGTGTTTTCATTAGAGAGAATCCAGAGGAGGTTCACAAGGACGATTTCAGGAATGAAGGGGTTTAGCATATGAGGAGTGTTTGGCAGCTTTGAGCCTGTACTCACTGGAATTTAGAAGAATGCAGGGGGATCTCTTTGAAACCTACTGAATATTGAAAGGACTAGACAGGGTGGATGTGGAGAGGATGTTTCCTATGATGAGGGTATCCAGAACTACAGGGCACAGCCTCAAAACTGAGGAGCTACACTTTAAAACAGAGGTGAGGAGGAATTATTTTAGCCAGAGAGTGGTAAATCTGTGGAATGCTGCCACAGACTGGAGGACAAGTCCATGCGTGCATTTAAGGCAGAAGTTGATTGTTTCCTGATCAATCAGGGCATTAAAGGATATGGCAAGAAGGCAAGTGTGTGGGGTTGAATGGGATCTGGGATCAGCCATGATGGAATGGCAGTGCAGTCTCGATGGGCTGAATAGCCTAATTCTGCTCCTATGTCTTACGGTCTTATGGGTGTGGGACAGATGGCAGAGAAGGATGCCAGGGACATGAGTTGGTGCAGGTCCAGACACCCCCAACCCTGAGACACCAGGCAAGGCAATTTGATTCCATTCAGTTGGTTTATTGATCATTACAGAAAGTCTCTTAGGTGCTTCCCTTTCCCTTCCCCTTTTCCCAACCATTATTCCCTTCTCCCTGCCCCCCTTCTCGATCTCAATCTACAATAGAGACCCATGTCAGAATCAGGTTTATCATCACTCACATACGTTATGAAATTTGTTTGTTTTTGTGGAGCAGGACAGTGCAATACTGTATATAAAATTACTAGAGTACTGTGCTAAAGTCTTAGGCACCCTAGCTATAGATGCTGTATGTGTTTCAGACTTTTGAACAGCACTGTCTGTTCTTTTGCTCCCCCTCTAAGATTACACTTGAAGCCTACCTTTTTGACCAAGCTTCTCCCATCCATCAAAACTCTTCATAAAACTCAGATATAGATAATGTCCATTTGAAGTGCTTTGGGACAAACTAATACATTAAAGTGCTGTGTAAATCCAATCTGTTATTGTTATAAAGTTAATCTACCTGGGAATACATGTGATTTCTAAAATATATTCAAATTAAATAATTTTGCTGCATAATAGGGCAAAATATATATTCCTTTACACAAAATGTTATTGTTTAAACACTGAGCTGCTCTTAAATAAAAATTGATTTTATTTGACACATGTATATTGAAACATACAGTGAAATACTTCATTTGTGTCAATGACAAACACAGCCCGAGGATGTGCTGGGGACAGCCCACAGCTGTCACCAGACTCCGGAGCCAACATAGCATGCCCATAGCTCACTAATCTTAATCCATGCATCTTTGGAATGTGGAAAGAAACTGGAACACGTGGGAAAAACCCATGAAGTTATGGGATGAACATACAAGTTCCTTATAGATAGCAGCAAAATTAAATACCAACTGACACATACAAAATACTGGAGGAACTCAGCAGGTTGGGCAGCATCTATGGAAAGGAATAAACAGTCAAAGTTTCAGGCCGAGACCATTCATCAGGACTGGATGAAGCGTCTCCAGACACGAAGGGTTTCGGCCTGAAACATCAGTTGTTTATCCCCCTCCATAGACATTGCCTGACCTGCTGAGTTTCTCCAGCATTTTGTATGTGTTTCTCTGAATTTCCAACATCTACAGAATCTCATTTATTGAATACTGATCACTGGCACTGTAAAGCATTACACTAGCCACTATGCTGCCATCCTGTTGAATGCAGTAAAGCATTTAATCTTTAAAAACTACCATTATCAGTATTGTTGTGAATATCTATTCACAGTCTCAGAAAGGCAGCATCCATTATTAAGGACCTCCAGCACTCAGGGCATGCCCTTTTCTCACTGTTACCATCAGGTAGGAGGTACAGAAGCCTGAAGGCACACACTCAGTGATTCAGGAACAGCTTCTTCCCCTCTGACATCCGATTCCTAAATGGACATTGAAGCTTTGGACACTACCTCACTTTTTTTAAATATACAGTATTTCTGTTTTTGCACATTAAAAAAAAAAATCCATTCAATATACGTAATTGATTTACTTGTTTATTTATTACATTTTATTTTTTTTTTCTCTCTCTGCTAGATTATGTATTGCATTGAACTGCTGCTGCTAAGTTAACAAATTTCACGTCACATGCCGGTGATAATAAACCTGATTCTGATTCTATAAGGAATGGTTCAACTAAATTTCAGGCATCAATTCAGGATTAGGTGCATAATCCAAACAGCAGAGAAATTAAATTCAACACAGCTGTTGAAAGTTCTGATTCCTAAATATATTTGAAAATTGGTCTTGTTCTTAACCTACCTGGATAGGTGATCCACCAGTACTTGTTCCACCACGGCCTGCTTTCGCTTCTCCATAGCAAGATCTTCCTAGATACAAAGTTCATTAATTTACACCATTTATCGAGGTGTCAAACTTGCCACTGAATTAAAGGCAAGCACTGAGATCTGCTTATTATCAACTGATCCAAGGTCTTTGCATCGGATTACTAGTTTCAACCGCAAAGTGACTATCAATTGGTCTGCAGAAAATAAAACTTAAAATCTGCATATTTTAAAAATAATTTTGGGATATCCCATAAGACTATAAGACATAGAAGCATATTGTAAGTAGGTCATTTGGCCCATTGAGACTGCTCTGCCATTCTATCATGACTGATTTACTATCCCACTCAATCCCTTCCTTCTGCCTGCGCCCCGTAACCTTTGACGCCCTTACTAATCAAGAATCTATCAATCTCAGCCAAAAATACACCGAGTGACTTGACCTCCACTGTGCTTTACATCAATATCCCAGTGCACCTTACAGGATATATTTTTGAACTGTGGTCCCTTTGATTAGGAGGATGTGAGAAAAAGCTTTTAAGGAGCACCTTGGGGGTGAAAGAAAGAGGTGGCCTGGTCTAACATGGCAGACAACTGATGCAGAGCAAACTCCCAGAAAATAAATCTACTTGTCTCAGATTTATCTGCTTTGATGATGAAGATGACATACAGCATGCTTGCCTTCACTGGACAGAGGGATAAATATGAGAGTAGGGACATTATGTTATAAGTCAAGTCAAGTCAAGTCAACTTTTATTGTCATTTCGACCATAACTGCTGGTACAGTGCATAGTAAAAATGAGATGTTTTTCAGGACCATGGTTTACATGACAGTACAAAAAACTAGACTGAACTACGTAATAAAAAAAAACACAGAAAGCTATAATAGACTACAGACCTACACTGGACTGCATAAAGTGCACAAAAACAGTACCGGCATTACAATAAATAATAAACAGGACAGTAGGGCAAGGTGTCAGTCCAGGCTTCGGGTATTGAGGAGTCTGATAGCTTGGGGGAAGAAACTGTTATATAGTCTGGTCGTGAGAGCCCGAGTGCTTTGGAGCCTTTTCCCAGATGGCAAGAGGGAGAAGGGATTGTATGAGGGGTGCATGGGATCCTTCATAATGCTGTTTCCTTTGCGGATGTAGCGTGTAGTGTAAATGTCCCTGATGGCGGGAAGAGAGACCCCGATGATCTTCTCAGCTGACCTCACTATCCGCTTCAAGGTCTTGCGATCCGAGATGGTGCAATTTCCGAACCAGGCAGTGATGCAGTTGCTCAGGACGCGCTCAATACAACCCCTGTAGAATGTGATGAGGATGGGGGGTGGGAGATGGACTTTCCTCAGCCTTCGCAAAAAGTAGAGATGCTGCTGGGCTTTCTTTGCTATGGAGCTGATGTTGAGGGACCAGGTGAGATTCTCCATCAGGTGAACACCAAGAAATTTGGTGCTCTTTACGATCTCTACCGAGGAGCCGTCGATGTTCAGCGGGGAGTGGTCGCTCCGTGCCCCCCTGAAGTCAACAAACATCTCTTGTTTTGTTCACATTCAGAGACAGGTTGTTGGCTCTGCACCAGTCCGTTAACCGCTGCACCTCCTCTCTGTAAGCTGACTCGTCGTTCTTGCTGATGAGACCCACCACGGTGGTGTCATTGGCGAACTTGATGATGTGGTTCGAGCTGTGTGTTGCAGCACAGTCGTGGGTCAGCAGAGTGAACAGCAGTGGACTGAGCACACAGCCCTGGGAGCCCCCGTGCTCAGTGTGATGGTGTTGGAGATGCTGCTCCCGATCTGGACTGACTGAGGTCTCCCAGTCAGGAAGTCTAGGATCCAGTTGCAGTGGGAGGTGTTCAGGCCCAGTAGGCTCAGCTTTCCAATCAGTTTCCGGGGGATGATTGTGTTGAATGCTGAACTAAAGTCTATGAACAGCATCCGAACGTATGTGTCTTTTTTGTCCAGGTGGGTTAGGGCCAGGTGGAGGGTGGTAGCAATGGCGTCATCTGTTGAGCGGTTGGGACAGTACGCAAGCTGCAGGGAGTCCAGTGAAGGGGGCAGCAGGGTCTTGATATGCCTCATGACGAGCCTCTCAAAACCCTTCATGATGTTGGATGTGAGTACAATGGGACAGGAGTCATTTAGGCAGGACACTGAAGATTTCTTTGGCATGGGGACGATGGTGGCGGCCTTGAAGCACGTTGGAATGGTGGCGCTGCTCAGGGAGATGTTGAAGATGTCAGAGAGAACATCTGCTAGCTGGTCTGCACATCCTCTGAGCACTCTACCAGGGATGTTGTCTGGCCCAGCAGCCTTCCGTGAGTTGACCCTGCACAGGGTTCTTCTCACGTCAGCCACGGAGAGACACAGCACCTGGTCATTCGCAGGAGGGGTGGACTTCCTCGCTGCCACGTCATTTTCCGTCTCAAACCGGGCGTAGAAGTTATCCAGCGCATTTGGGAGGGAGGCATCACCTGCACAGTCAGGTGATGTTGTCTTGTAATTGGTGATGTCCTGGATGCCCTTCCACATGCGCTGCGTGTCGTCGCTGTCCTGGAAGTAACTGTGGATTAGCTGGGCATGTGCACGCTTTGCCCCTCTGATGGCTCGGGACAGCTGTACAAACAATGGTGAGATCTCACTTCAACTATTGTGTGCAGTAATGATCATCACTTTAGAGGAATAATATGATTAAACTAGAGAGGGTGCTGAAAAGATTCACAAGGATATTGCCAGGTCTGGAGAGCTAGAGTTACAAGGAAAGATTGAATGGGCTGTGACTGCTTTCCCTGGAGCAAAGGAAACAGAGGAGTGACCTTATAGAGGTTTAGAAAATCATGAAGGGCATATATCTACGTAACATTTATTGCAAATCAGTGGGGCAACTTTTTCCACAGAAGGGGGTGGGTATATGAAAAAGCTTAATTTTGAAACATCTTATTGTAATTTATAGCTTTTTATAATTATGTACTGCAATGCACTGCTGCAGCAAAACTACACATTTCACGACATATGCTAGTGATATTAAACCTGATTCTGAATCTGAGCTACCAGAAGAAGTCATAGAGGTGGGTACAATTTAAGACATTAGGAGAGATACAAGGATAGAAACGGTTCATAGGTTTATAGGCCAAAGGCAGACAGACGGATTAGTGCAGAAAAATACCTTGGCTAGCATGGATAAGTTGGGCTTAATCTATGACTGGACAGAAGAGACAAGAAAACTATCTTCATTCAGTGAATTAGAAGTGTTTGGAGTATTGTGTACAGTTCTGGTCACCGAATTATAGGAAAGATGTCAACAAAATAGAGAGAGTACAGAGGAGATTTACTAGAATGCTACCTGGTTACACCTAAGTTACAGAGAAAGGTTTAACAAGTTAGGTCTTTATTCTTTGGAGCGTAGAAGGTTGGGGGGGGGGGTGGACTTGATAGAGGTATTTAAAATTATGAGGGGGATAGATAGAGTTGATGTGGATAGGCTTTTTCCATTGAGAGTAGGGGAGATTCAAACAAAAGGACATGAGTTGAGAGTTAAGGGGCAAAAGTTTAGGGGTAACACGAGGGGGAACTTCTTTACTCAGAATGCGGTAGTTGGATGGAACAAGCTTCCAGTAGAAGTGGTAGAGGCAGGTTCAATTTTGTCATTAAAAAAAATTGGATAGGTATATGGACAGGAAAGGAATGGAGGGTTATGGGCTGAGTGCAGGTTGGTGGGACTAGGTGACAGTAAGCGTTCGGCACGAACTAGAAGGGCCAAGTTGGCCTGTTTCCATGTTGTAATTGTTATATGGTTATAAATGCCTGGTACTCACTAGGTGAAGGAAGAAGTCCCCACAACATTTAAAATGTACCAAGAAAAACATTTGAAAAGCCATCAATCTCTGAAGATTTGAACCAAGACCTAGGATGTGGGATTAACCCAAAGACCAGAGTCTATTTTCAAAAATTTGTACATGTTGGCCTGAATGGCATTTTCTGTAGAATTTTACCAGAATTCTTCATTTTTTTAGTGAGAAGAAATAATAAGGACATTCAGATTCAAAGCTGCCAAGCTGTACATTTGTGTAACAGTGGTCAACTGTGAGAAATTTTGGGTCCCTTATCTAAAGGACTTGGAAAGGGTTCAGAGGAGGTTCACAGGAACAACCCCAGGAATGAAAGGGTTAACATAAGAGAAGTATTTGATGTCTCTGAGCCTGTCACTCAATGGAGTTCAGAAGGACGAGGGAAGGATCTAATTGAAACCTACTGAATACTGAAAGACCTGGATAGAGTGGTCTTGCAGAGGATGTTTCCAATAATAGGAATTCGAGGATGAGTGAGCACAGCCTCGGTATAAAGGAATCTTTCTGTAATATGTGGCACTCATTCCCATAAAGGACTGCAAAGGCCAAGTTATTCAGTATATTTAAGGCAGAGATTAATAGATTCTTGATTGGTAAGAGGATTGTAGAGGCTTTATAAGGTATTAGTCAGACCACACTTGGCATATTGTGAGTAGTTTGGATCCCTTACCTAAGAAAGGATTTGCTGGCATTGGAGAAAGTCCAGTGGAGGTTCATAAGAATAATACCAGGAACGAAAGCATTAACACATAAGGAGCATTTGATGTCTCTGGACTTGTACTCCTGGACTTTAGAAGAACAAGGGGGCAATCTCATTGAAACTTATCGAATATTGAAAGACCTAGATAGAGTGTATGTGGAGAAGATGTTTCCTATATTGAGAGGAATCCAGGACCAGAGGGCACAGCCTCAGAATAGAAGAACAGAGATGAGAAATAGTTTTTTTAGCTGGAGGGTAGTGAGTCTGCGGAATTCATTGCCACGGACAACTGTGGAGACCAAGTCATTGGGTATATCTAAAGCAGAGGTTGATAGGTTCCTGATCAGTAACGGCGTCAAAGGTTACGGGGAGAGGAGGGGAGAATGGTTGAGGGAGATGAGAAATTAGCCATAATGGAAAGGCAAAACAGAGTGGATGGGCAGAATGGCCTAATTCTGCTCCTATGTCTTATGGTTTTATTAAGGATTATGGGGAGAAGACAGGAGTATGGAGATGAATAAAAATGAACCATTATTGAATGGCTGACTGGATGGGCCATATGATCTAATTATTCTCCAGGGAGGATAAAAACAGTCTGGCATCTTCTCAAGATCATATTATTTGACTGGGAAAGGCCACACTGCAGTGGATAATAAATCATTGACAAGAATATATTATTTCATTCAAAGGAATTTAGTTAGAAACAGACTTACAGCTGCCAACTTCCTCATGTGCTGCTGCTCATTATATGGTTTGCTAGTGTAGCACTGTTGAAGGCTAGCTTTCTCATCAAGAGCTGTCAGGTACCTGGGAGTCACATCATCAACTCTTGGCTCCTATTAACAATATAATGACACAAGAGAAATGGATGGACATCAACCAAACAGTGACAGAAAGGCATTCAGCCAGCAACCAGAGATCAGCTAAAAACAAAATAAGTTTGCCTCTGGATGCTCTGGATTCCTCCCATAGTCCAAAGGCATATGGTTAGGATTAGTAAATTGTGGGTATGCTACATTGGCATCCGAAGTATGGCATACATGCAAGCTGTCCTCAGCACATTCTCAATATAAAAGACAATTTTTACTGTGCAGTACCTTTGCAGAAAGTCTCTACTTTCTGTGAAGGCGGAGGAAGGTCCATCTCCCACCCCCCATCCTCATCATATTCTACAGGGGTTGTATTGAGAGCATCCTGAGCAGCTGCATCACTGCCTGGTTCAGAAATTGCACCATCTCGGATAGCAAGACCCTGCAGCGGATAGTGAGGTCAACTGAGAAGATCATCGGGGTGTCTCTTCCCGCCATCACGTAAACTTACACTACACGCTGCATCTGCAAAGGAAACAGCATTATGAAGGACCCCATGCACCCCTCATACAATCTCTTCTCCCTCCTGCCATCTGGGAAAAGGCTCCGAAGCATTGGGTTCTCAAGGCCAGACTATGTAACAGTTTCTTCCCCCAAGCTATCAGACTCCTCAATACCCGAAGCCTGGACTGACACCTTGCCCTATTGTCCTGTTTATTATTTATCGTAATGCCTGCACTGTTTTTGTGCACTTTATGTAGTCCGTCTAGGTCTGTAGTCTAGTGTAGCTTTCTTTGTGTTGTTTTTTTTTTTACGTAGTTCAGTTTAGTTTTTGTACTGTGTCATGTAATACCATGGTCCTGAAAAACATTCTCATTTTTACTATGTACTGTACCAGCAATTATGGTCGAAATGACAATAAAAGTGACTTGACTTGATTTTGATCTTTCAATGTACATGTGACAAATAAAACTAATCTTTAACTCTATAAGACTTTCCTCCCACATTCCAAAGACGTACAGGTTAGTGGGTTAATTGGTCATATGGGTGTAATTAGACAGTGGGGCCTGTTACCATGCTGTATCTCTAAATGAAATAAATATGAGGGGTGATTGATATGTTCGTGGCCTAAGGTAGAAGAGTCAATTTTAGAAAACTTAGCTCATTTATTTTTCAACATAGTCCCCTCCTACATTTACACACTCAGTCCAGCGGTTGTGGAGCATACGGATCCCTTCTTTGTAGAAGTTGGCATCTTGGACCTCCAGAAAGTGGTCCACAGCAGGGGTGATTGATAAGTTTATGGCCTAAGGTAGAAGGAAATGAGTTACACAGCTCTTGTTACATGTACATGTAGTTCAACTCTTTGAGTGATTATGCAGAAAGTTTGAAGTTTATAACTCATTTCCTTCTACCTTAGGCCACAAACTTATCAATCACTCCTGCTATCGACCACTTCTGGAGGTCCAAGATGCCGACTTCTACAAAGAAGGGATTCATATGCTCCACGACCACTGGACTAAATGTGTAAATGCAGGAAAAATAAATGAGCTATGTTTTCCAAAATAGACTCCTTCTACCTTAGACCACAAACATATCAATCAACCCTCATAAGTACAACAGAAACTGCTGAAACCACTCAACAGGACTGGCTGTATCTGTGGGAAGAGAAACAAAAACCCATTACGGAATCACAGAATTTGTATCTTACTTCCATTTATACCCAGACTGCTCCCACACCCTTTAATATCCATATTCAATAAAAATCTACCTGTCTCAGATTTAAATGGCTTCCATTTTTAACCAGTCAACCATTTTTTATTGGAGAGAGTTAAAGATTACCAATACTCATTGTGTAAAGATGTGCATCCTGACATCAACCCCGAGAAGTCTAGCTTTCCGTCTGAAGCTACACTCTACTACTTCGGACTCCGTCATCTAAAATAAATAATTTTTATTGACCAAAATGCTAAATAATTATCTTCAACACCTCAAATCAATCAACTGGTGTTGTTCATTATGTAATGATTTATTCTAGATGGAGTCGAGAACAGAAGAATATAGATTCAAATGTAGCCACAATCCCTCAGCAATGCAGTTGACCCTTAACTGCATTCTGAAATAGCCCATCAAATCAAAAGTCAGTTCAAGGTCAAATTGGAATGGATAATAAATGCTGCATTTGCTTCCAGTAAATCTATAAATGCAGTGGAAAGAGTGAACAGTTTCAAGTTCCTGGGTGTCAACATCTCTGAAGATCTATCCTTTTCCCAAGATATCGATGCAATTAGAAAGAACATACCCAACAGCTGCTATATTTCATTAGGAGATTCTGGAGACTTGGTATGTCACCAAAGACTCACAAATTTCTAGATGTATCCTAGAGAGTATCCTAACTGATTGCATTGCGGTCTAGTATAGAGAGACCTTTGCACAGCATCAGAAAAAGCTGCAGAAAGTTCAAAACTCAGCCAGCTCCATCGTGGGCACTAGCCTCCATAGCACTGAGAACACCTTCAAAAGGTAATGCCTCAAAAAGGTGGCATCTGTCATGAAGGACCCTCATTATCCAAGGCACACCATCTTCTCATTGCTACCATCAAAGAGGAGGTACAGGAGCCTGAAGACCCACAAAGCTTTAAGAACAGCTTCAAGGACCCCCCGCCATCCAGGCCATGCTCTCTTCTTATGTGGGGGGCCATTGCACAGGATTGGAAAAAGCTGCAGGAAGATGTAAACTCAGACAGCTCCATCTTGGCCTTTAATCTTCCCAGCACTGAGGACACCTTCAAAAGGTGATGCCTCAAAAAGGCAGCACCCATTGTTATGGACCCCCATTACCCAGGACACACCCTCTTCTCATTGTTACCATCACAGAGGAGGTATAGAAGCCCAAAGACACACACTTAATGCTTTAAGACCAGCTTCATCCAGCCCATGCTCTCTTACTACTACCATCGAGCTGAAGGTACAGAAGAATTAGATCCCATCCCACTAGGTTCAGGAGCAGTACAACCAACAGGTTCCTGAACTGGTACAGGTACCTTCACTCAACACAACGCTGAAAAGATTCCACAACCTACAGACTCACTTTCAAGGATTCACTGCAACTCATGTTCTCAGTATTAACTTTTTATTTGCGTACTGCATCTTCTTTTACACATTAGTTATTTGCCAGTCTTTGTTTATGCACAGTTTTTCATAAATTCTATTGTATTTCTTCATTTTTCCTGTAAATGCCTGCAAGAAATTAAATCTCTCAGGGGTTCCCAACCTGGGGTCCACGGACACCTCAATTAGTGGTAGGGGTACATGGCATATAAAAGGTTGGGAACCCCTAAACATATACTCTCTGTACTTTGAGAATAATAAATTTGACTTTGGGTTTTTGACTGCTGCCATCAGGTTTGTGAATGGTTCATGAACCCATGAACACCACCTCATCATTCATCTTTTGTATTTATTTATTTTTGTAATTTGTAGTAACTATTATGTACTGCACTGTACTGCTGCTGAAAATAAATAAATTTCACAATGTGTCAGTGCTAATAAACATGATTCAGATTTTAAGGGGAACATTGCCTTGGGCAGGCAGCAAGCTACCTGGGTCTGGGGACCTGCTGGTGGGGAATGCTGATGTGAAGGATCTGCTTTGCTCTTCTGCGCCATCTGCTGGACATATTGCTTGTAATTTGTCTTCATCTCCTCTTCATACTGCTGGTACTTCACTCTGTACCGCTCTGACGGTGCAGGTAGATTTTCAGGAACCGTCAACTCTTCCACTGGGCATGGCTAAAAGGATGGAGTTCAGTTAAAATTATTTACTTGAAGTAAATTAACTTCTAGAAGCAATAAGACATAGGAGCAGAATTAGGCCATTCATCCCATCAAACCTGCTCTGCCATTCCATCATGACTGATTTATTATCCCTCTTAACCCCATTCTCCTGTTTCTCCCCATAATCTCTGACACCCTGACTAATCAAGAATCTATCAACCTCAGCTTTAAATATACTCAATGGCTAGGCTTCCACAGCTGTCTGTGGAAATTAATTTCACAGATTCACCACCCTCTGGCTGACAAAACTCCTCCTTTTCTCTGTTCTAAGTGGAAATCCTCTGAGAGACTGTGCCCTCTGGTCCTAGACTCAACCACTATAGGAGACATCCTCCCTACATCCACTTTACCTAGGCCTTTCAATATTCGATAGGTTTGAATGAGATACCCCCTTGCCATTCTTCTAAACTCCAGCTAATACAGGTTCAGAGCCATCATGCATTAACCCTTTCATTCCCAGGATCCTCTGGACCCTCTCTCCAATGCTAATACATCTTTTCTTAGACAAGGGGCCCAAAACTGCTCACAAAACTCTGGGTGCGGTCTGACCAATACCTTATAAAGCTTCAGCATTACATACTTGTTCTTATATTCTAGTCCTCGCGAAATGAATGTTAACATTGCATTTGCCTTCCTTACTACTGATTCAACCTGCAAGATAACCTTTAGGGAATCCTGCACAAGGAACCACAAGTCCCTTTGCTCCTCTGATTTTTAAAAATTTTCTTTCTGTTTAGAAAGTAGTCAACTCCTTAAATGCATGACCGTACACTTCCCTACACAGTATTCCATCAGCAACATTTTTGCCTATTCTCCCAGTCTAAGTCCTTTGCAAATTCTGCTTACTCAACACTACCTGCCCCTTTGTACCATCTGCAAACTTGACCATACAGCTATCAATTCTGTCATCCAAATCATTAACATATAATGTGAAAATAACGGTCCCATTATCAACCCCTACAAAACATAACTATTCACTGCCAGCCAGCCAGAAAAGGACACTTCTATTTCTGCCTTTTGTTCCCTGCCAGCCAGCCAAGCGTCTCTCCATGTTAGCACATTTCCTGTAATACCATAGGCGCTTATCTTGTTCAGCAGCCTCATGTTCGGCATTGTCAAAGGCTGTCTGAAAATTCAAGTAAGCAACATCCAGTGACTCTGTCTATCCTGCCTGCTATTTCCTCAAAGAATTCCAACATAATCGACAATACCTTGGCTTGCCTTTTATTTTTATGTTCTTTACACTCAGTGGCCACCATATTAGTTACAGGAGTGTACTTAATTAACTATCCAGAGTGGTCTTCTGCAGCTCTAGCCCATCTACTGATTCTTCATATATTACTAGTGAGTAAAGTGGGCAAAAATGTTTGTTAATGCATGTTTTGAAATGTATCACATTAAAAGTGTAGGTATGCATATACACTTAGTGGCCACTTTATTAGGAACAGGAGTGGACCCCGCTGTGGTCTTCTGCTGCTGTAGCCCATCCACTTCAAGGTTTGACACGTTGTCCATTCAGAGATGCTCTTCTGCATATCATGTTGTAACATGTGGATATTTGAGTTATTGTCGCCTTCCTGTCAGCTTGAACCAATCTGACCACGCTCCTCTGACCTCTCCCATTAACAAGATGTTTACAACCACAAAAATGCTGCTCACCGGATTTAATTTTGTTTTTCACACCAGTCTCTGTAAACCCTAGAGACTGATTACATGAAAATCCCAGGAGATCAGTAGTTTCTAAGATACTTAAACCACGCTGTCTGGCACCAACAATCATTCCACAGTCAAAGTCACTTAGATCACATTTCTTCCCCATTCTGATGTTTGGTCTCAAAAACAACTGAATCTCTTGATCATGTCTACATGCTTTTATGCATTGAGTTGCTGCCACATGATTGGATGATTATATATTTGCATGAACAAACAGGTGTACCTAATAAGCTGGCTACTGGCTGTATTTACATACATAAATTTAATTCCTCAGCAGCCACAGTAAAGTTTAGTTAACACAGACTAGCATCTTTTTGATAAGATAAAATATAAAGCCAAACAACAGGTAAACATCCCAAGCAGCTGTTATGTCACATGACTGACATGTAGCTGCGCTCATTGGAACATTTTGAAACATGGATTGTGGAATACAGTTAGAAATGCTATGCTAAATTTACCATATCACTGAACTTGCTTGCCTCGCAGGACTCTGCTGGGGCACGGTTGCAGTGGTAACCTGTGCGAGAGGAGACCTTGATTGGGCAAGGCATAGGGTATCACTTCCTCCTGGAAGTAGTATAATTGGGAGCACATACAACCACTCTATGCTTATGGAGAGGCTTCACCACCGGACGGTGTTGCGAGTGGTGTCAGGGACAGAAGAGGGAACGAAGGCAATCTGCAGTAGATTCAAGTCAGGCAGACGTTTCTTTAAATAAGTATTGCTATCTTTCCTTGAGTACTGAACAAATTAATTAGTGTTTTAATGTTATCGTGCATCCTCTTATTTCAGGAGATCCACAATAACTTTAAAACACTAATCAATTTATGTAGTACTCAAGGGAGTACAAGGATCCTGAATCAAGGGTAGCAACCACCCCATACTTCCTGGCCTTTGTTGATCAATCATCATCACTGCTGTTCTAACACTAGGGCTCTGGATATTTGTGCTGGAAAAGAAATGAGAGGGGAGATGGCAAAGTAACCCTGTTCAAGGTTAAGGGAGTTTAGTAAGTGTGACCAGAATTCTCCGGCTCAGTGTGAACCAACTAGCCATGGGAGATCAGTTCAGTCCTCCTCAGGTAATGAACAGCCCTTTCAAAGAGAAAATGTGGCTTCAATGGCTTTGTTCTATGTTTTATTGTTCTTCCTCAGGATAGCCACATACACAAGCCCAGCATGTGATGGCCACCCCTAATCGTCCTTAAACCAAATGCCTAGTTGACCCATTTCACTTGGCAGTTACAAACCAGCCACACTGCATCTGAGGCTTTAAAGATTTAAAGATCTTAAAGATTAGATTTATTTGTCAAATGTACACCGAAACATACAGTGAAATGTGTCATTTACTTCACATTAAATCAGCAAGGATGCGGCTGGGTAGCCCATAAGTGGCACCGAGCTTCCGGCACCAATATTGCATGCCCACAACTCACTAACCCTTACCCATACATCTCTGGAATGTGGGAGGAAACTGGAGGAAACCCACACGGTCACAGGGAGAATGTGCAAACTCCTTAAAGACAGCAGCAGGAATCGAACCCCAATCTTACAGCTCTGCTGATAAGTGTTGCAATAACCACTATGCTACCATGCCATCAAAAGCCTTGATGGGAAAGTATATTAGTGAAATTAGATGGGAGATCTATTTCCTCAATTGTATTTAAAGTCTCTAGCTGCCAGTGGTAATCTTATACCTATTAATTATTAAACCAGGCCTGTGATCCAATAATGTAATACACATGCCGTAAGAACAAATATTGTAAACTGCAGACCATGACCACTGTCAACCATTTACTTGCAATAACATACCTGACGGTAGGAGTGGTACGCTGCATGTGCAGATGGCAAAGGCGTGCCCCAGCTTACAGTTGAGGTAGAATCCGGAGAAGCCAGTCGAGGTTTTGCTGACATAATAGGTGTATATAACAAATCACTCTGCAAGGACAAGATTCATACTGGTATTACTAAACAGGAAACTGAGATCATAAGACACAAGAGCAAAGTTAGCCCATTCGGCCCATTCAGTCTGCTCCGCCATTCCAATATGGCTGATTTATTATCCCTCGTTCTTCTGCCTTCTCCCCATAACAGTGATACCATTACAAGTCAAAAACCTATCAACGTCCACCTTAAGTATACCTAGTGATTTGGCCTCCACAACCATCTGTGGCAATGAATTCCACATATTCCCCACCCCCTGGCTAAAGGAACTTCATCTAGTTTTGCATTTCTAAGGTCAATTAAGTAACAATTACTATAGCATGTTGATACTATCTTGAACATACTGCACTGTTTCTCCATGAAAGTGTTCTTTCTAAACACATTTATCCCCCTACTCAATCCATATAATGACAAGAAGTCACACTTTAAGACTGCTTTTAATGTATTAAAATGTTCCAAGACAGTTTGTAAAATCTTCTTTGGAAAGGACTATAATCTATGCCAAGCACCATTGCCGAAGGTTTTAGCAGAGAAACTGTTTAAGCAGTTATTAGCCTTTGGAAGAACTGGGAATTACTGGGGATTGAGCTCAGAACAGAGTGTGTCTCTGGCAGGCCAAAACCACCTTGTACTCGATGAACTGACCATCTTGTTTCTGTGTTATTCCAGTCAAAAATCTTTGCTCAATTGTCAAACTATGACAATTAAATTTTAAGATACACAGTAATAGGCCCTTCCAGCCCAACAAGCCTGCACTGCGCAATCACACCTTTATGACCAATTAACCTGCTAACCCAGATGTCTTTGTAATGTGGGAGGAAACCAGATCACCTCGAGGAAACCCATGCAGTCACAGGGAGAACGTACAAACTCCTTATACACAGTGGTGATGATAAAACATCATAGAAAGTTCCTAACACATCAACATTCTGGAGAATGTTCTACTTTTACTGCAATACCATTAAAGCTATTTAGTTTTCCTATCAGCACATCAGCATCGTGGTTAGTGTAATGTTCTATAGCACCAGCTGTAAGAATGGGGTTCAATTCCCACTACTGCCTGTAAGGAGTTTTGTACATTCTCTCTGTGACTGTGTGTGTTTCCTCCAGCTGCTTTAACATACTCTCACATTCATGAAGGGGTTTACATATGAGGAACGTTTACAGCTTTGGGTCTGTACTCAATGGAATCTTGAAAAATGTGTGGGGATCTCATTGAAACCTACCAAATGTTGAAAGGACTAGATAAGATAAATGTGGAGAAGATGTTTCCCCTGGTGGAGGTATCCAGAACTAGAGGGCACAGCCTCAAAACTGAGTGGTGACCTTTTAGAATAGAAGTAAGGAGGACTTTTTTTAGCCAAAGAATCTGTGGAATGTTCTGCCACAGACTGCAGTAGAGGCCAAGTCCGTGCGTAGGTTCAAAGCAGAAGTTGATAAGATTCCTGATTGTTTGGGCCATCAAGGGATATATTGAGAAGTCAGGTGAATGGGGTTGAGTGGGATTTGGGATCAGCCATGATGGAATGGCAGAGCAGACTAATGAGACTAATGGCCTAATTCTGCTCCTATGTCTTATGGTCTTATTCAAAGATGTAAGAGTTAGGGTTAATAAATTGTGGGAATACTATGCTGGCACCAGAAACATGGCAATACTTGCAGGCTGCCCCCCAGGATATCCTCAGACTGTGTTAGGTTATTGACACAAACAACACATTTCACTTTATGTTTCGATGTACACACGACAAATAAAGTCAATCTAATCTCATTTTTATCCAAATCATTCAAAAGGCATGCACTTCAGAAAGTCAGCATTCTTTAAACATCAGGCAATATGCATATCTAGGCATGTGTAATCCATATTAGGGAAAATTTTCAAACCATCTCATTTCTGGCATGAGAATTTATTGCAAATAGAATTCTAGAGAGTGATTAGCTGCTTACCTCACTATCCAAATCACCAAGTTTCCCCAAATCTAATGCAGGCACACTGAAATGAAGAAAAAAAGCCTGCTGTTATACAAGTACAATGGATTCCAATTAATTGGGACACATCGGAACCAGTACATTTCAGCCCAATTAAATGGCTGCTCCAATTAGCCGAAGTTTCATGGAAATAGTTAAAAATGTATAAAAAAGATAAACACTTAACTGAATAATGAATTATGTATTTAAAAGAAATACAGAACAAATTAGAACACTGTCAATGCTACTACAGTACTACAAAACTGTGTATTAGTTCTTAATAGTTACCAACATGGGAACTTATCTAGTGTACACTGCCATGTGAGGGGTATCCAGGGAAGGGCAGCATCTCTGGTGAGAAGCTTGTTGTGTCCATTCTGGGGCAGCTCACTTGATCCCCACCAGTCACTCAGCTCTCATCTGTAGCTCCATGTAGCTGTTTGCATGCAAGAGGAGCCACACCCTGGTACACAACTTCGACAAGGAGGCTACACCGGTGAGTGTAGCCGCTGGCCTCACACCATGGAGAAATAGGGATACACCTGTCCCAGCATATGAAGTCAGCTCTGGCGGATGTGATCATCAGGGAGATCCAATGGCCTGAGGCGGTTCCAAAACGCTTTGTGGAGAGTGAAGGGCATGACAAGGCATAGAAGTCATCATGGTTATCCACTGCAACCAGGGAAGACCTCAGTTTTGACTACCCGTACCACTAGACCAGGACATCTGGTTGAGAAAGTGAACTGAGTCAGTGCAATAGTTTTTCAACTTTAAAAACTTTCCTGCATAGATTTCACTGTCATCACCAGATACAACAGACAACCAACATGCTGCCACGTTCTTCTGATAGTAAATTAACAAAATTAGTGCAGATAATGGACTGCTTTCAATCAACGATTGCAACCTCCAGATCTTCATTTTCATTGTAACATTCAAGAAGATTTTCGATACCTTCAAATTTTTCATAGTACCTAACTTGTTGAAGTAGTGAAATCGTATCATTTTCACTCCCAGCCATTTCTAACATCTCCAAGCTTGAATGCTTGAAACCACGGTGAGCAAAGTAATTCTAAATTGTCTTACTACTTATTTTTCACCAACTATCACTGACAAAAATCACTGCATTTTGAACACAAACACATGCAACTGATGTTATTTAAAAACTGCTTGCTCTAAGCACAGTGCAGTGTCTGATGGCCACACAAAGTTACACAACTGAAGCTCATTAGAAACTGTTCAGTAAGTCTCTTTTCCCAATTAAGTGGCATCATGTCCTAATTAACTGAAAGGAATCCCAGCTATTTTCTCAATTAGTGTTTGTTCTTTAAGAGCTGTTCCAGATAAGCACCTGTTCTGATTAACCGATGGACTAATGAACCGGAATCCACTATGAATAAATTAAGACTAATCCACAATGTTCAACAATATGTTCTCCCTTCAACATATGGTACCAGAGCTGCAGTGTGTGCCTCCAACAAACATAACTCACCAAACCTTCTTCAAGAACGCCTCCTAAATAGAGTCTAAATAGAAAGGCCTAGATAAAGTGGACATGGAGAGTATGTTTCCTCTAGTGGGGTAGACTAGGACCAGAGGCACAGCCTCAAAATAGAAGGAACTCCCTTTAGAAGAGAGATGAGGAGGAATTTCTTTAGCTGAAGGGTGGTAAATCTGTGGGATTCATTGCCACAGATGATTGTGGAGGAGGCCAAGTCATTGGGTATATTTAAAGCAGATGTTGATAGGTTCTTGATTAGCAAGGCTATCAAAGGTTAGGGAAAAAAACAGAATGGGATTGAGGGGGATCAATCAGCCATGATGGAATGGTGCAGCATACTCAATGGGTCAAATGGCCTAATTCTGCTCCTATTTCTAATGGTCTTATGGTCTAAATTGCAGTCCTCCAACAGTCACAGCTGCTGGTGCATCAAGTCAAGGGAAGTACCATTACCACCCTGTCAATCTGATTTAGATATATAATTGAGTGTCTTGTTGTCATTGGGTGAACCCCTTGGATCTCCAGATCAACACTGCCACTGAGAGACTTTACCACACAGACTTCAGTGGCAGCTCACCATCATTTTCTCATCAGCACTCACTGGCAGAGCATAGTAAAGCCCCTTCAGCCCATGATGTTGTGTTGACCCTTTAACTTAATCTAAAATCAACCCAACCCTTCCCTCCCCACCTTTTTCATTTATCCATATGTCTATCTATGAGTCTCTTAAAAATCCCTAAAGTGTTTGCCTCTTCCACCACTCCTGGCAGTGCTTTCCATGAACTCGCTACTTTTTATGTAAAAAAACTTACCTCTGACATCCACCCTACACTTTCATTCAATAATCTTAAAATTTTGCCTGCTTCCCATTTCCACCCTGGGGAAATGTCTCTGGCTGTCCACTCTGTCTATGCCTCTTAGCAGCTTATGCACATCTGATTCTCAAGAGAAAACCCATAGCTCACTCAAACCATCTTCATAAGACACACTCTCTAAACCAGGCAGCATCCTGCTAAAAATCTTCTGCAACCCCCTATAGCTTCCACATCCATAAATGAGGCAACCAGAACTAAACACAATACTCCAAGCGCAGTCGAAACAAAGTGGACAACAAACACCACTGACAGACACAAGAGACTGCAGATGCTAGAATATGGAGCAAATATCAGTCTACTGGAGGAAATCAGCAGGTTGAGCGGTATCTGTAGGGGACAGAGGGAAGGTTTGGGTCAAAACACTGCATTGGGGCTGAGAGAGGGGATGGCAAGTATAAAGAGGAGAGGGAATGTGGTAAAACAGGAGCCTGAGGAGGGGCAAATGATGACAGGTAGGTGGGGGAGGGTATGGAGCTAGAGTTAGGAGACTGTGGCAGGTCGATGATAGATGGAGGCAGAGAGAACAAAACTGTGAGGTAGATGGAGTGAGGGAAGGGAGGAGTGATGCTGGCAACAGCTATTGGAGGGAGAAAAACAGGAACTTAAAGGGCTCACAATGCTGGGGTGTATTGAGACTGCGAGAATAAAAGTCTTTTTACTTTTTTATGCAACAGCAACATCTAGGATCAACATTATTCTCCATATACATTTACATGCACTAGGAATTTGTTGTGGTGTATGGTCGGGACGCAACATGCAATAAAAAATAGCATTCAATAGTTGTAAAAAATACAGAAGTATATAAAGATAAACTTAGAGGTTAAGGCATGGATATGGAATAAAATGTGCATCAATACATAAATGCCAGCATATAAATGCTTAATAGTGATCCTGGGTTTGAACCTGCACGTTTTCCATCCATGCTCGGTTGAGCATCGACCTTGTAGAAAACATATAAAATGCTAAAGAAACAGCAAGGTTGTCACCCGATGCACCACAAAGTGCAGAGAGGAATAACAAGAAGAAGAAACACAAAAGGTACCAGCATATGATGTGAACTACATTATAAAACGTGGCTTAAAGTGTTTACAGTGCAGTGACTGAAGTAAGAGATAGAGGGGGCTGTGGGGGTTCATTAATGGTTGATCAGTTTACTGCCTGCGGGAAGAAACTACTCAAAGTATCATTGCTACCCTGAAAAACAAGCTATTGGCTGCAGGCAATCAGAAAGAAAAATGTTATTGTCCATTCAAGTTCAACCATACATGACTACCCATAAATAAAGTCAAACAAAACAGTGTTACTTGAGGGCTAAGGTGAAAAACACAGTACCAACAGTCATACACAGCACAAGGAACACAAAACACATATAAGATAGCAGTAAAGTACAGGTACACAAAACAATAGTCCATGTTCCTGAGTCCATGAATGTTTCAGCAGTCTGCATTTGAACACAATACAGCTTGTTTTCTGCTAAGTGAACACTGGAGGGCAGCTTCAATACCAGCATGGATGTTCTTCCAGCACTGACTCTGATGCCTCTCTCCTCAACAGCTGAAAACAATCATCAGCGTGGCTTGAGACCTAATCTCCTGTCAAGCGAACACTGGAGGCAGTACTGACACCAGCATGGACACTGCGCCACACTGCCTCCGGCACCAAATCTGACACCTCCCTCCTGGATGGCTGCAAGCTGGCGACACCGTGGCCTGAGACCTACCTCTCACTATGACCAAAGCCAAAAGGCTCCCCCACTGTCAGTTCCATCAATAAACCAGTGAACTCGACTTTCAGCATTCCACATTACCAATGTCCAAAGGGATTTTCTGACCACAAGGAAATCAACAAAGACAATCAACCGCTGTTAGACTGCATACCGCCCTTGCCTACTCTGACACCTCACTAAAGCAGGCAGCAACACAGTCCATACCAAATCCAGCTCCTTCAGTCTCTCCACCAATAAGCAACTTGCTGATGGGGCAGACCTGTACTACTTTAAGTTCTTAATATCCAGCAAGGTCTTGCAATAGTGAAAAAAAAGGCAAAAACACCTTTGGCTGGCCCCGTAGAAGCTGTTGTGTCCAAAAACCCCACCACCTCACATCTCAGTCACATCTTCTTAGACCCCTTACAAACCAAACATCGCTCTTTTCCCACACTGGTCCTCTCATTAAACAAACTTAGGTAGTTAGTTAGAAGCTAGACTCTCATAACTCTAACTTCTCCCAAAATAATCCATGGGCCCTAATAGTACATCTCATCAAAGAAAAGCAATGTTGAAAAGATGAAGTCATTAGTAAATTTAACATCAGAGACTTACTCATTGGGACGTGGGCCATAAGCAACGCTGGAACTTATCCTCCAACCCTATTTAGAAAAATATATTTACAAAGCCAATTACTTCTAAATGAGAATTGGAAAGAGACCAACATTATTAAATATAAATGAAATTATAACAATTACATATACTAGTCGGCAGCAAAATAAACCAGCACAAGAAACTAAATATGTTTAGTGAGGTCCTGATATCACTAAAGTAATAGAGAGGAAAATAAATAAACAGTTGGCGTGACAGATTACAGTTAGTAAGATAATAAAAAAGAGTCATGGAATTATACAACTCACAAATAAAACCTTTGGCTCAATTCATCCATGCCAACCAAAATGCTCATCTACACTAGTCCCATTTGCCCACAATTGTCCCATATCTCTCTAAACTTTTCCCATCCATATACCTGTCCAAATGCTCTTATTGTATCTGTCCCAATCATTTGCTCTGGCACCCAATAGCTCAATAAATTATGAAATAATTTGTGTTCTTCAAAAATAGTTTATTTATCTATTCAGTAAATGCAAATAGGGCTGTCTTTCTTGATGACTATTGTACTAAAAAGTTCAATACATTCTCCCAGAGTGCTTCAATGTCACTTATAGTTCCTCCTTGAACAAGTAACATTCAAGAAACTGTCATTCAAAGCTGAACCACCCAGTGTTCAGTGGCAATGGAGGCATTGACTATGATAGTCACCTCAGTGCTTCTCTCAGCATCTACTCCTGCCATTGAGTTCATTCAGAGACGAACTGATTTCTGGATTATAAAAGGAATCCAGGCAAATGGGGATAATCAAGAAAATGGAACTGAGATAGAAGATCAAGGATGAACTGATAGACAGCAATGAAGGCTTTATAGGTAGAGGAGCCTGCAGTAGCTCCAGATGTTTATGTTCTTTAGGGATCCATCATCTGGACTGAGAAGCTCTTTTGGGTGCCTCTGACTGGACAGAAAGAACCATCACATAGAGGCCGTGGTCAAGAAAATAAACCAACACCAACTTCATCAGGAGGCTAAAGAAGTTTGGCATGCCCCCTTTGACCCTCACCAATTTTTGCAGATTCAGCACAGAAAACAACATTTGGAAACTACTCTGCCCGAGGCTGCAAGAAACTGCGGAGTTGTGGACACAGCTCAGCACATCATGGATACCAGCCTCCCCCGCGTGGATTCTATGTACAATTCTCCCTGCCTTGTTAAAGCAGCCAAAATTTTAAAAAGGCCACCTCATATATTGTCGCTTGTCCTCCATCCCATTGGGCAGAAGTTACAAAAATATGAAAGCCTGTACCACCAAACTCAAGGACAGCTTCTACCGTGCTGTTATAAGACAACTAAACGGACCTCCTCTACGTTAAGATGGGCTCTGGGTCTCACAAGCCATCTCATCATGGACTTGCACCTTATTGAATACCTGCACTGGACTTTCTTCGTAACTGTATTCCTATATTCTGCACTGCGTTGTTGCCCTTCCACTCGTACTACCTCGATGTACTGATGTGATGAAATGATCTTCATGAATGCCATGCAAAACAAAGCTTTGCACTGTACCTCGTACATGTAACAATAATTTACCAAACATCTTTTCTCATAACTTTGTAGACGTTTAACTGTCCGGCTCCCAATTTTCATGTACCTGAGCTGATTTCTGTCGGCCTCCGTGCCTTGATGTCCCAACGCCTTTTACTTCCAGATCCATTTTAAGTGGCCAATTCTGTAAAAATAAGACACCCCCACCAAAAAAGAAACATTAGCAGAACTTTTTACACGACACGCGTCATGAACCGTTGGGAATGCACAACCAAAGGGTCAGGGTTACACAAACCTGGGCTGGGTTCATCCGGCCTGTCCACTGACGTCAGTGCCCGCCGCCTACCACTCACCTGGCAACTACCCCACCTCGCTCTATGCGCGTTGCCATGACGACCTGCCCCTCGCGTCAGCCTTGTCGGCCTAGGGCTTCCTGGACCCTAATGCCCATGCGCCAAACAGTGTACGCGGAGTTGCCGTTCAATGTTTCTTGTTCCCTGGGCATCGGTTTGAAAAGGATCAGTGATGCAGCTCAATTTGCTAAGAAATGTCACTCTGGAAAATTTCATAACTAAAACTTGTATTTTCATAGTATAGTTTATCCCTATTCCGAAAGTTTCAAGCCAAGAAAGTCCTTTGATAGTATAATCGCGACTGTGAGAAAGAAAACAGACTATTTGCTTACATCAAACTTTCATGATTAAACCAGAGATTATCTGTTTTAGTAATGAGTGAAAAATAATGGCCAAGGCACCAGAAACAGTACATGTCAAAGGGATCCGAGAGTGAATAGATTTAACATCTTTAACTGAAATTTCTCCTCTCCAACAATGTGGCAGTCCCACAGTACTGTACTGCAAAGGAGTATTCAGCTGAAATTCTGTGGTTAATCACAGGAATTGTCACATAATTGAACTTGGGCTATGAATAGTTGATAAAAGCGAGTAGCGCGCCTTCAACATACTCGGCAGTGTATCTAATTTCTTAAGAATGTTACTGCTTATTTTGCTCCCGGCATCATTTTAAACATTACATTCCAGATCACAATAAAGTTAATGTTTTTTATATAAATCAGGAAAAAGTAAAATAATTGTAGTTATGCTGAGAATCATTATAACGTGGAATACCCCACGAGAGGAAGAATGAAGTGAGTGTCCTCATAATCTAAAAAACGCGCCTAAAATTAATGGAAACACTCAATAGGCAACGCATGTTGTAAGAGTTAACACTTCAGACAGAAGAACCTCCATGACAACCGCAAGAGAACACACTGCAGTATTTTTTTGAGATACAGAGGATACGGAGTAGACAAAAGAAATATCGCTGATTGGATAAGGCCAGGGTTGCCATGGAAACAGTCGATAGCCGTTATCTGCTTGAATAGCACAGATGTTTGCCAAAGTCAGACAACGCCAGTATTGTTGACCGGATCAAAGGTGCTCACGAATCATCATAGAGGGAAGTTGAAAAGCTGACTGAACACCCCAGTGTTCTGAAAGAGATAGCTGAAGAGATTATGGAGGAATTATTAATGATCTTTTAAGAATCACTGGATTCTGGAATGGTTCCAGAGGACGAAAAATTGCAAATGGCACTCCATTCTTTAAGACGGGAGGGAGGCAGAAGAAAGGAAATGATAGGCCCATTAGCCGACTTCAGTGGTTGAGAAGACGTTATAGTCCATTATAAAGGATAAGATTTAAAGTCACTTGGAGATGCATAATAAAAGAGACCAAAGTCAGCATGGTCTCTTAAGGGGAAATCTTGCCTGACAAATCTGTTGGAATTCTTTGAGGAAATAATAGGCAGGATAGTCAAAGAAGGGTCAGCAGATGTAGTTTAATTGGATTTTCAGAAGGACTTTGACAAGGTGCCACACATGACGCTACCAAACAATAACCCATGTTATGATGGGAAAGATAATAACATGGTTGACTAGCACGAGGCAAAGAGTGAAAATAAAGGGGCATTTTCTGGTTGGCTGCTGTTGACTAATGGTGCTAGGACCACTCCTTTTCATATGTCAATGATTTTGATGGCAGAATTGATGGCTTTGTGTACAAGTTTGCAGACAAAACGAAGACAGGAGGAAGGCCAGGGAATCTGCAGAAGGACTTAAGTGGATTGGGAAAATGAGCAAAAAGTGGCAAATGGAATGTAGTGCATGGGGAGTCATGCACTTTGGTTGATGGAATAAAGGTGTGGGCTATTTTCTAAATGGGGAGAAAATTCAAAAAATAGTTGTGCAAAGGGACTTGGGGGTCCTTGTGCAGGGTTCCCTAAAGGTCAACTTGCAAGTTGAATTGGCAACAAGGAAGGCAAATGCAATGTTAGCATTCATCTTGAGAGGACTAGAATGTAAGAGCAAGGATATAATACTGAGGCTTTATAAGACATTGATCAATCTGCACTTGAAGTATTGTGAGCAGTTTTGGGCCTCTTCTCTAAGAAAAGATGTTCTGTCATTGGAGACTGTCCAGAGGCAGTGCACAATAATTATCCCAGGAATGAAAGGATTAATATATGTAGAGCATTTGATGGCTCTGGGCCTGTATTCATTGAAGTTCAAAAGAATGAGGGGGATCTCATTGAAACCCATTGAATATTTAAAAGGCTAAATAAAGTGGATGTGGAGAGGATATTTCCTATAGTTGGGGAACTTGGGACCAGAGGACACAGCCTCAGAAATAGTGGGATGTCTATTTAGAATAGATGAGAACTTCGTGAGGATGATGAATCTGTGAAATTCATTGCCACCAATGGCTGTGACATTGGATGGCAAAGTCATTGGATATAATTAAAACAGAGATTAATGCCGTCTTGTTTAGTAAGGAGAACAAAGGTGATGGGGAGAAGGCAGGAGAATTGGGTTGAGAGGGATGATATATCAGCCATGATGAAATGGGCAGAATGGCCTAATTCTGTTCCTATGCTTTTTTGATTTTAGACCATGAACTGATTATTGATTACAGGAAGAAGACACCAGAAGTCTGTGAGCCAGTCCTCATAAAGGGATAGGAGGGGAACAGGGTCGGTAACTTTAAATTCCTTTGATCATTATATCAGAATCAGAATTGGGTTTATTATCACCAGCATGTTAGTTTAGCAGCAGCTGTTCAATGGAATACATAACATAGAAGAGAATAAATAAATAAATAAATTTACAGTACAGTATCCGTGATTTGAATAGTTTAAATTTTTGCAAAAAACATAAATAATTGTGCATTAACAAAGTGAGTTAGTGTTCATGGGTTCAATGTCCATTTAGGAAACGGATGACAGAGGGGAAAAAGCTGTTCCTGAATTGCTGAGTGTGTGCCTTCAGGGTTATGTACCTCTTATTTGATGGTAACAGTAAGAAAAGGGCATGCCCTGGGTGCTGGAGGTCTGTAATAATGGACACTGCCTTTCGGAGACACTGCTCCCTGAAGATGTTCTGGGTATTTAGTAGGCTAGTATCCAAAATGGAGCTGACTAAATTTATGACCCTCTGCAGCTTCTTTCAGTCCTGTGCAGAAGCCACCCCCCCCCCCCCCCCCCACCATACCAGACAGTGATGCAGCCTGTCAGAATGTTCTCCACGGAAATTATAGAAGTTATATCAAGTCATAGAAATTATGTCAAGATATATTATATCAAGTCTATCCTAGGACTAGCACATTAGTGCCTTCACAAAGGCAACACAACACCTCTACTGTCTTAGAAGTTTGTGCAGATTCTACTTCATCTAAAACTTTGACAAACATCTGTAGATGCACAGTGGAGAGTATCCTGACTGGTTGCCTCACAGCCTGGTATGGAAACACCAAAGCCCATGAACAGAAAGTCTACAAAAGAATGGTGGGCACAGCCCAGTCCATCACAGGCACAGTTCATGCAGAACATCTACAAAGAGCTCTGCCAAAAGAATGCCGACATGGACCCACACGATCCAGACTATGCTCTCTTCCCACTACTGCCATTGGGAAGAAGGTACAGGAGCTTCAGGGTCCAAAAACCACCAGGTTCAGGAACAGTTATTACCCTACAACCATCAGAGTCCTAAACCAGCATGGAAAACTTCTCTCACTACAACCCTGAACTGATTCTACAACCTATGGACTCACTTTCAAGGACTATTCAACATTATTTACTTTTTTTTAATTTGCAGTTTGTCTTCTTTTGTACATTGGTATTTGTCAGTCTGCCTGTAGTTTTTCATTGATTCTATTGTATTTCTCTGTTCTACAGTGAATGCCTACAAGAAAATGAATCTCAAGGTGACATATACGTACTTCCATAATAAATTTACTTTGAACTCTTTTCTGGAAAGTGTAGTGTAATCCCATTCTTTTCATTGCTGATTTTAAGCCCTTACATTTTTATACACACTCAGTATATTTTGACAAGTTCAAGTTTTGAACTAAATGAAAGAGCATTTAAGTTGTAATTTTCTACAATGATTTAAACACACTAAACACAATTTACTTTATAACAGGTAATGAAAAATCAACAACAGGAAGACCACAGAAAAATGAAGAATCAAAACAATGTAACAAAAAAGCTGAAGGCATTCCAAAAACTATCTTGCTCAATTTGAAAGGTGTGCCTTTTGTACTGTACCTACTCAATTGCTGCTACAAAAGCAATACTTTCCCTTGATCATAAGATTATGTAAATTTACTCTAAATCTACCTTAAAAATCGTAACATCTATATGCAAAGCAAAGGCATTAGATTGTTTTGTTCTGTATGTGTTATGAAATAGTAACTCCTGACTGAATGAACCATAATTCACAATGCAAAGGAAAGGGCACTTGAATAAATTAGGCCTTCAAAATTTATCCATCGCAAAACTGTTCTCATCAGAGCAGCAGCCTCAGTGTGTGTGACAAGATAAAAACAAAGAACCATAGTGTCATTAGTTTAGAATCTGAATGAAGGACTTCAGCCCTATTGACTGTTCATTCCCCTCCGTGCTGCCTAAGATACTGAGTTCCTCCAGCATCTGCACAATCTCATCTACATTTTATGCCATTAAATACATGGATGATTATTGCGAACATTCCTTGCTGTAAAAAGATTCAGCCCAATCACACTGCAAGCAACCCATTCAGATGTCCTCGAGATTAAAGTTCTTTAAATCCTCTTGTCAGTGAGGCCATTTTGGAAGACTGCACACATTTTTGATCCCCTTAGCTAAAAATTAAGGTTTACATTAGCATTGGAGGCAGTCCAAAGGTGATTCATCACACTAACTTCTTGTATGAAAAGGGTTGGACAGTTTGGCTCTGTATTCCTTGGAGTTTAAAAGAATGGGGGTTGACCTTATTCAAACATACAAGAACCAAGCGGGCAGATGTTGATAAGTTTCTACTAGCAGGAAAACCCTGCAAAAGGAAGCCGAACTACAAAACATGGTCAGTCACTTCAAACTAATGTTCCTACATGTTTCTTCTCACAGGGGGTAGTGGATCTCTCCTGGAGAAGGCCAGAGCATTTTAAACAGTTACTGTACATAGAACATTACAGCACAGAGAAGGCTCTTCGGCTCATGATGTGTGCTGACCCTTTAACTTACTCCACAATCTAACCCTTCCCTCCTACATAGCCCGCCATTTTTCTGTCATCCACATGCCTATCCAAGCTTCTGAAATATCCTTGTGTGAGCTTCTATCACCACCCGTCAGAACATTTCATACACCCACCATTCTGTTAAAAAAAACCCTGATATCTACTTTATACTTTCCTCCAATCACCTTAAAATCATACCCCTCTTAGATTAGCTATTTCTGCCCTTGGAAAACATCTCTGGCTGTAAACTAGATCTATGCCTCTTATCAATTGTGTACACCTCTAACAAGTCACCACTCACCTCCTTTAAACTGGATATAGATAATATTCAAAAGGTCAAGGGTATTAGGAGTTGGGGAGGCCAGCGTAGATCAGCCATGATCATTCTGGTTGGTGGTGCAGGCTTGAAGTGCTGAGTGGCCTACCCGTGTTCTTCTGTTCTTTAGGACACTTCTGAACTTGATGAACATTTCTGCTTTCCCTACACCTTCAGCAAAAAGTTGTAGATTTCCCCATGCTTTGAGACTTTTTGTTTTGGCAACTAGCCTCTAAACCTAACACCAATGATCCTGTATGTATGGACCCTAATTCATAATTTCTAGATCTGACCCACTCGCTTTCCCCAGCAAGTCCCATTTCTGGGTCCTAAAGTAAAATGAGTGTAATCGAGTAGTGTGAGTTCATTGTCCAGCTAGAGCCTATTACCAATTGCATCTCTCTTAAAATGTTTTTTCAATTATGTACATAGTAATTCAATGGACACTCAATTTACAAATAAGAACTTGAATTGATTAAATAATGAAATACTGACATATTTTCATTAGTGAATTTTATATATAAACATCAGTACCCTCAAGCAAGAAAATAACGTTAGCTACAAAAGATCAAGATGATACTTTCTATACTTCAGTACATATTGTAGAGATAATAAAATATATGTAGTACCTTACTGTTTTAAATAGTAATAAATCAATCACATGCCAATCTAAATAAAAACCAAAATGAATCAATAAGAGGGACACACAGCAACTCATTTCACAAACTCATTCACTTTGTTGCGTTTTCTCAATTCCATGATCCCATTAGTTTCTGGCAAATCCTCCAGGGCTTCAAAGATTCCCTCAGAGTCCTCTCCAGAGGTGCTGTCCAAAGACTCAGTCTCATCGAGAAATGGTGATGTAAACACTTTGCTATTTATTGAATCACTGTCCTCTAATAACTCTTCCCCGTTCTCCAGGAAGGTCTGATCTTCACTCAGCTGTGCCTCTTTTGCAGCATCCTGGACATACCCTTCAAAATTCTTACAGATAGAAAGCATTTCCTCTAGGATGGGAAGAAAATGTTTAGATTAAAATTCTAAACAGGAATTTATTATTTAAACTAATAATATTTACAAAACTACAATTAAGTCTACGCTTACTCAATAGAGGTGTGTGTATGAGATGACAAGAGGCATAGATATAGCTGACAGCCAGACACTTTGCCCAGGACAGGATAATACAAAAGGGTATAATTGTAAGGGAATTGGAGGGAAAAGTGAAGGGGGTGGAACGTCAGAGGTATGGTAGTTTTTTTTTATATAGAGAAATGGTTCCATGGAACATGCCACCAGGGGTAGTGGTAGAGACATTGTGGTAGACATCAGGATTTTCTGAGTCTCTTAGATATGCACATGGATGAAAGAAAATTAAAGGATTATATGTGACAGAGGGTTAAATTGCACTTGGAGCATGTTAAAAGGTCAGCACATCATAGCCTGTACTGTTCTATGCCACAAGAGAAAACTTACTTTTTAAAATAATTTTGATTCAAAATCTCCTATTTTCTTCTCATTTTCAAAAAGGTTAAAGATATCTGATTACCACCACAATCCAAGAACAACAAATTACATTTGTGTAGCAACTTTAAGATTAAAATTCCCAAAGAATTTTACATGAGAATAATCAAGATTAATTTTCATACTTGTGAAACATAAAGGGAAGATGACAACATGCATAGTCAAAAAGATATGTTTTAAGGAATCAGAATCAGGTTTATTATCACTGACATACGTTAAGAAATTTGTTGCTTTCAGCAGCGTATAGTGCGATTCATAAAAGAACTACAAGTTACAAGTTGACTAAACTCATTGATGAAGGTAGAGCAGTAGATGTAGTGTATATGGATTTCAGCAAGGCATTTGACAAGGTACCCAAGAGAACATTGCTTTGTGGATCCAGAACTGGCTTGCCCACAGAAGGCAAAGAGTGGTTGTAGACGAGTCATATTCTGCATGGAGGTTGGTGACCAGTGGTGTGCCTCAGGGATCTGTTCTGGGACCCCTAGTCTTTGTGATTTTTATAAATGACCTGGATGAGGAAGTGGAGGGATGGTTTAGTAAATTTGCAGATGACACAAAGGTTGGAGTTGTTGTGGATAGTATGGAGGGTTGTCATAGAGGTTACAGCGGGACATTGATAGGATGCAAAATTGGGCTGAGAAGTGGCAGATGGAGTTCAACCCAGCTAAGTGTGAGGTGACTCATTTTGGTAGATCAAATATGATGACAGAATATAGTATTAATGGCAAGACTCTTGGCAGTGTGAAGGATCAGAAGAATCTTGGGGTCCGAGTCCATAGGACACTCAAAGCTACTGCACAGGTTGACTCTGTGGTTAAGAAAGCATACGGTGCATCGGTCTTCATCAATTGTGGGATTGAGTTTAGGAGCTGATAGGTAACGCTGCAGCTATATAGGACCCGGGTCAGACCCCATTTGGAGTACTGTGCTCAGTTCTGGTTGCCTCACTATAGGAAGGATGTGGAAAACACTGAAAGAGTGCAGAGGAGATTTACAAGGATGTTGTCTGGATTGGGGAGCATGCCTTATGAGAATAGGTTGAGTGAACTCGGCCTTTTCTCCATGGAGCAACGGAGGATGAGAGGTGACCTGATACAGATGATGAGAGGCATTGATTCTGTGGACAGTCAGAGGCTTTTTCCCAGGGCTGAAATGGCTAGCATGAAAGGGCACCATTTTAAGGTGCTTGGAAGTAGGTACAGAGATGTCAGGGTACATTTTTTTTTAAAATGCAGAGTGGTGAGTGCGTGGAATGGGCTGCCGGCAATGGTGGTGGAGTCGGATATGCTAGGGTCTTTTAAGAGACTCCTGGACAGGTACATGGAGCTCAGAAAAATAGAGGGTTATGGGTAACCCTAGGCAACTTCTAAGGTAAGGACATGTTTGGCACAGCTTTGTGGGCTGAAGGGCCTGTATTGTGCTGTAGGTTTTCTATGTTCTTTCTATGTTCTACAATAAAACACATATAAAGTGCCTATAAGAAGTATTCACCTACCTTGGAAGTTTTCAAGTTTTATTCTTTTACAACGTTGACTCAAAGTGGATTTAATTCGGCTTTTTTGACAATGATCAACAAAAAAAACCTCTTCCGTGTCAAAGTGAAAACAAATTTCTACAAATTGGTTGAAATTTATTATAATTATTAAACACAAAATAATTGATTGCATAATTACTCACCCCTTCAAGTCTGTATTTAGTAGATGCACCTTTGACAGCAATTACAACTTGAGTCTATGTAGATAGGTCTCTATCAGCTTTGCACATTTGGATACTACCATTTTCCCAATTCTTCTTTGCAAAACTGCTCAAGTTCTGTCAGATTACATGGGGATAGTGAATAAGCAGTCCTTTTCAAGTCCAGTCCTTTTCAACTCTCAATGGGAATGAGGTCTGGACCCTGACTTGCCACTCTAGGACATTAACTTTGTTGTTTTTAAGCCATTCATGTGTAGCTTTGACATTATGCTTAGAATCATTTTCTTGCAGCAAAACAAATCTTCTCCCATGATACAGTTCTTTTGCAGACTGCACAGATTTTCCTCCAGGATTTTCATGTATTTTGCTTCATGATCCTTCCAGGGCCTGCTGCAGTGAAGCATCCCCACAGCATGATGCAGCTACTACCAAGCTCACAGTAGAGATGGTGTGTTTTTGATGATTTGTGGTGTTTGGCATATGCCAAACATAGCATTTAGTGTGATGGCCAAAAAGCTCAGTTTTGGTTTCATGAGACAACAAAACCTTCTTCCGGCTGACTTCAAAGACTCCCACATGCCTTCTGGCAAGCTCTAGCTGAGATTTCATGAGAGGTTTTTTTTCAACAGTCGTTTTCTCTTTGCTACTTTCCCATAAAGCTGCAACTGGTGAAGCATCCGAGCAACAGTGGTATATACAGTCGCTTCCATCTCAGCCACTGAAGCTTCTAACTCCTCCAGAGTTGTCATAGGTCTCTTGGTGGTCTCCCTCACCAGTCCCCTCCTTGCACGGTCACTCAGTTTTTGAGGACGGCCTGCCCTAGGCAAATTTACTGCTGTGCCATATTCTTTCCATTTCTTGATTGCCAACTGTACTCCAAGGGATATTCAGTGACTTAGAAATTTTCTTGCATCCATCTCCTGACTTGTGATTTTCAATAATCTTTTTGCGGAGTTGCTTGGAGTGTTCTTTTGTCTTCATGGTGTAATTTTCGCCAGGATACTGACTCACGAGCAGTGGGACCTTCCAGATACAGGTGTACTTTTACTACAAAAAAATTAAACACCTTGACTGCACACAGGTGATCGCCATATAATTAATTGTGACTTCTAAAACCAATTGGTTGCACCAGTGATGATATGGTGTGTCATAGTAAAGGGGGTGGATACTTATGCAATCAATTATTTTGTTTTATATTTGCAATTAATTAAGATCACTTTGTAGAAATCTGTTTTCACAAAAGAGACTTTTTCTACTGATCAGTGTCAAGAAAAGCCAAATTAAATCCACTGTGATTCAGTGATGTAAAACAATAAAAACATGAAAACTTCCAGGGGAGGTGAATACTTTTTATAAGCATTGTATATAATTTAAAAAAGGCATGCAAAAAGACAGCAAGTATAGTGAGGTAGTGTTCACGGGTTGGTTCATTGTCCAGGTTAATCAGAGGAGGGGAAGCAAACACTACCACATTTATGCTAACAGCAGCAAACTTGAAACGATTTATTATCATCCCAAAAATTTACTATATATACACACAAACACACAACAATAATTTTACCATCAATATCAGGTTTCTGCTTCTCTTTTATCAGTTTTCTTATTTCCTGAAGCTGTATCGCAATTTCATTCTTCTGCCCAGAAGCAACAGCGTTGACACTGTAGTGAATTCAAAACCACAAAACCTACAGTTACATTTAAGCACGGTAAAATATAATTGCCTGCATATGTTGCTCAGAGTGAAGCCAAGGAGCAAATTATTCATTATCTTTATCAATAAAATTAAACACAAGAATCATAGATTATAGTGGTACAGGCTGGACCACAATTAAATACCTGCAGACAGTACTAACAGACAGTATCAAATTAACTGCATGTGAATGAGGTTGTGGTATTCACTTACTAGTTACTAACACTGTGCTAAACTTAGTAGGAATAAAAAAGCTGGCACATTCACAAGTAAATGCATTTTTAATGCCATTGCTCAGTCACCAACACACAACATCAAAGAACCACCTGGCCCTCAATATTAAATATTACATGCACTCCTTTATAACTCCACACACAAAATGCTAGAGGAACTCACCAGGACAGGTAGCATCTACGGAAGGAAATAAACAGGTAATATTTCAGAATCACTTACATTTATTCCTTCTTAACTTCTTGTTGGCGAGGTATTGTTTTAACATTTTCTGTCCAACTGTTAGTTTTCTCTCAATTATTTTCCCAATCTTTCTTTCCTTATTTTTATCATTAATTTATAATCCTGATTTTAATTCATGCATCCGCCAATCACTGACTCGAGAGCCTCACTTCTTTGCGTCCGTACTTTTATGCATAGTAGTATCAGAAGTAGCACAACATTTTAGTACAAAAATGATACCTGGACGCCAAGAGTTAAAATTTTGACCATAAGACCATAAGATTTAGGAGTGGAAGTAGGGCATTTGGCCCATTGAGTCTGCTCTGCCATTCAATCATAGGCTGATCCACTTCATCCAGTCATCCCCACTCCCCTGCTTTCACCCCATACTGTTTGATGCGCCGGCTAATCAAGAACCTATCTATTCCTTCCTTAAGTACACCCAGTGACTTGGCCTCCACAGCTGCTCGTGGCAACAAACTCCACAGATTTACCACCCCCTAACTGAAGTAATTTCTCCGCATCTCAGTTCTAAAAGGACGTCCTTCAATCCTGAAGTCGTGCCCTCTTGTCCTAGAAACCCCTACCATGGGAAATACCTTTGCCATATCTAATCTGTTCAGGCCTTTTAACATTTGGAATGTTTCTATGAGATCCCCACTCATTCTCCTGAACTCCAGGGAATACAGCCCAAGAGCTGCCAGACGTTCCTCATATGGTAACCCTCTCATTCCTGGAATCATTCTCATAAATCTTCTCAGATCCCTTTCCAATATCAGTATATCCTTTCTAAAATAAGGAGCCCAAAATTGCACACAATACTCCAAGTGTGGTCTCACGAGTGCCTTATAGAGCCTCAACATCACATCCCTGCTCTTATATTCTATACCTCTAGAAATGAATGCCAACATTGCATTTGCCTCCTTCACAACCAACTTAACCCAGAGGTTAACCTTCAGGGTAGCTTGCACAAGGACTCCCAAGTCCCTTTGCATCTCTGCATTTTGAATTCTCTCCCCATCTAAATAATAGTCTGCCTGTTTATTTCTTCCACCAAAGTGCATGACCATACACTTTCCAACATTGTATTTCATTTGCCACTTCTTTGCCCAGTCCCCTAAACTATCTCAGTCTCTCTGCAGCCTCTCTGTTTCCTCAAAAAACTAACTGTTCCTCCACCTATCTTTGTATCATCGGCAAATTTAGCCACAAATCCCTTAATACCATAGTCCAAATCACTGACATACATCGTAAAAAGTAACGGTCCCAATACCAACCCCTGTAGAACTCCACTGGTAACCGGCAGCCAGCCAGAATAAGATCCCTTTATTTTCGTTCTGTTTTCTGCCGACCAGCCAATGCTCCATCCATGCTAGTAACTTCCCTGTAATTCCATGGGCTCTTATCTTGCTTAGCAGCCTCATGTGTGGCACCTTGTCAAAGGCCTTCGGAAAATTCAAGTACACCACATCTAATTCATCTCCTTTGTTTACTCTGCTTGCAATTTCCTCAAGGAATTGCAGTAGGTTTGTCAGGCAGGATCTTCCTTTCTGGAAACCAACCTGGCTTTGGCCTATCTTGTCATGTGCCTCCAGATACACCGTAATCTCATCCCTAACAAGCAATTTCAACAACTTCCCAAACACTGATCTCAGGCTAACAGGTCTATAGTTTCCTTTCTGTTGCCTTCCACCCTTCTTAAATAGCAGAGTAACATTTGCAATTTTCCAGTCATCTGGTACAATGTCAGAATCTATCAATTCTTGAAAGATCATTTTTAACACCTCCACAATCTCTCCAGCTACTTCCTTCAGAACCCGAGGGTGCATTCCATCAGGTCCAGAAGATTTATCCACCCGCAGACCATTAAGCTTCCTGAGCACCTTCTCAGTCGTAATTTTCCCTGCACAAACCTCACTTCCCCGACACTCTTGAATATCCGGTATACTGCAGACATCTTCCACTGTGAAGACTGATGCAAAATACACATTCAATTCCTCTGCCATCTCTAATTATAATATCTCCAGCGTCATTTTGTATTGGTCCTATATCTACCCTCGACTCTCTTTTACTCTTCATATACTTAAAAAAAGCTTTTCATATCTTCTTTGATATTAGTCACCAGCTTCCTCTCATAATTCATCTTTTCCTTCTGAATGACCTTCTTAGTTTCCTTCTGCAAGTTTTTAAAAACTCCTCAATCCTCTATCTTCCCACTTGCTCTGGCTTCCTTGTATGCTCTCTCTTGTGCTTTTAGTTTGGCTCTGACTTCACTTATCAGCCACGGTAGTGTCCTTCTTCCCTTTGAAAATTTCTTCTTATTTGGAATATATCTCCCTCATTTTTCGCAGAAACTCCAGCCATTGCTGCCCTGTTGTCCCTTCTGCAAGCGTCCCTTTCCAGTCAACTTCAACCAGTTCCCTTCTCATGCTATTGTAATTTCCTTTATTCCACTGAAATACACACATTAGATTTTATTTTTTTCCCTCTCAAATTTCAAAATGAACTCGATTATATTGCGATCACTGTTCTCTAAGAGTTCCTTAACCTTAAGTCCTCTTATCACCTCCATATCATTGCACAACACCCAATCCAGCATAGCCAATCTCCTAGCGGACTCAACAACAAGCTGTTCTAAAAAGCCATGCCTTAGACATTCCACAAATTCTCTCTCTCGAGGTCCAGTACTGGCCTGGTTTTCCCAATCCACTTTCAAGTTAAAATCCCCAACAATTAACATGACATTGACTTTCTGATATGACTTTTCTATCTCCTGCTGTAATTTGCAAACCACATCCTGGCAGCTGTTTGGAAACCGGTCTACAACTGCCATTAGGATCCTTTTACCTTTGCCATTTTTTAACTCAACCCATACTCTTTTTTTTTCTTAGAATCCACAAAAGCTATATTTCTTGTAACTTCGATCACTAAGGTTTGATTAGGATATTAAATGGAAACTAATTTACAGATGCATTAGGAGGATTTAAGAACCTCCTAATTAGGCACAAAAATGAAAGAAAAATGGAGGGCTATGTAAGAGGGAAGTGTTCAATAGATATTAAGAGTAGGTTAAAAGATTGGCACATCATGGACAAAAGGCCTGTATTGTGCTGTAATTTTTGATGTTCTGTGATGCATAAATAGAAACAATTTCCACTGAGTGGTGATTGATATGCTGGGGGAGGAGGTGGTGGTGGTGGAGTGCACTGTTGTGCAGCAGTGGTTAGCATACCTCTATTACCCGGTTCAATTCCACCGCTGTCTATAAGGGGTTTGTACGTTCTCCCATGACCCCGTGGGTTTCTTCTGGGTGCTCCACTTTCCTGACACATTCGAAAGACCGGCAGGTTAGTAGGTTAATTGGATATTTTGGGGTAACTGGTGTCACGGGCTCGTTAGGCCACACTGAATCAATCAATACATAAACAAATATCAGAAAACCTGCATAAAAATGATGGTAGAAATTCTGGAATTCTTCCACCAAGGACAATTGATGCTAGCCAGTTTTAAAGCTAAAATTTTAAAAGCTAAAATCAAGTTTAAAATTGTTGTTAAGAAATGAATGATGAATCTATTGTACTAGGAGAGCAGGTGCTGTAGGAGATCAAGAAGTTAGGAACGGAAACAGGTATTTGTTTCACAGTTCCCTCTAAGAGGTGACACACAGTCAAATAAGTAACGGCAAGATGGCAACGCAACTGCTCGCAGTGGCTTCTACAGGGTCAACAGAAGGCACTATCGTTCTTCTTAAATGTACTTCCAATGATTGGAAGATACTGCTGTACATTAAGAACTTAAAAGTACTGCGGACTTACACCATCAGCGAGTTGCTCACTGGTGGAAATAATGAAGGAGCAGCGCAACGTGCTGCTGCCTGAGTTGATGGAGGCTTACAATGAATTTGTGAGTGGCTGTCATAGTCGCTTTTCTTGCGATCACAAGACCCCTTTGGACATTGTTAATCTAGTATGCTCTAAGTTTGATTCGCTGATTGATTGGATGAGAGCAGGGCTGGTTGGCGGGGGAGTTCCCTAGCCTCGGTGTCGCCTGCTTGCAGCTACCAGAGTGAGGAGATGAAGCCGTTGCACTTCACTGGGGGCAGTGTGGCACGGCGTCCAGAATGAAGACGTTACTGACCTCCCAGGGTTTTGCTCAGCAGAAGACAAGCTGTGTTGTGGTCGACTGCAGATTTTTTGGCAGCGTTCAATGGACTCAGGCCTCAAGTTGCAGGGCCACTTGCTTTTTAGCTGCTGGGGAAAAGACATCTGAGCCGTCGTGCTCTACTGGGGGCTGTGCAATGAAGTTGTGATCAACTGAAGATTTCAATTGGACTGAAGAGTCTGGACTATATACATAAATATTTGTCTGCTTGTATTTTTATTAATATTCTATATGTATATGTAAGGACTGGGTGTCTAAACTGTAGCGGGTGTTGGGGCCAGTTGAGAGATGATAACAGTGGGCTGGAGAGGTCTGGACTACATGAGTGGATATTCCGTGTCATTGTATTTTTACTAATATTCTACACATGTCTGTATATGAGTGGACTGGGTCTCTAAGCCGTGGTGTCGCCTAGCAGGCATCAGGGCCAGTCGAGAGATGATAGAGGTGGGCTGGAGAGGTCTGGACTATATACATTCATATTCTGCATTGTATTTTTACTAATATTTTATATGTGCTGTGGGTGTTGGGGCAGATCGACATATATCAATGGGGTGGGGTGGGGCTCTGTAACATATATATATATATATATATATATATACACACACACACACACATACATACATATTCCGCAGTGCTGTATTTTACTGGTATTCTACGTGGGTTTGTTGACTTGTATGTGCGAGGACTGGGCATCAAGCTACAGTCGTGGGTGGGGGAAGTGGGGCGGGGGCCTTCGGGACTTTCATTCTGTGAATATGTTTTTGAGTGTGACTATTGGTAAAGTGTTTATAGCACCTTGACCTTGGACTGATGCTGTGTCATTTGGCCATATTCATGAATATTCATGTATGGCTGAATGACAATTAAACTTGAATTGAATGGAATAATCAACCTCAGCAAGGAAGCAGCTACAGTAGTCAGTGAAGAGGATCAAAACAAGATTCAGTTCACAAGATCAAAGTAACACTTGGCACAAGAAGAATGAACAGAAACAACCATGACTTACCAACTGGTGAGCGGATCCAACTCTTTCACTAACGACTCCAGCATTTTCTCAGTCTGTGCCAAACGCACCTCCAGCTCAGAAAGCTGATTTTCTAGTACAAAGAAAGTATCTCATTACCTACATTGCTCTGAGTCCAAGTACTATTTTATAACTCTTGGAAACACTGTTGGAAACATTCTCATTTCAAGTCAGGCCAAGCACTGATGTTCAACTCTGAAGAAATGTGTACTATCTGGGTTAATGCTTTGGTGCAGTTTTGAAACAGTTCCAGTTCTCTTCCCCAAAAGTGTTAATTCTTAGAACATATGTTGCATACGATACAGGAGAATGCGGTTGAGAGGCAGAACAAATCAGCCATCATGGAATGGCACAGTAGACTCAATGGGCCTAATGTTCTAATTTTGATCTGTCTTATGTTCACTAACAAGAACAGCTTGCATTATCCATCCCAATTACCCTCCAAAGGCTTTTGACCTCAAACTTTGCAGTGCCAATTGTAAAGGTAATCCCAAACTGGGGGGGGGGGGGGGAATCTAACTGAAACCTATCAAATATTGAAAGGCCTAGAAAGTGTGAATGTAGAGAGGATTTTCTTATAGTGAGAGAGTCTAGAAGTAGAACCCACAGCCTCACAATAGAAGGAGTTGAGGAGGAACTTCTTGAGCCAGAGGGTGGCCATCAGGAAGAACGTACAGGAGCCTCAGGATTCACACCACCACGTTCAGGAACAGCTATTATCCCTCAACCATCAGATTCTTGAACCAGAGGGGATAACTTCACTCAAAGGCAATCATCCCATCACTGAACTGTGCCCACAACCTTTAGACTCACTTTCAAGGAGTCTAGAAAGTTTATACAAAGTTCAAAGTACTATACATTTATTATCAAAGTATATATACTTTATACAGCTTTGAGATTCATCTCCTAGCAGGCAGTTACAAAACAAAGAAACCCAAAAGAGCCCATTTAAAAAAAGATCAAACAACTGAGATACAGAAAGAGAAAAAAGAAAAATGATGCAAATAACATTCTGAACTGAAGTCCACAAAGAGTCAAGTCAAGTCACTTTTTATTGTCGTTTCAACCATAAACTGCTTGTACAGTACACAGTAAAAACAAAACAACGTTCCTCCAGGACCATGGTGCTACATGAAACAAATCAAAACTATACTGGACTATGTGAGACAACGCAAGGCTACACTAGACTATGTAAAACAACACAAAAATCTACACTAGACTACAGACCTACACAGGACCACATAAAGTGCACAGAACAATGCAGGGCAGCACAACAATTAATAATAAACAAGACCATAGGCACAGTAGAGGACAAATTTCAATATAATAATAAATGATGTAGATGTCAGTCTAGACTCTGAGTATTGAGGAGTCTGATGGCTTGGGGGAAGAAACTGTTGCACAGTCTGGTCATGAGAGCCCAAATGCTTCAGTACCTTTTCCCAGATGGCAGGAGAGAGAAGAGTTTGTATGAGGGGTGCATATGGTCCTTCACAATGCTGTTAGCTTGCGGGTGCAGTGTGTGGTGTTAATGTTTGTAATGGCAGGAAGAGAGTCCCCGATGATCTTCTCAGCTGACCAAGATTCAAGAGAGTCAAGATCCATAGCTCAGCACAGAGCAACATGCTGAACTGGCCTGTCCCTCACCTTAGGACCTGATACTCTGACGTTTTTAATCTGGCCCGGCACCTAAATCGACATCCAAACATAGGTTTCAGTGGCCTCAATATGTTCTGGCACCTAGACCCCACCATCATGATTCGGCCTGTATCCGACTTTTCCAATTTGACCCAGCGCTTAAATCTTCATCCAAACATTGGGTTCAGTCACCTCGATATGCTCTGGTGCCTGGACCTCGCCACCTCGATTCAGCCCATACCCAATCTTTCCAATTCCGCACAGCGCTGAAATCGCCACCCAAACAGCAGGTTCGCTCGCGTCGATATGTTTTGTAGCCTGGACTTGATTCAGCCTGTGCCCAACCTTTATGATTTGGCCCAGCACTTAAATCCTCATTCAAAACAATGGGTTCAATTGCTTCGGTACACTCTGGGGCCTTGACCCTGCAGGCTCAATTAAACTGTACCCAACCTTTCCAATTTGGCACAGTGCTTAAAGCAAACGAACCACAGATCTTCCTTGCACTCAGCCACATCGAATTGCCTCCAAGTCCAAAGGGAAGTTACAGACTATTGCTTGTGACTTGTCAGAAAAAGAGTGATAAACAAAGTACTTGTTTCGTTTGCCAGCAGCCAAAAGTCGCTGAGATTCATCAGCGGCATCTTAAACTGGATATATCAGATATTATTATTATTATATATTTTTAATTAAATTTTTAAGAGATTTACATAAAATGAATAGAATAATAGTGTAATGAAAATTAATATTAGCCCTCCCCCCTTCCCTTAACCCTTCCCTCCTTAACATCCCTGTCTAAAAAAGAAAAGAAAAAAGAAAAAAAAGAAGAAAAAAAGGATTGCCTGGATATCGGAGGATCCCCACAAGCTCCTTTGAGCTCCATGGAGTTCAAAATAACTTTAGTATATATCTTTATTTTTTTCCCCCAAATAACTAATAATTTTATCTTCAAAGGACCTATATATTTAGTCCTATCTTTTGTAGATAGGGGTGCCAAATTTTCAAAAATATATCATATTAATTTTTTAAATTATAAGTAATTTTTTCTAGTGGAATGCAGCTATATATTTCATTATTCCAATGGTCCATAGTTAAGTATGAATCTGATTTCCAAGTAACTGCAATAGCTTTTTTGGCTACTGCCAATGCAATTTTTAAAAAGTTTTTCTGATATTTATTCAATTTAGGTTTCGGTATTATCCCTTCAATATCGCCTAATAAAAATAATATTGGGCTATGTGGAAGTTGTATTCCAATAATTTGTTCCAGTAAAAATCTTAGATTTATCCAAAAAGGTTGAATTTTAAAACAAGACCAAGTAGAGTGTAAAAAGGTACCGATTTCTTGATTACATCGGAAACATTGGTCAGATAAATTTGGGTTTAATCTATTTATTTTTTGTGGTGTAATATATAATTGATGTAAAAAATTGTATTGTACTAATCTAAGTCGGACATTTATTGTATTTGTCATACTATCAAGACATAGTCTTGACCAATTTTTTTCATCAATTTTAATATTCAAGTCAGTTTCCCATTTTTGTCTTGACTTATGAATTCCTGGTTTAATTGTCTGTTTTTATATCAAATTATACATACAAGGCATAAATTTTTTAATTTTTCTTTTTTGAATTAAAGTTTCTATTTCATTAGGTTTTGGCATTAACATTGTTTGACCCAGTTTATCTCTTAAATAGGCCTTTAATTGAAAATAACAGGAAAGAGTGTTATTTGATATTTTACATTTATCCTTTAATTATCAAATGACATCAATATACCTCCTTCAAAACAGTCACCTATATATCTGATCCTTTTTTGAAACCAGTTATGTAAAAGTTGATTATCCATTGTAAAAGGAATAAGTCTATTTAGTATTAGGGTTCTCTTTGCTAATAAAGATTTCTTTATCTCATCATCCACATTTACCTTATTCCATAAATCAATCAAATGTTTTAATATAAGAGATTCTTTCTTTTCCCGTATCCATTTGGATTCCCATTTATATATAAAATCTTCTGGTATATTTTCTCCTATCTTATCTAGCTCTATTCTAATCCATGCCGGTTTTTCTTCATCAAAAAAAGAAGCAATAAATCTAAGTTGATTTGCTTTATAATAATTCTTAAAATTTGGGAGTTGTAACCCTCCTAGGTCAAATTTACATGTCAATTTTTCCAATGATATTCTTGACATCTTACCTTTCCAAAGAAACTTCCTCACACATTTATTCAACTCTTGAAAAAACTTCTGGGGCAGTTGTATTGGTAATGTTTGGAATAAATATTGTAATCTAGGAAATATATTCATTTTTACAGCATTAACTCTACCTACTGTTATTGGTAACATCATCCATTTATCAAGATCTTCTTGAATATTTTTCAATAATGGCAAATAATTTAATTTATATAAATTCTTTATATCATTATCGACTCCTATACCTAAATATTTTATACCATTTGTCGGCCATCTAAATTGAGTTACTAATCGACATTGACTTTAGTAAGGGGTAAAATTTCACTTTTATCCCAGTTTACTTTATACCCTGATATTTTCCCATATTCTTCCAATCTAAAAGATAATTTATGCAACGAATGCAATGGGTTTGTTAAATAAATCAGAACATCATCAGCAAATAAATTAATCTTATATTCCTCCTGGTTAACTCTGAAGCCCACAATATCTGGATCGGTTCTAATTAATTCAGCTAATGGTTCTATCGCCAATACAAATAGGACAGGTGATAATGGACAGCCTTGTCTAGATGACCTTGTTAACTGGAATGATGTTGAAATTTGACCATTTGTCACTACTTTAGATTTGGGACTAGTATTTAAGGTTTTAATCCATTTTATAAAAGATTTTCCTAACCCATATTTTTCCAATACCTTAAATAAAAAGTCCCATTCCAATCTATCAAATGCTTTTTCTGCATCCAAAGCAACTGCCACACTCATTTCCTCCTTCTTTTGTGCCAGATGAATTATGCTAAGTAACCGAGATACATTATCCGCCGATTGTCAATTTTTAATAAAGCCTGTTTGATCCATATGTATTAATTTTGGTAAATATTTAGATAGTCTATTAGATAAAATTTTTGCTATTATTTTATAATCCGTATTCAACGAAGAGATAGGTCTATATGATGTTGGTTTTAAAGGATCTCTATCTTTTTTTGGCAATACTATTAGGATCGCTGTCGAAAAAGATTGTGGAAGTTTATGTGTTCTTTCTGCTTGATATATTAACTCCATAAAGGGAGGAATTAATAAATCTTTAAATTTTTTATAAAATTCAGGCGGAAAACCGTCTTCTCCTGGAGATTTATTACTCTGAAGTGATCCTAAAGCTTCTTCAACCTCTTTTAATGTAAAGGGCATATCTAATCCTTTCTGTCCTTCTGAATTCAATTTTGGAAGAGTTATTTGTGATAAAAAAAATTCTATCTCAGCAATTTCATTTTGTGATTCTGATTGATATAATACGGAGTAATTTTTTAAAAAAGTTTCATTAATTTCTAAAGATTTATAAGTAATTTTATTTGCACTTGTTCTGATTGCATTTATTTTTTTGGAAGTCTGCTCTGTTTTCAACTGCCAAGCAAGAATCTTGTGTGATCTTTCACCTAATTCGTAATATCTCTGTTTAGTTCTCATAATTACTTTTTCTGTTCGATATGTCTTAAGTGTATTATATTGTAACTTCTTATTGACAAGTTGTCTTCATTTTTCTTCTGTCATATATCTTTGGGATTCTTTTTCTAATTTTGTAATTTCTTTTTCTAATTGATTTATTTCTACCATATATTCCTTCTTAATTTTAGAAGTATAACATTATCTGACCCCTCAAATATGCTTTCATTGCATCCCATAATATAAATTTATCATCAACTGAATATGAGTTTGTATCCAAAAAAAATTGGATCTGTTTTTTCATAAAATCACAAAAATCTTGACATTTTAATAAAATTGAATTAAACCTCCATCTGTAAATCAATTCCTCCTTATCCATCATTATCATTGTCATTATCAAAGGGGAATGATCTGACAATATTCTTGCTTTATATTCCACACTTTTCACTCTATCCTGAATATTCACTGATAATAGGAAAAAAATCAATCCTTGAATGTTTTATGTCTATTTGAATAAAATGAATAATCTCTTTCTCTTGGATTAATTCTTCTCCATATATCAATCAAATTTAAGTCTTTCATCAATGATAAAGTTAGCTTTATTACTTTTGATTTTGTAACAGCCTTAGTTGATCTATCTAGAACTGGGTCTAAACAAAAGTTAAAATCTTCACCTATTAATATTTTATCATGTGCGTCGGCCAAATTCAAAATAGCTTCTTGTATGAATTTTGCATCATTTTCATTTGGTGCATAAATGTTCGTAAGAGTCCATAATTCCGAAAAGATTTGACAACGTATAATCACATATCTCCCACAGAATCAATTAGTACATTTTGTATTTTAATTGATAAGGTTTTATTAACCAAAATTGCAACTCTCCTTGACTTTGAATTAAATGAAGCTGCAATAACACTTCCAACCCAATCTCTCTTTAATTTCTGATGTTCTGTCTCTGTTAAATGTGTTTCCTGCAAAAAAGCTATATCTCCTTTCATTTTCTTAATATATGTTAAAACTCTTTTTCTTTTCACAGGTCCATTAAGCCCATTAACATTAAAACTTAAAAAATTGAGTAAATTAGTCATTCATAATATCTTGGGGAATCTCTTTAAAATTCTCCATGTTGCTATGTGTCTCCCCCCCCCCCCCCCACAATCATCCAGGCAAAAAAAGAAAAATAGAAGAAAGATAGATAGTAAATTAAAAAAACAAAATACCCCCCCACTAATGTTGTGAATGAATAGAAACACAACATTACCCCCCTCCGTTTTACGGGTCATGGCAATCACCATGATTACACACGTGAATCCCGCAGCAATCGATCAGAAGCTCCTCCAGCTCCCTCGTAACAAATATATATATATAAGTGAAGAAGAAAAATATATCTCTACTACCAATTAATATTTCTCAATTTTTTTTATCTTGTTCCCCTTCTATCATATACTTAAAGTATGATTGTATATCCTTCTACTCATAAATGTCCATCAAATCCGATCCCTATGTCAGTCTTCATCTTTAACCCATTTCATTTCCATAATTCTTTACCGCATCTCGCGAATATTAGGAAGTTCTTGTACAAACTCCTCCGCTTTCTGATGATCAGTAAAAAATCTTCTTTCTTCGTCATCCAAAAAAATTATCAGTGTTGCTGGGTAACTCAATATAAATTTATAACCCTTTTCCCATAAGATGTTTTTCACTGAATTAAATTCCTTCCGCCTCTTCAAAAGGTCGTAACTTATATCAGGATAAAAAAGAACTCTTTTCCCTTCTATCATCAATGGCCCATTTCTCTTTCTGGCACCTCGAGCAGCTGCCTTCAAGATCTTTTCTTTATCTTGATATCTTAAACACTTTATCAAGATTGATCGTGGATTTTGATCTTGTTGGGGCTTTGGTCTTAAAGCTTTATGAGCCCTTTCAATTTCAATTAACTGACTTCCCTCTTCCATTTCCAAGATTTCCGGGATCCATTTTTGAAAGAATTTTATTGAATCTTCTCCCTCTATACCTTCTTTGAGACCAATAATCTTAATATTGTTTCGTCTGCTGAAATTTTCAAGCACGTCTACTTTTTCCAACAACCGTTTTCTTTCTGATGTCCAGGCAAGGATATTATCTTTCATCTTGTCCATTCTTTCAGTGTTGTCTCCCATTTTTTTCTTCCAACTTTTTAACTTTCTTATCCATTTTCTTGCTTTTCCACCACCTTATCAAGCGCAATCTTCACATTTCTGATATCTGTTTTTATTACTTTTAATTCATGCATTATTTGTATCAGGGCTTTTCTTATGTCTCCAAAAAGTTTTCCACCTTCAATTTCTTCCTGTTCTTGTTCTTCTTCATTTATTTCTTCATCTGTGTTTTCCAGAGAGTCTGATTCTACTTCCGATTCACCTTCATTTTCACTTCCAGTCGCAGTTGGAACTTGTAGTTTTGTTTGTACCTGTTTGTGCATAGTCGTTTCTTCACGCATGCGCAGCTCCCGTTGTTTCTTCTTAGAGACCGTTGATGTTGCCGCAGCCTCCTGCCCTGCACCATCGGAGGGGGCATGTACTTCGCCAGGAAGAGATCCAACTTGAGTACGAGGCTCCGCCAAAAACAGCCGGGCCTCTTTCCCCGCCAACTCGCGCTGTCTTCAAAGTAGTAATTCTCCTCTATTTCTGTTTAGGAGGCATATCTAAAGATAGTCCTGAATTGTTTATAAGTATTTTCTAGAAGGTATTTATTAACTCTTCTTCACTTAAACTTTGTTTTATTGGTTTTTACGGGAGAGCTGGATTTCCACGTCTCGATCCTACATCATCATGTGACGTCCCCTATTATTATTTATTTCTTTTTGTATTTACGGTTTACTGTCTTTTACACATTGGTAGTTTGCCCGTCCTGTTGGGTGCAGTCTTTCATTGATTCTATTGTGTTTCTTGTACTTATTGTGAATGCAAAATGATGAATCTCAGGGCTGTATATGGTGACATGTGTACTTTGAACTTTAGGTGAATCTGTGGAATTCTTCACCAAAGAGGCTGTGGACCAAGTCATTGAGTATATTTAAAGTGGTGACTGATAGGTTACAGGAATAAAGGCAGGGTAATGGGGGTTGAAAGGGATAATAAATCAGCCGTGATGGAATGGTATAGTAGACTCAGTGGGTCAAATGGCCTAATTCTGCTCCAATGTTTTATGGTCTAATGTGGAGCAGGGGAATACAGGAGATACAAAGGTCCACCCCCCCCCCCCCCCTAACCACTTTGCAATATCCAATAATTCTGCCTGGGATGTATACATATATTTCTAGAGGTATAATTCATTTATTTAATACACACCTTCAAAAGCAATCATTTAAAATCCAGCACATACCACTGCTTCCACAGTGGCAGTAAACAGCTTCCAACCTGATGGCATGAACATCAATTTCTCCAAGTTCGAGTAATTTTCCTGCTTCCCCTTCCTTCTTCAATTTCCCACTCTGGCTCCCCTCTTACCTCTTCTCTCCCAACCTGCCTATCACCTCTCCCTGGTGCCCCTCGTCCTTCCCTTTCTCTAATGGTCCACTCTCCTCTCCCATCATATTCCTTCTTCTCCAGCCATTAACCTTTTCCACTTAACAGCTCCCAGTTTCTTACTTCATCCCCTCCTCCCCAAAAGCCTTATTCTGCCTCCTTCCCCCTTCTTTTCCTGTCCCGAAGAAGGGTCTTGGCCCGAAAAGTTCACTGCTTATTCAATTCTATACATGATGCCTGACCTATTGAGTTCCTCCAGCATTTCATGTGTGTTGCTTTGTGTTTATGATTAAATAGAAAGTTTCATGTTCCTACTCCAGTGACTATGACAAAAATGATATACATTAACAATCTGGAAGAAGGGACCGAGTGCAGTGTATCTAAGTTTGCTTGTATCTAAATTCAGTGGAAAAACAAATTGTGCAGAAGGTACGGAGAGTCTGCAGAGAGATGTGGATAGGTTAAGTGAGTGGGCAAGGGTCTGGCAGATGGAATACAACGTTGGTAAATGCGAGGTCATCCACTTTGGAAGGAAAAATGAAAGAGCAGATTATTATTTAAATGGTAAAAAATTGCAGTATGCTGCTGTGCAGCGGGACTTGGGAGTGCTTGTGCATGAATCACAAGAAGTTAATTTGCAGGTGCAGCAGGCAGGAAGGCAAATGGAATGTTGGCCTTCATTGCGAGAGGGATTAAATTTAAGAGCAGGGAGGTTATGCTGCAACTGTACAGGGGTCTGGTGAGGCCACACCTGGAGTACTGTGTGCAGTTCTGATCTCCTTGCTTGAGAAAGGACATACTGGCTTTGCAGAGGAGGTTCACCCGGTTGATTCCAGAGATGAGGGGGGTTAGACTGTGAGGAGAGATTGAGTCGTCTGGGACTGTACTCGCTGGAATTCAGAAGAATAAGGGGAGATCTTATAGAAACATATAAAATTATTCAAGGGATAGATAAGATAGAGGCAGGAAAGTTGTTTCCACTGGTAGGTGAGACTATAACTAGGGAACATAGGCTCAAGATTCAGGGGAGTAGATTTAGAATGGAGATGAGGAGGAACTGCTTTTCCCAGAGAGTGGTGAATGTGTGGAATTCTCTGCCCAATGAAGCAGTGTAGGCTACCTCAGCAAATATATTTAAGACAAGGTTAGATAGACTTTTGCATAGTGGGGGAATTAAAGGTTAAGGGGAAAAGGCAGGTAGGTGGAGATGAGTCCATGGCCAGATCGGCCGTGATCTTATTGCATGGCAGAGCAGGCTCGACGGGCCAGATGGCCGACTCCTGCTCCTATTTCTTAGGGTCTTATATCCAAGTCAGGGCAACATGTGATTTGGAGAATTTGGGTGGTGATTGTGCATTTGCAATTATTATTTATCACAACCTCTCTAAAATTCTCAACTTTGATTATCCACTACTCAATATAAAATTAGCAGCATCAATAACTTAGACAGGTACCTGTATTTTTCTTTTTAACTTCAACCTCTTTCTTTTTTTCATTATTTAATTTTTCATTCTCTTTGAACTTTACCTAAAAATGCAGAGGGAAAAAAACAGCACAAACAGTAGTTGATAGTAGTTCTAAGAAAATCTTTCAAAAACTAGAGCAATAGATGTTTGATTATCATAAGCAGTAAATTCTAAATTCCATTATCTGTAAAATATGGGCTGATCATCAAAGATTCAGATTTATTTATCACAGGTACATCAAAACATACAGTGAAATGACGAAAGCATGTATCCTTGCTGATAACCAAGTGTAACACCGTTACATGAGATCTCAAGCGAAGGTTCATAGACGTAGACTCAGAAGACCCAATGCATGCTTTGAAGTGGAATCCCCCTGGTGTCCAGGTCAACCTCTATTTCTCAAGTAATATCACTAGAAAATGATAAACTGATCCTCCACTTCATTACTATGTCTAGCCTAGCTACATGCAACCACACTTCAATAAATAATTACCACACACTGAAATTCTGAAGATGTGCAAATTAATATATCAATAGTGAGATTTTCCTTCTTTTAACAGTGTGGATTACTTTATTTGAAAACTACAGTATTTTCAATGTCTAGTACAGGAAATTAAACAATACCAATCAGAAGCATTCATAGGCTAAAAGGTAAAAATGTTACGTGTTCATCTTTGAATCCTCTCTGTACTACAGCAAAATTTTAAACCTTTTCAGGATCAATATCTCTACAGAAAGTAGGCATTCTCTGATAGGCACTGTAGTGTGGTGGTTAGCATAACCCATTACAGCACCCGCATTTGCATCTTATTTTTAATTCCTGCAGATGTCTGCAAGGAATTTGTACGTTGTACCTGTGACCACATGGGTTTCCTCCAGTTGCTGCCATTTCCTCCCACAGTACAAAGACATACGGGTTAGGGTTAGTAAGTTGTGGGTTTGCAATATTGGCACCAGTTGCATGGCAACTCTTGCGTGCTTCCCCCACCCAGCACAATCCTCGGAATGTGTTGGTTATTGACGCATAACAATGCATTTTGCTGAATACTTCAATGTACGTGTGAAAAATAAAATTAATTTTTATGCATTTTTACACCACTATAGATATATTTGAGATGTGGTTATAAGACTAGGCCAGATACTTTAAGAAGTCGTAAAGAGCATTTTTAGCACACTGGCCTTCACAAATCAATGCATTGCGTACAGGATTGGGATGTTA